>NW_021620408.1:1480122-1509754 GCF_004785775.1 Grammomys surdaster | reverse complement strand
CTTCCTTCTCTCCTCTTCCTTTTTTCATTCTTCCCTTCCTTCCTTGTCATACCATGTCCATGTAGCCAAGCTACCCTCAAACTCACAATCTTGCCTTAGCACTACATCCGGTTCAAGATGAACTAATCCTTGATGCTACACTAGCATTTCAAAGTATTTGTCTCACTTCTCTCCCAGTAGTTCATGAGAACCAGGTGCAGAACTGTGTGAGAATGTGAAGCAGTGTGTGTATCTCTCCAGCTGCCATTTGTCACTTCTGGGCTGTGTAGAGACAGATGGTAGAGCAGCTTCAGCCTGCACACTGGGTTGTGACCTCTGGTGTGAGGAAAAGACTAGGGGCCCCTGGCACTGACTTGGGTTTGATCTTAAGCAAATTCTTTTTGGTTTCTGACCCTTTCTTACCTGTGCATCAACGGAGAAGGAAGAAGTAAACATTGCCTCAGAGTATGAAGCATCCTTGCTTACTCTGTACCCACAGTGTGCCTGAGAAACCTTTGCTGGCTGAGTCTCTACTGCCTGAGATGGAGCTTGCTGGGGTAGAGGCAGGGCATTAGATGTGACACCCAGGATGGTACTCCTCACTGTCATTCTAGTTGCGGAGGAAAAGTATATGCTGTGTGTTCCCACGGAGGTCCACAGCAGAGTGGGTGGGTGAAAGAGACATGGTGAGGCAGACCATGAATGTGAGACCAGCACGCTGAAACTGTCATCCTTGTTCTAGGAGGAGCCGCTGGATGAAAGCTCAGTGAAGAAGATGATCCTTACATTTGAAAAGCGATCATATAAAAACCAGGAGCTGCGGATCAAGTTTCCAGACAATCCGGAAAAGTAAGGCGCCTCTTTACTGACCCCTCCCCTCCATGGCGGCCTGTGTTCTAATTGTTGGATTTGTTTTTTGACTTGTTGACTTTCTGTGACTTGGTCAGGCATCCCAGTGTTGCCACATGTTTGGGATGTCACTGGAAGGACACACAGGACTTTGAGGGCTATGCTTTATTATGGTAGGAGTCCACAAAGACACGTTGGCTAGGAGAAATGTGTCCAGAGTCTAGAGAAGTCTGTGTCCAGGCTTCCTGCTTCCCTTCACTGGGAGATAGCAGATAGCACTGGTCTTCCAGCAGTAGACTGCACCAGTTTGTTTGTGTCCTGGGAGGCTGATTTGAGAAAGTCAGATCAAGTCTGTGTTCTATGACAGCTGCAACCCCTGCAATCCCAGACTTCCAGAGAACAAGCAGCTATTGGGTACTGTTGGCTGACCAAGCATGCTTAGTACTTAGGGATCAGCTCAGAAGCCAGCTCCTGGCTGCCAGCTCTGGGTCAGCCTTGTGAGCAGGCTTCCTGAAGAGCAGCCCCACTTTAACTTTTTCCTACCTCATTCTTTCAGTTCCTCCACTACCACCTATGGCTGCCAGGTGGAAGCTTTATTGTAGAAAAAATGTCCCAGTTTAGGGGCCAGACAGATGTGCGTGATACAACTGTGTGACCTTAAATGATCACATCTTTCTTGGCCTTGGGTGTCTCTTCTGTGTAAGGCTACAGGGTTGTTGGGAAAGTTAAGTGAGAATGATGGCTTTCTTGCATCTCTGCACCTCCACCCAGTAGAGAGATGCTCCTGACACGTGTTTTACTGTGAGGTAAAACCATAGTGTGGGATATGGGATCTTTCAATCTTGAATCCCAATTAAAAAGGATTAAAGATTTGTATAGATTTTAGAGTTCTAAATCTATGTTTTCTTCCCTGCCTGTCTTCTTTCCCAGATAAATGGTTTAATGAATTTTAATAGGCCCAAAGCCCTGAGGCAATTAAAAGTTGGATGGTTGGATCTTTGCACTCCAGTTTGTAGGTTACTAGGGAGACTGACTATTAATGTGAGGTAGAAGGAAATACACAGCTAGAGATCTAAGTAGATGCTGTGGGAGTGTGGGGGAGACGGAGCAAACGCTTTGTTGAGGACCTCACAAGAGAGGTAGTGTTTGGTTGGGCCTCATGGTAGGCGTGCAGCTAGCACACAGTGAAAAGCTGGACTGATGAGATGGCTCAGAGGGTGAAGTGTGGGCACTTTTAGGAACTCCCAGACCCTTGGGAGGCAGAAACAGGAGAATCCCTTGAAGGTCCTGGGCCAGGTAGCCTGGTGTGGACAGCAGAGAATAAGACCGTCTCAGACAAGGCGGAGGGCGGTGAGGACAGCACTTGAGGTTGCATTGATCTCTGCAGGTGTGCCTTGTCATATGTGCCTGCACACAGACACACTTAGACACACCCACTCATGCTTGCACACTCACGAACGCACGCACGAACTAGAGATCAGAGTGGGGGGAGGTCGAGAGAAAACACAAAGTCCCGGATGCTGGAGGGCAGAGTGTTCACAGTAAGCCTGGGAGGCAGTGACTCAGTTCTCTGTTTCTGAAGATGGAGAGTGTCAAGGAACACCCAGCCCTCCATGCATCGTCTCTGGCATTGTGCTGACCTCCATCATACAGAAAAAGTTCACACTGTGTGTGTGTGTGTGTGTGTGTGTGTATTTAATTATAAAGTACCACACAGACTGATGCTATTGTTAAAAGTGCGTAAGTTTTAGTCTATAAGTAGAGTACAAAATGGAAATTTCTTTACTGTATTGATCCGACTACAACCCTAGTACCTACCTTGTGACCAATTCTTGTGACTTTGTGACCAATTCTGTGATGATCCCTTTAGCCTGTTTTCTATACCCTGTTTTATACTATACAAAGATTTAGCCTACACAAATTTGGGTTTATAAAACAGAAAATGTTTTCTTGTTAATGCTTGTCTCTCTCTCTCTCTTTTGTTTTTGGCTGGTACATAGTATTTCATGGTTAGGAAAGTCTATAATGTATTTAGTTATTTTTGTATTGATGGACTTTAGGTTATTTTACAATCTTTTAAATTTTATTTTATTTCAAGTATATGAGTGATTTGCCTGGATGTCTATCTGTGTACCACACATATGTTCCTAGTACCCATGGAGGTCAGAAGAGGGTGTTGGATCCCCTGGGACTGGTATTACAGATGTTTATGAGCCACTGTGTGGTGCTGGGAATTGTACCTTGGTCCTCTAGAAGAGCAGACGGTATTCTTACCTGCTGAGCCATCTCTGGCAGTTTAGATTAATTTAAACATTGGGTTTTATAAGTAGTGCTGGGTAGAGCTCCTTGTGTATATATATGGCTTTGTGTGTGTGCACTCCTGGAGGATAGATGACTAAACACTGACTGCAGACTGAGGGCATGCAGGCGTAACCTTTGAAAGCTGCTCCAGGCTCCCTGCGCTGTCCGGTCATTCTCACTGCAGCTGCATTTATTTCCATGGCCATGCTTTGACACCTTCACTGTTTGTTTCTTTGTTTCTCTATGTTGAGCTCTTGCTATTGGGGGTAGATTGTGTCTTGTTTGCTCCTGTGGCATGGGTGTGGTACCCACTGGGCTCCAGATGCTCAGCAAACACGAGAGCTGTGCAGTCCTTGCCATCTTTATTATACCCCCCCTGGTGTGGAAGCCAAGGACCCCAGGAGGAAACCATGCTGTAGGCTGATAACACTAAAGTGTGAGAAGAAATGGCAGCATCACCTTGTGCACTTGGCATCTGTTGCCCTGCGGTTGAGAGCGGTGAAGTCATGGCAGCCGTGGCTGCCATCCTCTCCTTAGGTACTACTGGTCTCTGGCTGATAAGCTGCTTTTCAAAGAGGCTTATGTTCTTTAAACTGTTTTCCATTGAGAAAAAAGTTTATGTGCTATTTTAGTTTAAAACTCAAACATAAAAATTGAAATTACACATAAAGAACTTTTTTTGTTGTGTCAAAAAGCAGTTAGGAAACTGTCTTGTGCTTTAACCTTGAGTTCTGCTGGCACAATGTCTTCCGTAATTCTCTAGATCAGCGAGGGGCAATTAAGATGAAAATTGCTCCCGCATATTTGAATGCGGCTTTGCGGTTGAGATCAGAAACGTTTCTATTTATTTTCCTGCATGTGAGTGTCATTTTGATCGCATCCACCCAAATGCTGTTCTTCCTTTGGCTGTGGCTCAAATTCAGCTGGCAGCCTCCACTGGGTGCTGTGGTCCTCTCTCAAACCCCACACTGAGCTCGCTGCCTCTGTAGTAAGTCTTTAGTTCTTCTCTTCCTTTTCGAAGGGACACAATCATTTAGCGTAGTGATCCACAACCGGTTTTGGTCTCATGGCCCCTTTGCACTCAAAGGAGAGTACCCTAAAGTGTTTTTCTCAGAACACAGTAGCAAACACAAGAACATGCAAGCGCGTATTCTACTAGCCATCAAGGTAATGGTCTAAGAGTTGGGAGGTAGCTCGCTGAGTAGGAGTACTTGCTATGTTAGCATGAAGACCTGAGTTCAGATTCCTAGCATCCCTGTGAAGGCCTGCACATGTATCTGTATGTAGCACCAGCACTTTGGGAGGTGGATACAGGAGGATCCGTGGGGGTGGAAGCCACCAGCCTAGCTCTGCATTTTGTCAGTTCATCAGGGGAGTTACCCAGAGAGCAGCAGATCAGAACACCTGAGAGCCTCCTCTGGCCTCTGTATATGCACACAGGTGTGCACAGTAGCACACACACTTGCATATGCTATAGACATCATACACACTCACATGCTTTTGTGTGATACATACACACTCGTGAGACAATGGATGAAATACTTTGGTTTTTAAACCTTGAGAAAACTCCATGGTGTGTACTCTGGTGAAAGCAGCATTAAAAGGCCTAATAGTACTTAGAATTACGAAGTCTTTGATCTCTCAGTTTCCTCCTTCCCTAGGGATCTCCTGCTGCCTTGGCCACATCAAGGGACCACACCTTGAGAATAGCTAGCTGTTTTAATTGGGTGGAAGTATTGTCACGGTCCCTGTGCCGTGATGGCTGCTAGTGTGCCTGCATCTCAGACTTGTCTTGTTTTGTAGTCCTGTGTTTTTGAACGTTGAGGTCATTTGTTAATATCCATTCTCAGGGTTCAGGGAGAACATCCTGCTTGTCTGAAGCAAATGAGCATGGGCAGACAAGGAGAACATTTTCTGTCCTGTCAGATGGAGTCCATGACCTCATCTCTGCCTGGTTACTGTTTTAATATGTTGCTCTATTGTTTTCCCATCGCCTCTCACCTGGCCTCTGCCCTGGCTCTGAGTCATGTGTTGCTGGAGCTGTGCTGGCTCCCTGAAGACAGCCTTCTGCAAATAGTAGTGTGTGCTTCAAGTGAGTGGGCTATACATGCTCCGCAGGAACAGAGGAGGATCGCCTTCTGAGAACACAGCCGACTCAAGGCAGCTGCTGTGTGCCAACACTGTTATTAGGCACTTTATATGTATTCTCTCTTTAAATCCCCACTATCCTTCAACCAGGAAGCTAAGGAAATCAAGATTTAGAAATAAGTAGTTAATGTCTTTGACCACACTGCCTCTTGGGCAGCACTGTACGTCCTTACACTTCACTTACTAGTGTGTAATGGATGGCTTTGCATTCATGGTAGGCAGGGAGCTTGGAGACCCTGGGCTGATCTTTTTGTCTATTACGTTCTCTGTACCTAGGCTGGTGACTGGCACCTGTATAGGCGTGGTGAATGCTTGTTCGAACACTACTCATGGTCACACCAGGCCAGTGTCTCCTGAGTCCAAGCATTTCTCAACTATGTCTGATTACCCATGTAGCACCTTGGCTAGTAAGACTTTTGTGGTGTCCTTACAGTTTGCTTCTCTGCTGGTTTGTTTAGCTTGAATAATGCTCTGACTTTCTAAATCTTAAAAGTCTAGGGCTAATATCATGTATTTCAAAGAATTACAAAGTCGGACTGAGGAACAGTCTGTTACTACTCCTGTCTAAGCCATGGCAACTATTCTGTCTGCTTGTTTGTTTATATATTTAGTGGGAGTAAGGATGGGAACTAGGATGCTGCACCTAGTAGGCTTGTTGTCTACTACTGGCTTATGCCCCAGCTTTTGGCTTTTTAAACAAGGCCTCAAGGTGTGGCTGGGGTGGCTCGAACTCACTATGAAATTGTGATCTTCCTTGGTGCTGGGATTACAGGCATGTACCACTATACATAGTGGGATCTTTTATTTTATTTTTTTGAAGCAGAGTCTTAGCTATGCAGCCCTAGTTGTCCTGGAACTCGCTATATACATCAAACTGGTCTTGAACACACCAAGATCCACCTGCCTTAACTTCTGCCTCCCAAGTGCTGAGATTAAAGGCTTGTTTCACCATCATCCTGGGCTAGTGTTTTAGTGTTTTATATCATTCCCAGTGACAAAGATCTAACCGTGCAAAAACAAAACAAACAAACAGACAAAGTAAACCCATTCTATCTTTTGGCAATTCTGATTCTTAAGAGTCCTAAGAATGAGAAATAATTTCATTAGAGTCTCTCTTATTAGAGGATGTGGGTCTCCTTGAAGTCTTGGTTATTTCCCAGAATCAGTTTCTCTCTCCCCTGAAGTACAGCTCTGTAACAGATGTCACAAAGCTTCAGGGTCATCTAGTCAGTATAAGGACTCTGTCCCATCTTTTAAGCAGGCTCAAGTCACAAGAATGTTTGTGATAGCACTTGCCTTTGTTCTTCCCTCTGACAGACACCCATGGTAGTTTCTGTGGTCACCAGTGAGTGCTGGAGGCCAGAGGTGAGTGTGCCCTGGAGGGGCCTTCTTATGGTTTGCATTGCTTTTTATCCAGTCCCCTTGGCACTTAATGTTCTTGTGAGATTACCTGGCCCACCCCACACATTGATGCTTGACATCAGTGCAATTGTCTTTTTCTTTGGTGGTGTTGGGTACTGAATCTAGGCCTTTCTGTGTGCCAGCCATGAGCTTTGCCACTGGACTTACACTCACAGCCCTGCACAAGCCCTCATGATCCATAAGTTCGATTCATAAGTCTGAATGGAATCACAGAGGCCAAAAAATAATCTATTTGCAAGCACAGAAGAAGGATCCTTTAAAAAGTGATATTAGGGACTCTTGATAAAATAATTATAGAACTTACTTTGAATTTGAATTATAATCAGGTGAGAGTAAGCAGAAAGTGTACATGAAAAAGAACAACACGGGTGTGTTTCACAGCAGAAGATGGAAGCGGACAGTGGGAATGTGAAGGTTCCAGAGTTTGTAACCCATCAGTGAGGTAGAGTGGAAAGCCTGGAAATGGGAAATAGACATCATTGTTTAGTGTGTGGTAGATGACATTCCCTTCAGATGTGAGGGCAAGAGTAGAGCACGGAGTTCCAGCAGCAATCCAAAGAGCCATAGAAAGTAAACTTGAATGTTTATGAATTTTGTAAGACATAAAACATCTGATCTTGGGTCTGGAGAGATGAGATGGCTCAGTGGTTAAGAGCACTGACTGCTCTTCCAGAGGTCCTGAGTTCAATTCCCAGCAACCACATGGTGGCTCACAGCCAGCTGTAATGGGATTCGATACACTTTTCTGGTGTGTCTGAAGACAGCTACAGTGTACTCCCATATATAAAATAAATAAATCTTAAAAAACAAAACAAAAACCATCTGATCTTCACATAGAAAAACTTCAGTCATATATGTGTTGAGTAGAGTTGCTGAAGGCAGAGATGTGACTGTCGGTTTGTGAGAGCTTTGATGTCAACAGATAGAGAAATATATACAGATGTGTCCAAAAAGGCATAGCATTATGAATGAAGAGATAATTTCCCCCTTGTTTTTTTTTATTTCCTTAGTTTAGAAAACATTTTATAAATCAGGAAATAAGACAAAACCCTGGTTTAAAAGTAAGTAACTGATAATTGGAAATAGTAAACAAAAAAATGTTAAATCAGAAATGCAGAATTTTTGAAGAGCCTTCTTTACTGTCTTGACCTGGAGGCAATTTTGACTAGCTACTACTGCTTGAGAGGGGAAGAGGGAACATCAAACACAGTTGTTGCCTTCTGATAGTTTATTCCTTCCTCTGCATTTGCCCTACCCAGTGATTGTGAATGCACAGCTACATGCCATTTGTTATGGGGGAGTGGAAACTGTCTGAGAAAGGGGAATTCTTTAAATAAATTACCGTACACCAACACGAGCGAGTGTACTATGCAGCTGTTTAAAATTGATGATTTACAACGGGAATTTCAGATAAAGAGTCTCCCACGCACTCTGTGATTGATTGGCAGTCCCTTCTTGGAGTATTGTCTGGAGAGGGATTTGGAAGCCAGGGCCAGGCTGAGTGTCAGGGGAGACTGGTGCAATCAGTGAGAGGCTTCTTGGAGAAGGGAACGGCCATCCAACAACAATTTGTCAGGAACTGGCTCTTACTATTGTAAAAGAATGTTTAGCCAGTATTAACAGCACAGTAAAATTGAGCATAGACCAGAGATTTGCTTTGTGGGTGAAAGGCTAAGAATTGAGAAAAATGTCCCAAGCAGGCTGGAATATCATCAGTGGTTATTTCCAGTTCAGAGGATTATGGATGACCTCTGTATACTTTTAAATGGCTTTCCTCTCTTTCCCCAGTTTTCTGTGAAAAGTAACAGTTTATAATTATAAAATGTATTTGTAAGTGCTTAGGAATAATGACAGGAAAAACAATAACAAGGGATATTAACTGAGGATGTTTTTAACAAAATCCAGTCTTGATGGTTTGCTCTTTATGGCTTCTGGATTCCAGTGTCTGCCTGCCCTTTAGCATCTAGAATATGGAGTCTGCTCATGGCTTCCAGGGCCTCCTTATGTTCCTTTTTTGAGGCCTCCACTTAAAAAGACAGGCAGCTGTGCATGTAGGAGACAAAAGCCAGTGTTCCTATCTGACCAAAGCTTATGTTGCAGAAGAGAAGCCAAACACAGAGTAACAGTAGTGGCCCAGCGTAGAGGCAGTGAGCACAGCCTCTTCCTGCTTCGTAGGAGTCTGACTCTGTTCTAAGTCCTGTATGTTCTGACTCTTATCTGACAGCATCCTGTGGGATGGGTACGATTATTGTCCCACTTACAGATGAAGAAACTGAGGTATAGACACACCAAGAAAGTAACTGAGCCAGGTTCAAGCCCAGGCCACCGGGCTCTAGAGCCTGTGTAACCACTGTGTCCTCTCAGTCACTCTGGCTCTGGCATTGTTCAGCTGCTGTACTTGCAGTAGCTCATTTGCTTCTGGGAACAAACACTCCTGTCTTGTTCATCAGGGCATTCCTTAGTCATCAGGCCCTGTGTGGGGCATGCAGAGGGAGTGAATGCAAAGCAGCCCTGTTCCCTATGTCTAGACAACTTTGTAAGGAGGCTCAGCATAGACACTGAGTGACAGGGACAGTGAGTGCAGAATGTCAAGAGTCTAGATCAGCCTGACCTGTGACCTGCTCTGATCTCACCAGAGCACATGTGAAGGGAGAAGGTTGCCATTGTGAGGCTGCAGTGTCTTCTCTTCCTTTGGGCGGCTGAGGAGAATAACTGGTTCTTGATCTGAAGAGGAATAAGAGAAACCCTCTTTGGATTAGGCCATAGCCAGTCCAGAGCCCCAGAGTAAATCATACCCCAAGGGGTAATGGTAGCTAATCCATAGGACTGAAGGGCAGAACATTTATTGCTGCAGAATGCTTTGAGGGCCTTAGAAGGCCGCTGTGCTGTAGGAGTAAGGGGACCCCTGTAATGAGATCTGAATCCAAGATTGATTTTTGTAATGAGGAAATCGATTTCCCAAGGAAGCCGTGTGGCAGTATGATATCTGGATGAGTGTACTTCTTGGTTGGTCTGCTGTCGACATTTTGACAGATTGTGTCAGTCTGGATTGTGTTGCTGTTTGCTCTCACATGTCAAGAGTACCCCTTGCCGTTCAATGACCCTGCCCTGTTCTCCCCTTCTAGGTTCATGGAATCTGAGCTGGACCTCAATGACATCATTCAGGAGATGCACGTGGTTGCCACCATGCCTGACCTGTACCACCTCCTCGTGGAGCTGAGTGCTGTGCAGTCACTTCTCGGCTTGCTGGGACACGATAATACAGATATCCTTGAGATCCGTGTAGTCGAAGACTGACATGGGAGAGCAGTTCCCTCTCTGCCTGGCTGTCTCCGCTGATGGCTGCTGCCACGGCTGCGGTTCTGTTGCTGTTCTAACTCTCTTCCTTCCTGAAATGCACACTGCTCTTTTACACATGAAAACCTGAGCCTTATCTATGAGCATGCCTTTGAGCGGATCCTTAATTGTCCCCATCTCTGTTAGTGCCAGGACACACCGCTCATCCCCAACAGCAGTAGTTTTCCAGATCAGAATTTGGAGACTCTTTATTGAGGTAAGAGCAGACAGGTTTGAATGTGTTGATGGAGACATCATTCTACTAACAGATGGCTCTGTGGATTGAGGCTACAGGAGGCAGTGAACCATGGCAGAGTGCTTGTCGGAATGTCCAGAGGATAGCAAAGCTTGTCTGTTTTGTCCACTACTATTTTGTAGTTCCTTAAAGGCAGACTGGGTATTTCCTACTTGATGAATGAGCTTTAGACCTAAACAGACAAGGTGGGCTTGTTCCTAGCCTCATTTTCACTAGTTAAAATTTGATATTTTTCATCTGCAAAGCTAGAGTTAAAAAACCTTGTCCTGTAGTGTTACTGAAGAAATCAGAGACATTAGTTTGTCACACATAGCTCCCGGCACGTACCAGGTACTTAGTAATGTTCCGTGTAACAAAGTCTGTATCATGACTTCTCAAGCCATTTCATACTTTGTCTCTGCTGTCGAGTGTGTGGTCGCTGCAGTGTAGGTGTTCCATGGGCTGTGCATGGGGTTCTGTTCATTAAACAGAATCTAGTTGTTTGAATCCAGATTTCCAAAGGTAAGAGATAAATGTTTCGGGTCTGCTTGAGTGATCATCTCAGGAAATGCTCCTGCTCCTGTTACTTTCATCTTTCTGGTAATCTCTCTCCTGAGAGCATGTCTGACTGGGCTCTTTCCTGACTGATAATCTCACAGAAATAAATCAATGGATAGTTTTAATGTGGCTTCTTGAAGGGAAATCTTAAGACATTTCTGATGCTTCATGTACTGTTATTGTTAAGAACGTCTCAGCCCATCCCCAGGTTGACAGGGTTTGCTGTGGGGTTCTGGGTCATCTGGTTTCAGAGCCAGCTGTCCCACATGTTCATTTATAGACATAGCTGTGTGCTGTCGGATGTGAGCTTAGTGCTGGGCCTCAGCAGCGTCCACTGTTCAGGTGCTCAGAGAACGTTAACCCATAGGCATGCTGGGTATTGTCTTGGGCTACTTGGGCTGCTATTACAAAGAACCATGGACAAGTGGCTCATAAGTCTAAGAGAATTGTTTCCTGTAGTTCTGGTGTTAGACAGTCCAGTAAGACTGGTGATTCTGGTGTCTGGTAATTTGGGTTTCTGATTCCAGGTAGCTGTGTGTGTGTGCATGTGTGTGTGTGTGTGTGTGTGTGTGTGTGTGTGTGTATGTGTGTCCTCTGATGGTAAGAGGGTGAGGAAGAGCTTGCCAAGTTTCTTTATAAGGACATTGATCTTACCTGTGAGGCCTCTGGCCTCTTGACTTCCCAAAATCCCTGCCTCCAAGTATTATCACCCTGGAAATCAAGTTCTAACATAGGAATTGGGGGTGAGGATATAAACCTTTGTTCTGTCTGTTCCAGGTACCTGACTGGCCCACTCAAGGGCAGAGTCAGTGATCGAGCACTCTAGCTCTGCTTCACATATGGAACAGTAGGTTTCCGAGTCTCACCAGGCTTAGCCTACACCTTGTTGATTCATCTGTCATTTGCAACTGTATTTATTTATGCGTGCATGCATGCACTTGTGCGTGCACGCACGTGTGTGTACGCATGCATGCAGGTATTGGGACAGGACACAGTGCATGTGTGGAGATCAGAAGACAACCTCAGGTGTGGGCCTCAGGCACCTTCCACTTTCACTTTGAGAAAGGATATCTTACTGCCCTGGAACTTCACCCACCAGGCCAGGCTAGGTGGCCTGTAAACTTGTAGGGAGCTAGCTCTCTCTCTCAGGTACACCCCACAGTTAACTGATAGTCAAAGCTGGTACATCATGTCCCTGGTCCCTGCATTTCCTGTAGCATACCTGGAGTCGTGCCCTTGACAGAGTTGCTTAGTCACCTGTCACTCTGCGCATTAAGACAGAAATTACCTACTTTGTTTCTGGAAACTCGGCTCTCATTCTTTTTTTTCCTGCTAATTCAAAACAACATGAGGCGAGCTGCAAGCTGCAGACGTTTCTGATTCACCGGCCATTTCTGCTGGGGAGAGGACTGACATGTGCTGCACTGTAGACATCCGTGTTCTTAGGAGAGGCAAGGGCACAGATGTTCAAGTTGGTGCATCCTGGTCTGTAAAAGGGAAAACCCATATCTCCCTACAGTGTCTCTGACAGACTGTCATTTCCTCCTATTTCCCCAGGGCCAGGCCATTCTTCCCTCCTTTCTGCCAGCCCTCACCCAACTGCCCTAATGATATTTTTTGAAATCTGATTTTTAATTATGCCCTACATCACATTTAAAGTGCATTTGAAATATTTTTAATTACCTTAATTTTAATTAGATGCAGCAATTAGGATAAATGTCATCCTCTTCAAAGTATGAGTTTTCTTGAAAGTAGTTTCAGGAAAGGGGAGGCCCTCCCGACTTGCAGCTAGCATGCAGTCTTTGTCAGGATGATGTCCCTCAATGCTGTACCTGCTTATCTGTGATCTATAATGGAAATTCCTCAGGAAACGGTTGTTAACGATTTACTGTTGTACAGCTGTAACTGCCCGCAACACCTTACCATGAATAAACAATTTCATGGCTGTCATGACTTCAATTTTTAATCTTTTTTTAACTCTTCATTTATCACTCAGGACCATACATGGCTGGTGTGTCCCCACCAAGCACAGGTCATCTCTGCTTTGTCCTTCTCTGAGGAAACATAACTGACGGGGATTTTAATTGGATCTGAGTCTGGTCTGTTGTAACCTTAAGAGGCAGTGGATGGGAGGCAACAGCTTGTGCCTCGTCCTTCAGTCCTTTCAACCGTGAGAAGCTGCTGAACAGTTGATCCTGGCTCTCCGCACCACTGCCGCTGCTGAGGGCTCGTCAGCTGTCTGGCTGTCCCCCAGAGGCTGGGTTATGGGCTGGATGCAGAGTAGAACTCTGGTCTGTGAGGAGAGGGGGAGGGACCCATCTTACATTGCATTAAATGTATTTAGAGGAAGCATGAGGTGGAACCAAACAGCTGTTGCCCTCTCAAAATAATCACATTTTAAAATAAGATCCTATAATGTAAATGATTTAAGGATTTTTTTAGAGTGTCGACAACCCCCCACCCCTCTTTTATTGGGTGTGAACTGTTTGGAATGTTGCTATAGAAAACTAAAAGCCCACAAGAAAACATAGAGGCTCAACTAACCTGGGCCCATAGTGGCCCACAGAGACTGAACCACCAACCAGAGAGCACGCATGGGGCGGAGCAGGAGCTGTATCTGACTCTGTTGCCCGTCTTTGACTCTCTTCCCCTTGTGGTACCTAGCCACAACAGGAGGAGAGTCCCCCATCCTACTGCAGCTTGGCCTGCCAAGGTGGGTTGATATCCATGGGAGGCCTCCCTTTTTCTGAATCTTTTCTGAAGAGAAAAGATGGCAGGGAGGTGAGGTGAGGGGGAGGGACAGAGATATTCTACAGTTGGGATGTAAAGTAAATAAATTAATTTTAAAAAGTAAAAGCAATGATGTTGAAAGCTAGTTTTCTTAGGTATTACTAGCAAACAGTTTGGTTCTGGCCCCGTGTTTTCTTAATTTGCCTGAGGAAATGAAGAGGAAGACCTCAAGGAGAGAGTACAATAGTGAAATACCACTGATGGTAGCTGGAACAGTCACCAGAGCACCAAGACTGTAAGCATCCTTAATGCCATTTGCCATGCTTTTGATTGAGTGTCCAGGTAGTGTGATCTTGCTGAAGTCTTTTTGGTAGATTTGACTCCTCTCAGGTTCTTCTGTTATATGCTAAGCATGTTGTCCGCTACTAGGAAGCAAGAGACAATCCCAGTGGCTAGGAGCAAAGCACCCAGATTACTACCTGGCGCATGTTGGGAGATGCCCTTGTAGCTCTATGCTCAGGAAAAGCCCTTGGAGCTCTAAGGAGGGGAGTATCATCCCTGGCTCGGGCTAGTCAGGAACTGGGGTTAGAGATTGGAAGCTTCTGATGGACCAAATGAGGGCAGTTCAGGTTTGTTTCTGTGTTTTCTACTGGGTGGTTGGAGCTGCTGTTCTTTCTGGACTACCAACCTGTAATCATCACAGATGTATCCTGATACCAGGACCATAGATTTCTTTATCTAGAAAGAGGAAAGATGGTCACTGTGCCTCCTGATCTGCAGCAAAGTGCCCTGTCCTTTAATAAGGGATCAAGTTGTCTAAACAGAATTCCTTCTGCCTCCTCCCCTGTGCTTGTGATGCAGAAAAAAAGAGATCTCATTGTAATGTTTAACTGAAATTTGTTTGTGTTTCCCTGGTGGCAGTGGAACAGCCCCTTTCTGTGCGGAGCAGCCTTAGGGAGTGATGGTTATCACTGTTTTCTAAGATAGTACTTGTGCAGACTTTAGCAAGCTGGAGAACTTGTAGAGTTGTCCTTGCTGTTTTATAAAGAATTACGGCGGGAATTTGGAAAAGGAGCAGACTTGTTTTTCTTAGACCAACAGGGATCAATTGAACTTGAGCAGTTTGGTCTGGGAGTGCTAAAGTGGAACCAACTGACTGAGACATCATATTATCCCAGAGGGTGTGCACTGTAGTCTAGGGTGCCTTGTGTTATAGACCCAGCATTAATGAGCAAGAATAGGGCTGGGAAGGTTTAAGCTGCCAAGGGGCCTTCTTTCTAATTGGACTGGGAGGGAGCCGGTTCCCGCTCTGCTGCTCTCTTGCAAGCGCTGTCTAACAAGATGCGCATATCTTGAGCTGTTGGCTTTTAGGAGCTAGTCTCAATCTGATATTTCCAGACTCAAAATCACAACAGAAAGAATTGTCTTATTTTTTTTCACGTGTCACATGACTTCCTAGATAATGCCTACCGATCTGCCACCCTCTTTTCTGGAGTCAGGTGACATGTTGTAAAGAACATGTTTAGATTTTGCTTACAAATAAAGAGCTAAAGTGACAAGCTAGGAAAGTAGAGCCATCTTACTGTAACTCTTGATCTTGTTTGTAGCTTCGAGGAAGCCATGCCTTCAAAGGTTTCGGTGGGTGTGCCCTGCCTTGGACACTTGGCCTGTGGCATGTTGGTGCCTATGGGTATGAGTAGGTACTCAGTGCTGACAGAGTGTTTTCCATATCATTTGATTTAGGGTCAATATAAATATAAGAATCCAGATCCTGTCTGGGTGACTTTGTGGCGCTGTTTTCAAAGGACAGAACCATATTGTCTGGATTTTGAAATCATCTGCATTAATTCAGCTATATCTAATCACTACTTGACCCACAAAGAAAACAAACATTTTTGTTAAAGCCACATTTGCTGCATTAAATCACATACATCCTTTGAATCTATACTGGTTTGTCTTCTTTAAATGACTTTTTAAAAGAAGCTATCTGTTCAGTGTTCCCCATTCTTCCTCTTCTTTTTTAAATAACTTTGTTCCTTGTAGATATTAATAAGATTAACAGTTTCTGAACCAATACTAAGGAGGATCAGCCCCCAAACCAATTATCTACAGCCAAAACACACAACAGAAGGAAACATCACTTTTGTCCAAAAGCTCTGTGTGAGGGCTGTTCATGTCCAGGTGGTCTTTCCCACTTCACTGTTATGCAAATGCATTGCCCTGGGAGTGGGCAGATACGGGGGCAAGTCGGTGGGCCTTTTACTCAGCATAACAAAATAGGTTCTTAAACCAAACCAAACTGTGTTTTGGTCATCATCAGAGAGACAGGCTCTCTGTTTTCCCGTTAGGTTTAGATGGGAGAGCTTTTATTTTGTACAGTTGAGATTGTAACTACAGTGGAGAAGCCTATCACCTGTGTCCCATGTCTGCCTGTGGTACAGCGCTGTGCCCGGTGTCTGCCTGTGGTAGAGCACTGTGCCCGGTGTCTGCCTGTGGTAGAGCACTGTGCCTGGTGTCTGCCTGTGGTAGAGGAGGCTCCTGTCTGTCCATCTTTAGTCCTGGTCCTTGTTCCTGTTTCTGGTCTTCAAATGACCTTCCTTCTTGTGGTCATATTACTTCCCCTAGGAGTTGATGGTCATAGTTATGGTCTCTTTATTGGCTTCTGAATGCTATTTTGGGAAAGTTGAGGATTTATATAAAATCAGTGGTGGATCAGATAAGATGTTTGTTAGAACTGGTGAATAGCTTATTCTCAAACGTGGCAGGAAAGCAGGCCGGGAAAAGAATCTACTAGAGCATTATATGAAACGAGTTTTCTTGGTAGAAAGGTAGAAAGTCATTGGGTTCCCATATAAAATTATCTCCGTTATCAATTTCCCAGCTTAAGTCCTGTGTCTGATGTGATACATTGGCACATGGTGTGAGACTAAGCAAAGAGAAGTAAGATCTGCCCTAAAGATCTTAGAAACAACAAAAGTTAGGTCTTCCAAACCAGTGTGACCCAGAAAGGAGACCATATCATGCTAGTTTTAGACTGTAGAGGCTTCCAGAAGGATGACATCCACAGTGATGGCTCTGGGTTCTTGTATATGAAAACTTGAGTTTTAACTTACACGACCTTGGTAGGTCTGTCTCTTTTCTTTCTTACAGCCCTGCAGGGGCATCAGTTGGGCATAGATGATCACCCATGTTTTACAGATAAGGAAGCTAAGACATAAAGAAATAGAGGGGCTCGTGCAAGGTTACATGGCTGGTGTTGATTATCAGACCATTCTGCTCACCAAAGCAAAGATGAGCATCTTATGATCCCTGACCTCCAACTTTTGCTGACTCACTCATCACCCAGCCAGGTACAATAAGCCCATCACCAAGTTGAACTATTTAAAGACATTTTAACTAAAAAATGTATGTAGACTACCACATGTAGTCCAGCAAGAGCATACAGGTGGAATATGGGCCTCACTCTCATGATCTGATACAGCCAGGAGTTATAGTTCATGGCTGCTGCCCAGCATCAAGCAGGATATTGTACTCTTAGTATTGTGAAGAAGATCAAATCCCAAAGTCTAGGTGTATTTTCCACTGAGCATATCCTTTCACACCTCGATAAAGTCAACAAATTGAAAATCAAACCATCATGAGTTGGTGGCCGTCTGTATCCATTTTGTCTTGAGTCTATTTTATAAATAATTATACATACTAATCAATTAAGTAATCATTTCTGCTGCCATTCAAGGGATAGAATGATACTACTTATTGTACCTGATTCGGATCCTTATCCTGTAGACAGCTGACTGTGGTACATGAATGATGGGTCAGTGGGTGGATCCAGAGTGGGTGGATCTGCTGGGTAGATAGAGCGGTCACTGGACAGATGTAGGCTTGGTGGGTGGATAGAAAGATCAGTGGACAGATGGAGGGGCAGGTGGGAATGGGAAGGGGGGAGGGAAGAGTGGGTTGGTGTATGGATCGAGGGAAGGGTGGATGAGTTGGTGAGTGGATAGAAAGATCAGTAGATAGATGGAGGGGTGGGTAGGCTATTGGAAGAAGGGAGGGAGAAAAGAATGTGGATGGATTGAGGGATGGGCGAGTGGGTGTGTGGGCAGATAGATGTTAGACAGAATGTTGATGTGCGTATTAAGCATGGTGAAGGGTTATCACACCTGAGAACTTTTTGGAAGAGTTGTTTAAATGTGGGAATTTCTTAGATGAGGAGTTCTAACATTTTATCCTTTATCCTAAGACTTTTAATAATTTATGGTAGAAATAAATACTGGGTCTTTCCTGTAACTACAGTAATTCAATCAATCCAGAATTTACCTGAGTCTGGCCACGCTTGAACCATGCATCAGTGTGAAAGGCACGACACACTGTTATTACTGGGATTAGGGATTACGATCGGGGATGCTCCCTTGGCTCCTGTGATATGGTGTAATATGCACTCTGCACTTTGGCTTTCTGGTCTGTAAAGTGAGGATCGTACTTTCCTGTGTAATGCTGTTGTGAGAACTCAGTACCCGGCCCCTGGTCCAGGGATAGAATTTAAATGGTGGCTTTATGATGGAGACGGCTTTGGCTTTCACAGAGGACAAACCTGCTTGCAGGGTAGCACTGGGGTTTTTAGGCATTAATTTGTTAGCTTTTTAAAAATTTAATTGAAGCCGGGCGGTGGTGGCGCACGCCTTTAATCCCAGCACTTGGGAGGCAGAGGCAGGCAGATTTCTGAGTTCGAGGCCAGCCTGGTCTACAGAGTGAGTTCCAGGACAGCCCGGACTATAAAGAGAAACCCTGTCTCGAAAAACCAAAAAAAAAAAAAAAAAAAAAAATTTAATTGAAATGACTTGTGTATTTGGATTTACTGTATGTCAAGTATGACCCATGGTCTTTTGTGTCAACAGCTTTCTGGTTACCTCATTTATAAAATGTGAAAGATTTTTGTCCAAAGACCTTTAAGCTCATTATCCTGTCTGTAGTACTTTTGTGGTTTGTGTAAATATCACCTTTAAGAGTAAAAGAGACATAAAAAGTGTAATTACTTATTCATGACGGCCATCTAGTCAGTAAGCCTTTTTTTTTTTTCTTTCAGCAAAAGATGTCCATAAAATTCCTAGGCCATCAGTTAGCAGTCAGTGTTTCTGCCATTCTTGTCAGTGTGTCCTGCCTCTTCTGTTTTTCTTTCTGCTGCTGCTGAGACTGTCCTGGCTTGATCTTGTCTCCAATTCTGCACTCTCTGTGTGTCGCAGCTTTGGAGTGGGTCGTCCCCTTCAGGCATGGCTCCCACCTTCCCCCTATCTGCACCCTGACCCCAGATCTCACAGCAGCTGCTGTGCCCGCAAGCCCTGTGCATGCATTCATGGAGACCATAGAAGGATGTTGGATGTCCTGCTCTGTTTCTCTCCCTTTGGGACTTTTACTGAAGCTTCAACTAAGCTGATGGTTAGCAAGCCCCATAATCCTCCTGTCTCCCTTCTACCCCAACACCTGACTTTTTCTGTCAGTGCTAGGACCTGAACTCAGATCCTTCCTGTTGCACAGTGAGTTCTCTTACCCACTGAGGCGCTCTCGCCAGCCCACTTGTGCAGCCTTTTCTTCACCAAATTATAACTTTCCTCTAGTCCTCCACTCTCTCCCCTTCCGTATTTTGGTGAACTCCGGCACCTGTGCTTTTAATCCTGTGCTTTTGCTCCTAGCTTTCGTGACCCCATCTTCCTCACTGCCTGGCTTCTTGCCAGTGTCCTTTCAGGAAGTCATTCCCAATCTCCTCACTCAACTCATAAGCACAGTTCCTGGTCCCTGTCCTTGTCTGTGATTATCCTTCCACAGAGGAGGAGACTGAGGACCAGAACCATGAATGGATTTGTCTTTATCACTTTTGTGGTGCTTTATTAATCATGGATATTCAGTAAATGCAGATTATGTGAGGGAGAAGAGAGATAGAAAAGTTTTTCTAGGGAAAGAAAGCTTAGTTCTACCTTCTAGTTTCAAAATCACTCCTTTCCCCTCCTTCTTGTTTCCTTTTGCTTAAACTTCACTCTCTTTTTCCTCTTTTATCCATGTTTCAATTCCATTGTACACATTTTTAAAAATTACTTTAATTAGGTCTTTGAGGGAGGGGTGCATGTGTGCAGGTGCCTGTGGAAGCCACGGTTGCATTGGATCCCCTGAGCAGCTGGAGTTACAGGAGTTAGGATCTACTTAATATAGGTGCTAGGAAATAAACTTGGGCCCTGTGCAAGAACAATATGCACCCCTGACACTTAAATTTCTAACACTTACACTCCTAACACTTACACACCTAACACACCCCTAACACTTACATTCCTAACACTTACACTCCTAAGCACTTATACTCCTAACACACTCCTAACACTTATAGTCCTAACACTTACACTCCTAACACTTACACACCTAACACTTACACACCTAAGCACTTACACTCCTAACACACCCCTAACACTTACACTCCTAACATACTCCTAACACTTACACTCCTAGCACTTATACCCCTAACACTTACACTCCTAACACTTACACTCCTAACACACTCCTAACACACACTCTTAACACATAGTGTCTTTCCATCCTCATTGCACATCTTCTTTGTGTAGGCTGAGGGAGTTTGGCTGAGGATCAGCGCTGCCCCGCGGAAACCCTTTCCTTTACATTGCCCAGCGAGTTCGTCCAGCCCTGGTCTCTGACGACCTCCTGGTAGGCACAGTTATCTCTCCTGCCTTTGCTGCTGAGCTGTGCCAGGCAGGTCAATCATGCTGCATCTTGAGAGTAGAAGTTACAAGATAAGGGTAAAGAGGCTAGAAATGCAGCTTCCCCAGATGATCTTTTTAAAGCTTGGAAATTATGAAAACACAGTAGACCTGCAAACTAAATTGTAAATGGATCAGTTCAGCTGCATTCACTGAGACCCACTGACGGAGAAAGGACAGTAGTAAGACCTGAGGGTGTTAAAGATGACAGTGACAGTGGCCAGTGACTCAAGGGGAGCCACAACCTGAACAAGATGTCAGCAGGGCCTCAATGTGCATGGAATGTCCTTAACGCTCATCACATGTGTCCATAGCTGTGGTTGATCTCCTTCAGGAGCTGACAGACATAGACACCCTCCACGAGAGTGAAGAAGGAGCAGAAGTTCTCATCGACGCCCTGGTAAGTAGCTCATGCTTCGGGTTGTGTGGGATTGTGACGTGTTGGTTTTGGCCTTGCCACCGTGCTCAAGTGGAATCCGTAGAATGCTGGGTTGAGGCTGGATGGAAGTGTGCAGAAATGCAGCTGGTGGGATGCTTTCTTCTGTGGGACTGTGAGGGAAGAGACGAGGGGAACCAGCGCGAAGTAACTAAGTGCTCCAGGCAGGACTTTGCTCCGTCCCTTAACCCTGCTTAGTCCTCTTCACATCCTCCTGGAAGCTGAGGCCCAGGAGAGGCGGAGCAGCATTCTGTATTCTCTCTTCTCTCTCTGATTCTGTGACTTTCCCTCACTGGCTGGGTTGCTGCTAACGTTTTGATAGAGAGATCTCACGGGTGTTTGCTTTCGGTCTTGAGGTTTATGATTGCAGCGAGGATGGAGACTGTTACTTACTGTACACAGATGGGTCATCAGGGAGGCTAGGGGAATGTTAGAAATGAAGAGCAAACCTGAGATCTCTTGTAGGTGAGAACTGCGTCCCGTGCTTTGTTTGTTACAAGGGCTCACTGTGTAACCCTGGCTAGCCTGGAACTCGATTTGTAGACTAGGCTGGCCTCAAACTCTCTGAGATCTGAACTCACAGATCTCTGCCTGCCTTTGCTTCCTCTGTGTTTGAATTAAAGATCTGTATCACCTTGTGTGTGAAGCCAAGGCCAAGGCCAAGCCTCAGATGTTACTCACTTCTTAGCGGTTACCCAGGCAGCACCAAAGCAACCCCTGTCCACCAGGTCCCAGCTTGACATATAAGAAAGACTCCTTCTGCTGGGCCCCTCAGCCAGGTCTGTGTCACTGAAACAAAAGCTTACATGCTCTGAACCCTACCTGATGAGGGAGGCCTCCAGACTGAAGAGGCACTACAGCTGGCCAGTGCGGGAGGCAAATCTGGTCTAGTCTCTTACCCTAATTCTGATGAGAGATCATTCTGCTCACTGCTAGGGACTCTGGGCCTCCCTTTTCTTCTTTTACCCTCTCCTGTCTCTTCTCTCTGATAAGAATGGTGGCAAGTGCAGCTTTCTGAGCAGACTACAATTTCTCAGAAGCCACTGCAGCACATTAAGCTGCCTTCTGGCCCCACCCACAGGCCTACAGGATCAAGGTAGCTGGACTGGGAACTCCAGTGCCTAGGAGACGCCTCTGCAGCACGGCCTACTACTTCTCTTAATGTTCTCAGCACCAGATCTTCCCCCACACTGAGCTCACTGCTGATGTGGTATAAGTGGAGGGGTTGTGAACCCTTTGGAGATGAAGGATTGTCTCTGGGCCCGGCTGGAGTCCACCAGGGCCCTGTGTCGGTAGCACGGAAATGTCTATGGCTGTTTTCCTTTCAGGCTCCTTCCTAGAGTGAGCTGCCACTTTCATGGGCTTTGAGACCTTTATTTTTCCTTAGAGCCACTGTACAGAAAGAGAAGGATTCTGCCGGGGTAGCCTTTGTTTTGAGGATCATTTGTCGCAAGGCTATGACACTCCCTCCTGCACTGTATCTCCACAGTGTCATTTGTGCAGTCTTACCTTCCAGAGGTTAATTGCGGTGGCCCTGTGTGTGCCTTCCTGCCTAGTCCCTGGGCTGGTTTTAATTACCATCCCTTGCCTGTGTGAATGGAGAAGATGAGAGGGGAACAGCCAGCCAGGCGGCTGCTGTGAACCTACATAGAAGCAGCAGCTCACACAAAAGCCCCCTTTGTGTCTCCGTGTTGCCAAGCCCACCAACAAAGGCTGCATCTTGCAGATTTTATTGTCTGTCTGGAAGGAAACAGTTCCTCCTCAGTCTTGGGAGCCATTAGGTAGCTGCTGTGCAGGATTTCCTGTTTGTTTGGGATTTTTTATGATTATATTATTTTAAGATTTTGACTCTTACGGCTTTATCCTAGTGGGGCTTTTGTGAATCAGACACTGAGCATTCTGGAGTCGAGTATGTTATTTGCTTGTCTGCTACCACTCAGAAGCCGTCAGTAACTGTCATGGGCAGAACTGGAGAGTAGGCTTCCATTTATCTCGCCCTCGTGCCACATTGAGGAAGAAGTTTGATAAGTATTCTCATATTACAAGGGTTGAGTTGTCTTCATAGTTTTAATTTGGGGCCAATATTGGAAGCCTGGAATTGCTGGAGCAGAGGCTAGAGGGCATGTGGCAGGATTTATTATGGTGTGCAGTTTGCAGTTTGCAGTTATTGCCTTGGTCTTTTTCCCAGTTGGAAGTCCCAGCAATAGAGTAGCACATTTGTGAGCAAAGTGCTGTCCTGGCATTCTTGGGAATCTTTGGGGTTTTATATTTTGGATCACATTCATTGCTGTTCTGTATACACAAAGGGAGTATTTGTGCTTTGGAACAAATCAATTTAGGAGTCTGGAAGATGGACTTCTCTGGAGATCATAGATGTGAGGTTTATTGCATGAGTGAGAACTCCCTGGCTCACCCCTCCACAGACATGTGGTTCCTGAGTGCAGTGACCAGACAGCGGATGGCCTACAGTGAGCGCCTCCCTGGGCTTTCTGGGACACTTCATATCTTCCTGTCAAGCCTCCTCCAGCCTTAGCTCTTCTCTTTGTAGCTTTTCCATCTCATCTCTGCAGCAGAGACCTGGGAACTTGCCACGTTGGATTATGGCTTCTGTGGACCAGTTTGTCTTTCCCAAGTTGTGGCGCCGCTGGGGGACTGATCAGGTCTGCAGCTCTGCCATTCACTGTGTGCCCTGTGACGGATGCTTTTCCTTCCATGTCGTGTTTCTGCACAGTGGAGATCATGCTTGTGTTTGTCACACAGTGTAGCTGTGAGGCGTCAGTGTGTATTTAGAGATCTTTAGGGTTCCTGCTACGTGCTGGCTGTTTTCCAGGACTGGTGGGGATCCAGCCATTTGTAAATGTCAGGTGACGGTGATAAGCATCACCTGCCACACGGTGACGTGCTTGTGGATGTTTGTTGAACTTCAACAGTTTTCAGTTTGAAAATGTTTCAGAAAGCATTTCCAGTAATTATTTTTAAATATTTGGATGACCTGGGTCTAAATAAGACATCCAAAGATGGAGGTTACGTTGAAAGGAAAACTCAGTAATGAGGATACAGGACAGGATGTTGAGAAGGCAGGCTCCGAGGGATGAAGAGTAGAACTGGTCAGTTCTGGGGGCAAGTGTCACAGAATGTCAGGTTGTGCGGAGGAGTCATCAGAGCAGGGTAGAGAGTGGCTGAGGTATGAGGCTGCCTAGGGCCCACATTGAGTCATCTGTAGACTTGAGCAGGTGTACCTTTGATGTAGAGCGCCTGGGGGTTCCCTTCACACCCATCCTCGTCCTCAGTCAGCCCTTCTCAAATGCCCAGTTCTCAGCATGCTCTGCCTGGGTCTGGTTTGCTGTTTGATTTGTGCTGCTCAGGTGCAGCCAAGCCATGCTTATTACCGTGTCAGCCTCTGCTTCCTGGCTTTCTTCCATTCGTGTTCTCTCCTTTCTCTCTGTCCTAAAGCAAAACTCAGCAGGTCTTCATTCACTTGACGCTCACTGCGTGCTGACTTGCTCTTGGTCCTAGAAACCGGGTACTTGTAGCTCTCAGTATAACTGATAGGGGTCTCTGCTCCCAGAGGGTGGGGCAAGAAATGGGGAATCAGATAAACCACCACAGTGTGTCTCAGTCATTCAGGGGATGAAAATGGAATGGCTGAATGTGTGGAGGTCTGGTTAGACCTGGTTCTCCAGAAAGGCCTGAGTTCTGGATGCATGAAGAGGCCAGCCATTCAAAATGGCCAAGAGCAGGGTAGGGCAGGGAAGAGACCAAGGTGAAAAAGAATAAGCTTGGCACCGAAGAGAATGGGAGGAGCCACTTGGTGTAGGGGAGCGGTTCTGCATCCTGTAGGCTTCTGAGATTGGACTAGAAGTGTCTGTCTAGATGTTTAGAACATCCATACACGCAGCTGCAGGTGGGAAACGGGATGGCAGGAATGGCAGCCCATATTTCAAGAGGTGACATTAGGCCTGCTTTTAGCATTATGACTTTCAAAACTTATTTGATCAAGATTCCTTTTCACATGTTTGGGCTTTTTTTTTTTTAAATATAACATTTCTGAAACCCATTGTGGGTGGAAGAACTCCCATCTCGCTCTTGAGTGTCATGGAGTGGGCTGGGTGAAAAAAGAGTCCTCTTCAGACCCTCTCATCTGTCTGCTTTCCTATTTCCTCCTTTTCTCTTATATCCTTCCTCTCTGGTCAGGTGGAAAAAGATGTCTGATCATGCCCTCGAACCTCCTCTGAGTGAGACCTGCTGTTTGGGGACCTGCTAACAAGCAGAAATAACCAGAGACTTATCAGAAACTGCCAGGCCTCAGACAGTCCTCATTTCCAAGGCCAGGGCTGCTCTGGCTGGTGCTTTAATCCCCAAGCAGGATTTGTTTTTAGTTTCAGACTTGGTCACAGATCCAGAAAATTGAAGGTAGGCCCGAGGCTGGAGGAAGTAGGCAGAATGCTAATTTGCACTCCTTACTAGCTGGCTCTAGAGCCATGCATAATACACATACTTTCCTAAGGGTTTTCTGAGCTTAATGCATTTTGACTGCTCTCGGCTCTCCTGCAATCAGATAAAATTGTATCTAACCCAACTAAACATTGAGTTTCACACTTTGCAAGCTTAAAAAGTCTGCCTGTTAGAAGTTAGATTTCTGTAACAAGAAAAAAGACTTTCCTCAAGCCAGACGCCCACCATCCATATCCACTTGGCTCTAGGATGTAAGTGCTGCTCACCACCACCATCCTGCCAGTGTCCAGACAGCAGAGATGGCAAGCATAAGTAAGCATCAAGGAAAGAGACAAATGATTCAGCTAACGTGGCCATCCATCGCAGCAGAAGTCGGCCATGCAGTCTGTAGCAGTGACAAGCCATGTGCCCCCAGCGGAGCTGTGATGGTCACCAATTCAGAGTTGGGGAGATAGGTCAGTCGGGGTAGTTTCGGAAAAACTAAGTTATGGCATGTTCTGTGCCCCCAGATGTTTTCTGCTTTCATTCCCATGTATAACTGATTCCGTTTATTAAGGGAAACACTTTCATGTTCTTATTGGCTATGAGACTTGAGAGCAAGATTGTGTATCTCCTGGGAGAGGGGGAAGCAGCTCATTTTCTGCTGCAGCCCTTCCAGTTCTGGCACCAGCTCCTCTCCAGTGGGCTCTGTCCCCATTCCTTCCTCCAAGGCACAAGGGGGAGCCTAGAAAGCACCACTCACTAGCAATTGAGTGTGCAGACAAGCCAATGATTTCAGATTTTCTTCATGTCCAGATGTTGCCCCCAAATCTCACCCAGAAAGAACAGAGGCCATATTTGACATCTGTCTTTCTTCTCCTTGCTGTCACCCTTAGGCTCTGTCAAGCCAGGTCTGTAGAGTGCAGCTTTCTCCACAAAGGCTTGGAAAGTGTTGGTGACATACTCACTGCCTTCTCCTTCCTTCTCTCTGTCTTTCTCTTCTCACCGAAGTAATAGCTCATTGCTGCCCCCAGCTCTGTGTCTCTGGCCAGGCTACCTAATCTCTCTGAGCCTTTGCTTGTGCTCTGTCAGAGTTGTGAGCCTTATGCCAGGGTAGATGCAATACTGTCTGAAAGCACATTGTGGTGCACACAGTGAATGCATAAGTTTATTTGGTGAGGTAAGGCTTCTCCGTTATTTGTTACGTGCAGAGTTGTTCAAGACCTTGAAGTGTGCCATGGTGCATGAGGTAAGGGGCTTGCTATCAAAGAGCTTGGCTTTTTTTTTTTTCATCAGTGAGGTAAATGGCATGGAGTGCATGTAAAGTTCGACGCAAACTTGATCACGGGCATTTAACTTGTTCCTTTAGCCAAAAGCAGTGCCCCACATTTTCCTGCGATTGCTGCAGAGTTCTTCTTTATCCTCATTTCCTATGTAAGGCAAGCAAGGCACTGGGAAAGGGGAAGGGAGGCTGTATACGGCACGCAAGTCTTCCTGGATGCCTGATCACAGCTGTCTTCCCTGAATAGTCTCTTCCCCAGGAGAGAAAACCAGGGCCTGCCTGCCTTCCTTCCCTGCAGCCCTGGGGTTACCCACAGGCAGTCCCCCAGAACCTGTTGTACAGATGGTAGTGTAAAGGAGGAAAGGCTTTCTTCAAGCTTCTAGAAGGGAGCCTGACTTTGGTGTCACTCCTTGGCAGATGTTTGCTATTGGCTGTATTCTGTAGCTACTGTGGGCTTCCTATCTACCTCAAAAGGTGTGAATCAAATAAGTGCTAAAAGATGTTTTGCCTAAAGGCCTCATGACCTGTTTTTACATCATGTATAGGTACTACTGAGGCAGAGCTTGAGGGAGGGGAGGTGGGAGAATGAACATGAGGACGTTGCATTCCCCGCTTGGTAACCCTGAGTTTTCCTTTGTGTCATTCATCTCTGGCTTTCCCAGCCTGGGTCCGGACTAGCGGGGTTAGGAAGGGGCTAGGACCCCTTTCTTGCCTGGGGTGTCTTGAAGAGGCCATGGGTTGAGAGATCACTGCAGGCTGCTAGTTCTGCACTCAGTCTGTTCATTTGAATGGAGAGCAGTGACTATGGGAATGGGGACATTTGGGGACTGACCTGTGATGTACTCTTCTCTCCCTTTGCCTCCTGTTCCTGCAGGTGGACGGGCAGGTGGTCGCTCTGTTGGTGCAGAATCTGGAGCGCCTGGATGAGTCTGTGAGGGAGGAGGCTGATGGTGTTCACAACACCCTAGGTGAGGGGCTGGTGCCCAATACTCCCTATACTCCAAAACTGCCTTTGTATATTTCATATAACTACAGCTTTGATTTGGCATATAGGGAATCAAAGCCGAAATCCACTAAGTAGGCACCTGTCCAAGAGAAAATGTGCTGGCTCCTAAATTTTATTTTAAGATTTTACTGTTTTTAATTATGTGTATATGCATGTTGCGAGTGTTTGCACATCATTGTGGAGGCTGGAAGATCCTTGTTGGATCCCCTGTGCTGGAGTTAAAAGTGGTGTGGCCTTCTAATGTCGGTGCTAGAAAAGCAAACCAGATCTTTGCGAGAGCATTATGAGCTCTGAACCACTGAGCATCTCTGCTTAGAAGCCTTTGCCTCCAAAAGTTAAGATGAAATCCTTGTGGGACCCTCCCTGCCCTAGGAAGCCAAGTTTTAACTTTGTGGGTGATCTTGTGTCGGCTTCTCTCACCCCCTTCCTTCAGTGGAGCTGCAGGTAGCTGCACGTCTGCAGACATTACAGAAAGGTATTTGCATTGAAAAGAGCTGGTGTTTCCTTGTCTTTACAGACAGCTTGGTTAACTGAGTTAAAATACTCTGAGTGACTCTGCTGCCTCTGCGTCCTGTTCATTTCAGTGGATTCCTCTACAGTCCTTTCTTTCTCCCTCAAATCTCTCCAGTTTCTCCCTTCGCACAGTCGCAGAGCCAGCGGCCTATTTAAAATCAAGCCTTTGGGCAGGCCACTTCCTCACTGGCTGCTCTTGTGTTAAACCAGCGGTGGCATCTCTGCAAGCTGAACTCCAGCAATGAAGGGCGCCAAGCTGAAGCAGGAGTTTCTATGAGATTAGTTTCCCTCCCAGCTCCTCTGTGTTTACTGCAGATCTCCCTTGTAGTTCTAGACTCTTCAGTGTGGATTATTGTAAAGAAGAGGGGAAGATGGGCACCCAGGGAATACGAGAGGAGAACACGACAGCCTGTGGTTGGCGGCTGGCTCTAGTGTAGAAGCAGAAGTTGGCATTGCCATCTGTCAGCCTAATGCTAGATTTTGCAACATGGCAAGCTTATCAAAAGTCTTAGCTGCTGTTCATAAACAGACTGTGGTATGGTGGGGAAAGCTCAGCTCTGGCAGATCTGTCTGGTTTCTGCGCAGGCACCCACCACACTCAAATTCATGCCTGTCTCCTCCCCACTCCTTGGGTGCCCAGTGTTTGTCAGGCACGGTACTGGGAGCTAGGGCAGATCGGGAGGAGCCAGGCATGGCTAATACAAGGGTGGTCTGACGGGAAAGCCCACCCAGGACAGAGGAAGGGGGTGCCAGTGACAAGAGTCAGTACTTAGGATTAGTGATAGTGAGAGCATCCTAGGAGCTGGGAGAAAGGGCCTCTAAGTGTTGCATGGAAGCTGACTGAGGCCCTTTGCCTGTGGAGGAATCAGTGGGGCTGTCCTTGTCAAAGTGAGGCTGTACTTTTGGAAAATGAGGGCGGGAGGTGGGGTTGGGGCAGTGAGATCGGGGTGTGAGTCTGTCCAGAGTTTAGAAGACCCTGTAAACCATGGCAGAAAAGTGTAGCTTTGTTTCCCGTGGGTAACAGGAGATCATGTCAAGTATGAGCAGAACAAAAATGAACACGTGCTTGAGACTGGTCTCGTGAGTCCCTCTGCTGCTCACTGTCAGCATGTGTCCCCTCCCTCAGTGACTGCCGATCTCCTCTCAATGGCCCTTGAGGAAACTGGCATGGGTAGAAGATCAAAGGTTTCTTCAGCCCTTGCCCCTTCAGAATTCAGGTGCAGCTCGTCCTGGACATTATGCTTAGGGAACACACAGCAGGATCTGCCTGTGAGAGTAGCCTGTTCTAAGATAGGAAGCAAAGGGGCCCTGAAGGGAAGGAAAGCATTTGATGTGGTAAGGACGGTGGTGTTTTCTAATGCCCTTCTTCTTGATATCATAGCATGTAATAGCTTTTCCCCCTTTGCCTCCTAACTTTTAATTTTCCTATTAAGTCACACTCTGACGGTTGTAGGAGATAGCAGGACCAATTATTCGCTTTCCGATACCTGGCAGCTACCTATGCCAACATGGCCTTTCCCCTCTGCACACATTATTGGGTTTAATTAAGAAGATCACACTCACCTCCCTGCAAGTGTCCTGGTTTCCATATGATTCAGACCGAGAGAGAGGGGGGGGGGGAGGGGGAGGGGGAGAGAGGGAG
>NW_021620408.1:1427559-1480022 GCF_004785775.1 Grammomys surdaster | reverse complement strand
GAGAGGGAGAGGGAGAGGGAGAGGGAGAGGGAGAGGGAGAGGGAGAGGGAGAGGGAGAGGGGCAGAGAGGCAGGCAGAGAGCAGAGACTACCTGGCCTCAGGGGATTCTGCCCTGCCCTGACTGACTAGCTGCAGACCTCTGGACTAAGGGTGCCCTGCTAGGCAGCTCTCCACCCCCAGGCATGGGAGAGCTCTACTGTCGCCTCTATTAGCATAACAACCCATCCCTCATCTCTAATGTGAATTCCATCATTTTCAGTTATGACTTCTACTTGTAACATAATTTGCAGAAAAAGGAAAAAAAATTAACAATTCCCTGGTTAATCTAAAAGTGACAACAGTATCTGGCGGGGAGAATACAGGGAAGTGGGGCAAACACTAAAGTGTTCGTCATGGGAAGCAGGCTTGATGCCAGTAGGAGCTGAAACTCGCTCCCCAGTGACCAGTGCCGGGCGTCTGTCTCTTTCAGCTATTGTGGAGAACATGGCCGAGTTCCGTCCGGAGATGTGCACAGAGGCTGCCCAGCAGGGACTCCTGCAGTGGTTGTTGAAGAGGCTGAAGGTAAGGGAGCCAGTAGCCTTGCCACCCACATGTCTCTGCTCTGGCTGTGGCTGGTACCAGGGTGTTGATGGACATTGTCAGCCTTCCATGTGGTCTAGTTTGGGACGTTTCTGGACCTCTGACCCTTTTGTTGCTTTCCCCTCCCCACCCTGGAATCTTTCTAAGTTCTACTTTTAAAAAGCATCTGTTGTTAACAATATTGTATATATCCTTAAAGAAATTTTCTGTACATATATAGGGTACAGTGTTATATGTTGACATAAAAAGAATTATATATTGTTTTCTTATGCAAATTGTTTTTCACTGAACTAATGACTACCTAGTGTTCCACTGGACAAATGTACCTATTTATTTATTTATTTATTTATTTATTTATTTGAAATAGGGATTCATGTAGCCCAGGCTAGCCTTCATTTCAGGAGACTTAGAACTTCTGATCTTCTTGCCTCTACTTTCCAAGTGCTGGGATTACCGCACTGCCCAGTTTACACAGTGGTGGGGATTGAACCCAGGGCCTTGTGCATGCTCAGCCATCATCCTGACAACTGAGCTACATCCCTTGCCAGGCTCTAATTTTAATTTCGGTAACTTCCATTTTTAAGTTTTGCCTGTTGTAAGCAGTTTATAGTGAGTATCACATCTGAACACTGTTCTGGTGCACTTAGCTTATTTGTGTGCTAAACCCCTGGAAGTGAAATGTTCAGGCCAAAAGATATTTGCATTAACATTTGAGGTAGGTGTTGTGAAATTGTTGCCTGTCAAGTTTGCCCTGCTGGCATTAGAAGGTCCCCACTGCTTCTGGCAGTGCCAGGCATTATCATACACTTTTGTACACTTGGAAGTGAACACTGATGCTATGGTACTTTAATTTACATTTTAGAATCAAAGAATGTATATTGGCTTCTGGTTGCTTAATAGCCACTCATGGGCTTGGGGAAGTGGTCTAGTAGGTAGGATGCCTGTACCCACCTGTAGCCCCAGCCCTAGGAAGTAGAGGCAGAAGGAGTAGAAGTTCAAAGCCATCCTCTACTACACAGTAAGGAGCAGGCCAGCCTGGGCTGTATAAGAGCCTGTCTCAAAACTACAATAATGACAATTATTCTTATTAATTTCTTTTAGCTTCATATTTGTATCCTTTATCCTTATTTCTGTTGGATCCATTCTCTTTCTAAGCACAGTGTCACCATCTTTTTAACAATTAGTGCTGTCCTACAAAGTAAATGAGAAAAGAAGGGCAAAGCCATTAGATTTGGTCAAACTATGTAATAGGAAGGCTACTATGGAGGTCCTCAGCTAGCAAGATAAGAGGAGTTTCTTTAAGGGGGAATGACTTTTGAAGTAGGCATGGCTTGTCCAAAATGTCTGGGGTGTGTCGGGTCAGGTTCGCCTTCCTTGTCTTGGCAGGCCTGAGGGGGAGGCAGCCAGCACACACTCATGCACACACACATACACATCAGGGGATCCTATACCCAGTGGTGCTATCAGTGGAGATACACACATTTGCCAGGCAGAGCCCAGTGAATTGAGCCCCTGCAAGCCCTCTCTTTTCCCCCTTCGGCCTGTATCTAGCAGGTAGCTGGTTTATATGCTGCCATTGTGGCATCTTTCTTTGGACTTCTGAGTCAGGTGGCCTTTGACCTTAAGCTGCACTTGTTCAGAGTACAATCCCTTTCCCACCTACTTCTCAGCACTAAGTGTTTCCATCCTCTAGATTGAAGCACTTGGGGAGTGAGGAGTGGAGGAAAGGAGAACAGGAATCTGGGTTACTGGTGGACTGTGTAGCCCAACCTTAACATACAGAAAATAATCTAATAGTCTTTGTCTTTGTGAAGTCAGGACAGGGTTTTTAGGTCCTTGGGACTTAATAATGAATTTGAGGCTCATTCTTTAAAACTCCTCTGTCCTTTGAAGGGTGTTTAAATTAGCCATAATAACATTCTCTTACTTGCTCGATCTCTGTCTCTCTCTCTGTCTCTCTCTGTCTCTGTCTCTCTCTCTCTCTCTCTCTCATTCTTTCTTCCTTTTTTTTTTTTCTGGAGTTGGTTATATAAGAGAAAATGAAACCTTTGGTTGTTTAGTCTGGCTTCCATTTGCTATTTTCGCAAGCTGTCATTGAGTTTTGCCTCATAGAAATTTGTACAATCCTCAGGACAGGAATAGTCTGGTTGTAATTTAAAACCATTGTCAGGGTTTCCAGTATTTAAACTTTAAATTGGTATTTGGTTATTTTAATGGGAAGCAAGTTTCCTTAGAAAAACTCTATGCTGCGTGGAATATTCACAAAGCCAGCCAAGCCGAAGAGTGAGGCCAGCAAGAAGCCATGACTCTTGAATATGTGTTGTTCCAGGTCCCCAGCCCAAGAAAGAGCATGTTGTGTTCTTCACCAACATCAGCCTTGGAGACAGTCCTGGTGGTCTAGACCTAGAGTCGCCCTTCCTTGGAGCTGGGTGGCTGCAGCCAGAGGTCCTTCACTTGTCTGGCCCGTTTTCTTTCTGGGGACCACTGAGGTCTCACAAGGCAACTGAAGACCCATGTGAAAGTGCCTTCACCTCGTGACCATCCTGGCAGCTAGGGCCTTCAGCAGTTGTTGTGTTGAAAGGTCTCTAGTGCAACTTTAAAAACCAGGTTCCCTAGACCCAGCCCAGACCTACTGTCCTAGTTAGGGTCACTGTTGCTATGATGAAAACACCATGAACAAAAGTAAGTTGGAGAGGAAAGGGTTTATTTGGATTATACTTCTATATCATAGTTCATTACTGAAGGAGGTCAGAACAGGAACTCAAAAAGGGCAGGAACCTGGAGGCAAGAACTGATAGAGAGGCCATGGAGAAGTGCTGCTTACTGGCTTGCTCCTCGTGCCTGGTTCATCCTGCACACTTATGGAACTCAAGACCACCACCTTAAGGATAGCCACAATGGGCTGGACCCTCCCTTATCAATCAGTAATTAAGAAAATACCCTGTAAGCTTATCTACAGCCTGATCTTATGGAGGCATTTTCTCAACTGAGGCTCCCTCCTCTCCCATGACTCTACCCGAGTCAAGTAGACACACAGCCAGCCAGCATATTTACCATCTCAGGTTCCACTGCTAGTATATTCTAGAAAAATTCCTCGGATGAGTCAGTGTGTGTCTCTCACTAAGGTCCACTGGACTCTAGAAGTGAACCCTCTTTTCCATTCTTATCCTACAGACTGACACAGTGGGATAGCCACTTCGTCTTCACTGCCCACCTTCCAGCCTGTTTCGAGGCCACTTCCTTGCCTCAGTCTGGCCTTTTCCTTTCTCAGTTCTGAACCGCTCACCTTGTTGCCTGATGCATAGCTCCTTTGCTTGTCTTCTGCACTATAAAGATGAAAATGTCAGATCTCTCATGCTTATGTCCCTGTCTCTACCAAGCACAGTGCCTTTTTTCCTCCTGTGTTTTATATGTACACGACATTGTGAGAAAGCTTGAGTTCCTGCTCTTTCATATAGCCTGAGTCATTCATTCTTAGAATTGAAGGCACGCCTGTACGTTCTACTGTGGATAAATAGGTAAGAGTCAAGACCTATAGATGCTAAGTGACTTGCCCAAACCTATGCAGGTAGAGCTGGAGCCCAGAAGAGTTCTCGTGAACCTTCCCATGATGCTGCTCTTCCTCTAGCCCATCTGGTGTTCTGGTTGCTGCAAACCAGAACCTTTCAGTTTTTTTTTCCTAAAGGAATTCTTCTGGGAGTTAGCCAGTCTGGATTACAGCTCTGGTGGGACGGCGTGTCTTCATCCAGAAAGTAGAGGTGGTCTCATCTGACAGCTGACCCATAAAAGTGCTGCTTTCCTTACCTAGCTGCCCTGAGTGGAGGCTGGGCCTGCCTCTGTCTTGTCCATTCCCCCAAGCTTCCCCAGCCTCCCCACCCTGGCTTTCTTTTGTAGTTCCATGCAGATTCTTAGATCCCCCTAGGTGTACTTAATCTTCAAAACTAGGGCTGAGCCTCGTGTTTTAGGGAGCCCTCATGGTGTGTGATGGAAGAGAAAGTCTCAGAGCTGAAATTCTAGAATCCTTATGTGTCTAGGTTGCTGGATTAAAGTTTCCATTTTGACTGATGATCCATTTTTATTTAGGGATCCTTGAGTAATTCTCAGTGAGGGCCAGTGGGTGGCAGGCGCGTTAGATATAGATTACACCATTTCATGCTGGTAGCCTAGCAGCATGTAGCAAAAGTAATGGAGCTTTTTTTCATCCACCAAATGAAACCTTACTAATTTGTCTTAAGGAGAATAAGACCCATTGCAGAGAATGGTATAGATAGATTAGCAGGTGAACAGATCAATGTCTCTCTAGCTTGAGAGACACTGTATCATAAATCACTTTTGTGGTTGTTGTTGTTGTTGTTTTGTTATTTTAACTTGGGGCATTTGTAAATGTCAAGATGCCATATACTATTGAAAAATAGCATCGAAACCAGAAGTTTTCTAAAGAAATGAAATTAGGATTCCCATGGAGTTTCTGGTTATAGCAACACTCCAGGAACCACTGCCACGTTCTGCCTGAGCTAGCCAATCCACACCTGGACAAGTTTAGCCACCAGTATAGTTGATGCAAGATCTTCAGTTGCAGGTGACAGGAGTCTGCTTTGACAGTTGTAAGGGGCTGGTGATGTGTGTGAACCCCAGCCCGCCTTGTTCAGGTGAGCTGGAGATATAGCCTCTAGCCTCTGGCTGTGCGGGTGATGTTAGCATAATTGTTTTCTACTTTCCAAAAAAGCAGCTGCTCCCAAGAAAGTGAAGTTTAATTTTATTCAAGGCTCGTCCATGCTGAGTACAAACCTATGCTTGACTCTGCAATTACTCTGACAGCTGAAAGATGCAGGATAACCAGGCTCTTGGATGGCAGAACCCTGCTAGCTCAACCCCTGGTGTCCATTGTAATATCCAAGAAACAGCCCCCGCCCTGTGAGTTCTCCTTCCTCATTTGGATTAAATGTCTTTGTTATTTGGCAGTTTGTAGTGTGGAATCTCTAGCTGATAATCAAACAGGAACTAAGTTTCCTTGGTATGTTTTATCTTTGACTGGACATGAAGGGCTAGTTACCCACCCTGCTTCAAGTGACATTGCTGCCATCATCTCCTGCTTCCCCGAGCCGACACTGGCTTTCATGTATTAACTGCTACCACGTGTGAAATGTTCGTCCACGTCCTTGCCTGTGTGTTCTAATCCTCACAAACAGCTCTGCTGAAAGCATGCAGCTGTCCCCAGTTTTCAGATAAGGAGAAAGCCTGGTGAAGTAAACAGGAGGGCCAGTAAGCGGGGCCTGGTTCTCCAGAGCAGCCTCCTTGCCAGGCTACCTCACACAGCTCAGGGCTGGGAGCCGTCGTATCCAAACATTATAGCTTCCTGATTAGAGCTCTCCTTTGTGCCAGTTTTTCAACAAGAGAACTTCTGTTTTAAGAAAAAGATGATATAATTCCAGTTTGGGTTTTGTTTTTGTTTAGTTTTCACTTTGGTAAGCTGGACATTCCTTCTTGTGACTGAGCAGGAGCTGGAGATCTGAGCAACCAGGAGTCCTCAGTAGAGAGGTCTCAGGTGCTCCGGTCCTGTTAGGAGTGCTGATTCAGCACAGTTCATTAAGTGCAGCCACCTCAGAAGGAAGGACACAATCACATAGGGGACCTTGGGTTAGGAGAACAGAGTTGTTTGAGTCAGTCTAACCCATCCCAGTTAGTGGTTAGAGCTGAGACCTTTTTTTTTTTTTTTTTTTTTTTTTTGGTTTTTGGTTTTTGGTTTTTCGAGACAGGGTTTCTCTGTGTAGCCCTGGCTGTCCTGGAACTCACTCTGTAGACCAGGCTGGCCTCGAACTCAGAAATCCACCTGTCTCTGCCTCCCTCTGCTGGGATTAAAGGCGTGCGCCACCACCACCCGGCAGAGTTGAGACTCTTAACTCACACATTCTGACCGCAGTCCAGAAGCCTCAGTCCACACTGTGCCTTACAGCCTTTCCTGTTACCCTGCATGAGTCTCATAGTAACTCTCTAAAGAAAGAAGGGTTTTTCTTTTTTAAAAAAGAATGTATTATATATGTTTAGTTAGTTAGTATATGCATGCATACACCATGGTCTGTGTGTAGAGAACAACTTGCTGGAGTCATTTCTCTCCCTCCACTATATGGGTACCAGGGATCAAAATCAGATTGTCAGACATCATGGCAAGTACCTTTAGCTGCTATCTAGAAGTTAATTTTGTTTTTACTATGATGGTTTATTAGGTAGTTAGATACAAGAGGCTCTGTGTGTGTGTGTGTGTGTTAGCAATCCAATAGCTATTTGAAGGGAAAACACACATAAATTAGAAGAAAGGATCATTGATTTCATCTTAAACACTCCAGTCACTACCAATGGAGTATCACTCCTCATCTAATCCTCACACATTTTCATATAACAACTACCAAACCTCGCTCCACAAAGGTATGATGTCATTAGAAGAAGGGACCTTGAGCAGTGTGTGCAGTACTCCACAGCTGTCAAGTGTTACCAGCTTTCCCCTGAAAATCTCAACATAGCCTGTGGTGAATTCAATCTGCCAACCCAACTTCCTTAGCTCAATTTGGAAACACCAGACTTTGTGACACACAGGTCGAATAGCAAGTTCCATAATGGTGGACAGGGGTCAGCTTTAGTGTACCTCCCTTTGCTGTGGTCCTCAGTTCTCTATCTTACATAGAGCAGGGAGCCAGTAGTTAGTTATTGAAAGGAAGAGAAAGGCTCCCTTTTAACTTGGAGACAAAAGTCTGTGAAATTCCTTAAAGGACAAGAGGCATGAAAGCCCAGAAAGACCATTGTCATGATAGCCAGTGTCATTGGCCTTCCTTCAGCTCAGAAAGACATTGAGGTGGTGTCCCAGTGTCATTGGCCTTCCTTCATTTAAGGGTGTCCTGTTTCAGAATATCCTGGCTATTGAAAAGCTACATGTAAGTTTATGTGGCTAAAATCATTTAAAATCTAATCACAACAGTGGGGTCTTAAGTAACTTGAGTAAACACTTTCATGGTTTGAAGGAGCCTTGATCCTGACAGATGCCCACTGCCTGGCTTTCTACCCCCAGGTTTTAAGCTTATAAAACCACCTTTCTTCAGGCAAAATATACCATAGATTGTAGTTAAGCTTTGGCTGTTATACAGATTTCTTGAAATAAGGCCTCCAGCTTGCCTGGGGAGCATACAGTGCAGCCAGCATGTGTACAGTCTTGCTCTTATGGATCTTTTAACCCGAGATGGGTCAGACGCGGCCGCCCTCCCAAAACCCTGTGAGGTGCACTTTGGCTTGATGAAGAAGACGTGCACAGAAAGCTGAGCCGGCGCTGGCTGTTGCTTGATTAGACGCTACCGCTCTTCCTCCTTAAGTACAAAATCAATGTCCAAACAGCTCTCTCTGTGAATGGCATGGGGTGACGGAGGCACCAGCTCCAGTGCGAACACTTGCCCTGTCCTCTGCAGCTACAGAAATTATTTGTCATTTCAAAAAACTAGATACAAAGCAGGAGTCGTGCTGATTAAAGCCATTGTCTGTGTGCCTGTATCTCAAGGACCTGCCTCTCATAGATAAAAACATCAGTGAGGTTTGCATGGGTGCCACTGATGGTGCCAATACTGAAGTCTTGCAGCTGAAGTAACTGGACAGCCATGAAAGATGCTCTCTGCAGTGGACGTGTCCCCTCTGAGTCTGCAAGCTGCAGAGCGTACCGCAGGGGAAGAATTGTGGGTAGTAATTTAGGTATTAAAATATTAACACATTTTTGCATATTTAATGTGGTTTCCTTTTTAAATAGTAGGCAGATTATGGCCTACAAGCAGATAGGTTTATGGGTTCAAATTAAATTTTAAACATTAAAAAAATTCCAAAAGGAGCTACTTCGTTATAAATATTTTTAGCTAATCTGAACAAGAGCTTGCTTTCTTTTCAACTTCTCTGATCATGTATCAGCTAATTTACAGCCTCATTTTCTGGTTGTAACTTGTAAATTGGAGTTTCATATGTTTTAATCTTATAAGCTCAAAACTTTCTCTTATTTGCCTTCGGGACACACAGTCTCTAGACTTAAAATATGGACACAAGGTAGGCTCTGTGGAGGAGGGCTCATTCACACACTGGGTTGGGCTACTCTGTCCCTTTGCCATTTAGTATGGAGTACCTGTGTCTGGTCCCCCTGACCTGCCTTTCCTTTAATCTCCTCATCTTTAGTGGGTGAACAGTTTGCCCTGGAAAGAGAGCGAGATTTCTTAATGGCTCTCTCATTTCTGTTTCCCACAGGCCAAGATGCCCTTCGATGCCAACAAGCTGTACTGTAGCGAAGTGTTGGCCATCCTTCTCCAGGACAATGACGGTGAGCTCCCTCCTAGGACAGGCCAGGCTGGGAGCCCCACTCAGAGCCTCAGAGCCAGTGAACTTGCCGTTGGCATCGCCGGGTTTCTCTGCCTGCTCTCTGTGCAGCTTTTGTACTCTGTCAAGCTGTATTGATTTTGTTAGCTGACGGATCAGTGGTAGACGGCTGTAAAATCTGACAGTTGGCTTCATTTTTTTTTCTTCCTTTATTTTCCTTCTTTTAGAAAACAGGGAGTTGCTGGGAGAGCTGGATGGGATCGATGTGCTGCTGCAGCAGTTATCCGTGAGTAGCTCTCTCCCTGGACGGACGCTGTGAAGTGGGAGGGAGAGCTACAAACACGGGGAGGAGCAGCCACATGGTGACCAAGGCAGGTTGGCGGTCACACTGGAGCACAGGGGTTGCCTTCTTTTCTTGCTCACTGGCCCTTTCTGATCAAGTGTCATAGTGAATCTGTCATGGGCCTTCCTAACTGCTGACCCAAAAGTAGGGAGCTTTCCTCTGTCCACCAGCCAAGAAGAGCCAGGTGTGTTCCTTTGCCTTGCTCCCAGCATGGTTTAGCTCCTCCCCTTTGGTCCACCCCTGAAAGAGTCTGTCTGCTCTTTTAGGTTCCAGATGAACCCAAGGAGAGGGGTTTGCAGCGCCATGGTGCTGTGGGCTTATGGTCGTAGGGACAGTAGGGATGGTTGTGGCACTGCAGGCAGGAGTGAGAAGTTGGAACTGCTGTTTGCTGGATGAAAGAAATGTAAATCCAGTTGAAATGTTATCCTGCTGGCATGCTGGAAATGCCGGCAAGATTCCTCCTAACAAACCTTATCTGTGTTACTCCAAACAGCACTGAAAATAGATCATTTGGATACAGGCTGAAGAGTGTTGAGTGTCTGAGATGGCAGTTTGCATACAGCTTTCCTGCCGTGCCAGCCGCTGAGTGACTTGGCCTCCACCCTAAAAATAGAGCTTTATGGTGGGAAGCTGTTTGCGGTCCCCGTGAGGTGCCGGGGCCTTATCCTGTGCAGTCACTAATTGTAGACAGTATGGGGCTGCCTGCCCAGCCGCTCAGAGGCTTTCCCAGCCCGTGCTCAGCTCTGACATACAGAACTGCCCAGATGCATTCCTGGGACTTTGAACCCTGCTACTGAGTGAGGAGATTCAGCAGCCCTGTTGTGAAGAAGCACCTCTTCGAGTTGAGTTAGGATTAGCTCCTTTAGGTTGTGGGTGCATTAGAAAGGGGATGGGGTGGGCTTGGACTGAGCAGGGACAAGGATGTAGGGCTTTCTGCCAGGGTGGGTTTTGGAGCTGAGCTGTGGATTCAGACGCATTCCCTCTCAGTTTCACTGTATGTGTCCAGTATGGTCTTGTCTGTTTCTGTCATTTCATAGTGGACAAGGGCTGAGGTGTGCTGTTTTGTTTGGTTGACCTGCCACCTTGAAGCTGTCAGTCACTCTCGGACCCAGTGCTTTCTTCAGTGTTTAGTGTTTTTATGTGAACTTGTATATCTTTATCTAGTGCCCACAAGCCAGAAAACTCAGTTTCTCTAAACCAGAAATTGGCAGGAGCTTCATTTGTAGAGTTCGGTTTCTTTGGCAGGCTTTGGAAACTGTAGGGTGCTGGCTGATGGGACAAAATTTTTTGATGGCCCCTTTCTACTCTCCTTGGCAGGTATTTAAAAGACACAACCCCAGCACTGCTGAGGAGCAGGAGATGATGGAGAACCTGTTCGATGCACTCTGTTCCTGCCTGATGCTCAGCTCCAATCGAGAGCGCTTCCTGAAGGGTGAGGGCCTTCAGCTCATGAACCTCATGCTCAGGTATGCTTCCGGGCCACACCTGTCTGTTTGTTCCAGTCCTCACTGGTGCCTGTCTGTCTGTCTGTCCGGCACTGCTAGCCTGGCATTAGGACATGTAGCTATGGTCCGTTAGTCACTTGTCTTTCCTATTCATCCAGACAGTGTTCATCTGTGGATATATTCCAAATGTGTCTGAGCTTTTCTGAAGGATGGGCTGGCACATGAAGGCATGCATTGTTTGTGTGCTGGGTGTCAGTTGGTGACCCAGCCACTGCCCTGAGGATCATGTCTTTCTTTCTTCTTTTATTGTGTTGGTTTTGGAGAAAGCTAAGCATTACCTTCTAAACTTAGGTTTGTTCGATTCTAAATCTGTACGCTCCATAGACCTCTCTGTCTATATTCCTGCTGTTGACAGCTAAATATTCATATTTATTCATTCAATAATGAATTCTGTGTGTGCTGTGTGCCAAAGCACAGGGGATATGAAAATATGAAGAATGGTTCTAGAACGTTGGGTTTATCTTTTTGGTTCTGCTCTACTCTCTAAAGACAGTACTGCTCTAGCTTCTCAGTCAATCCAAAGGATCTTAAAGTTGGAAACAAAGTGGAGAAATGGCTCATTTTGTTATTTTATTCAGGAGTGTGGCTGGGAAGGAAAAGAGAGTTCCTGAGGAGGTGACCAGAGTGGAGTACCACTAAGGGACCGCATGTGAAATTGAGAGTCTCTGGGTACTGCTTGCAAACACATTTGGAATTTTCTAATCATTATGGAACCCATGGACCTGAGCTGGGGTCAGCCATCATGAAACCTCTAGTCATGTGCAGTGACAGCTCTGAACGAAGCTATGTCTCTGAAAATGTCTTACAAATTTAACGTATATTTATTAAGCATGATTTAGACTGTAGTTGTTCAGTCTGTTTTCTATTAGAATATTTTAGTTACTGTGTTAAGTGGCAGGCCAACGAAGGTGTAGCCAAGGCCTGAGTCTTCCCAGAAGCTAAAATGCCCCAGGCTGTCACCCAAGCATAGCCTGCCTTTGGGTGGATACTGTCTTCTTGGTCTTACTGTTGTTATTACTATTATGATATCATCATTTTTATTATTTTGGTGGGAGTTTTTTGTTTGTTTGATTTAACATTTAGTCCTGCCACATTCTAACATTTCATATTGTTTCCTTTTTAACTTAATGCAGTATTTGTCATTCTGTGACATAAGCTTCATGAAAGGGCAATAACTACTTGAAGGACACAGGGAACATTATGGCCATTTCCAGGGTTTCACTATCATAACGAACTCCACAATGACCAGTTTTGTGTTTTAAATGACTTGGGGGTTATCAATGTAGATAACTCTAAAATTCTTTTTCTTTAAAAGGTTTGTGGAGAGCTGAAACATGGCTGTCATACAGTATATCCTAGACCTTGGATTGATTGAAAATCTTCTTTTGAGAAATTGCTTTTAAAAGCAAGGTGTTTTTTAAAGTGCCAAGAGAGTTCTGGGAAATTACTCCGAGGCCTCTGATGTTGAGGTGGCTCTGACTTTCCTTTCTTGAGAGTGTGCATTCATCTCTTGCCCTTCTAATTTCCTGTCCTTTGTTGAAATGGCCACCAGCTCCCAAGCAAACAGTGTGTAAAGCATTTGGCTTTCTGGGTTTTCTAACCTTAAAGCTTCTCTCTCCAGGGACTTTCCCCAAGCTTCTTCCAGGCCTGAACTGCCAGTGTCTGGATGGCTGAGTGCAGCCATGAAGTGATGGATTCGTACAGCATATGGCTCCGTAATGTGTAGCAGTGGGGAGCTGAATAAATAACCAGCAATATGGATCGTTCAGACTGGAACGCTGAGGTTCTGGGAGGCTAATTAAAGAGCTCCAAAGGACTTGGGAGCCAGAGCCTGCCCCTCTCCGAGCCACCTCTGCTTTCCTGCTGAAGTTGTCTGCTTCTGTCTTCTGTATTAATTAGCGGCCTTCACAGACTTAGTGTTGGTTTCCCTTTGTCTCTTCTCCACGCTCTTTGTTTCTCATTGTTTTCTCCTCCTGACTCCCAAATGAAAAGTTTGGGAAGGAATTTTTCCCCTTATTATATGTAAGTTGTTCTCTGTCTAGACCAAACCCATTCAAAACTAGGATGCTGGAACACTAGAAGGTCAGGAAGTGTTCAGTGGTTTTGTTGCCCTGAATATGACCTTTCACTTTGATTCCATCAGACTCCAGACTCTGGGGCTTTCTTGTTTCCATGGGATCCAGCTGAAGGATGTGCTTGCGTTGAGGGGATAGGAATTGGAGCACAGGCTGCTCACCTACAGGGTCTGTGTGTTTGCTGACTTGCTTTGAATTTTTTTTGCCTCTGACTTTTGTTTACTTATTTATTTTTATGCAAAATAAGAAAACAGTGCTAAATTTTCAAGGATCTTGAGGGAACTAAATTTTATAAAGTTGGGTCCTTCTCCAGCTACCAACACATTAATGAGATACTATGTCAACTGTATATTAAGTGCTAGGCCTTTGTGGCAAACAAGACAGGATTCTTGTCTTTAAGAACGTTAGAGGCTACTGAAAACAACAGACACTGAGTAAGTTGGTAACTATTAGGAGATTAGGAGGAAGAGTCTTTCACATATATACCTACGAAAGTTTTTAAATTTCTGGTATAAATAAGCAAAGACTACCAGCGATATATTTATGCACATGAATAGACCCACATGCTAATACACACACGTTTCTCTCTCCCAACCCCTCCTCCAACCCAGACTGTGTTTTAGATGCTATAGTATCTCATTTTCTCCTCAGATAATACTCTGGATGTTTATGATTGAACCTCATGATTCAGTCTTCTGCCCATGTCACATCTCCCAACCTAGTCCTCCACCCTCTTTAATTCTAGATTTGGAGACCTTTGTTTGTTGTGTTAGATACACCATTGGATGGCCAGCATGTTTGTTTGTTTGGGTCCCAACTGAACTACAGGCTGTGTGTGTGTGTGTGTGTGTGTGTTTGTGCGTGCGTGTTCGTGCGTGCATGTGAGACTGTAGTCCTTGAAAATCTGAAACTCACAGAGATCTGCCTGCCTCTGCCCCCTAAATTCTGGCATTTAAGGGCACCACCATACCCCGTTTGGATTGTAAGCTTCTCAGAGCAGGGACCCAATCTTCTCCTGTCCAATAATAGATGTACATTGGCTTTCAGTCTGTCTTCTCTGCATGAGGCAGAAAATCTGAGGATGCTCTTACTGTTTAGAACCACTGATGCGGAATTTCTACCTGATCTCATAGACAGGCCGCAGAGAGGAGAGAGACTTGTTTAAAGACCATGGAGTGAAGTATTTTGTCCTGAGTTTCCTGGCCACTTTTTTAGAAGATGAAGAGCAAAGAACAGGCTGCAGCCTGTTTGAGATACTGATGCTCATATTCAAGGAGAGCTAAATGCAAGGCTGTTCCAGGCTCCACTGCACCCATAAAGCCAGCACAGGCTCTGTGCTCTAGCTTTGTCCTTCTCAACCTTGAACTCTCAGCCGTCTTCCTTCATCCTCCTGAGCCCTCCTGGGCTATGTCTCGGGTAGCATTTTCTGCCTCCTTTCTGCTCCAGGCTCGGCAGATGTTTATGAGACTGGGTTCTCAGCAAGCCTTTTCTTCTTCTTTACTACCACGTGTGTGTATGTGTGTGTGTGTGTGGGGGGGGGGTGTCAAGTGACTTTCCCTCACTCCTGAGCTGTCTGGATTTCACAGTACTTGACAGAATCAATGGCAGGGAGGGACACTTTTTGTGTGTTTGTGGTTCTCTCACTGCCAAAGAACAAATGAAGACGTCTTGGAAAAGAAGCAAAGATTTTTGTGGTCATATTGGAGAGTGAGCCTCATGCTGTGATAGAAGCAGCAGGCAGCCATCCTGTCCTGTCCTATAGGAGCCACAGTGAAAGAAAAAAAAAAACCATTTCCCATGTGCTTCCATCGATGTTAGCAGAGCACAAAAATGCGGTCGAGCAGCGTTCACAGAGGCTCTGGGTGGTCCCCAGCATGACCCCTTTAGGGAGACATGGCTCTGACATGTCCGGCCTCCATCTTGGTCTGAGAATTGAGAGCAATGGTAGATGGTGTAAGATGGGGAGAGAGGGTATGTGATAGCCTTCGGTGAGCAGAGAGAGTGTGGCGGGGGGGGGGGGGGGGGAGAGGTTTGAGAGGCAGAGACAGTGTGGGAGGTGGCCTTTTGGTGACCAGTAGAAGAATTGAGGTAAAGACAAAAGCCAGCTGGTATCTTTACAGTCAGAGGTGTTGAGTGGAAAATAAAATTTAAAACTGGGTGTGGTGGTGAATGCCTCTAATCTCGGCATTTGTGAGTCAGAGAGACCCTGAGTTCAAGGTCAGTCTTGAACTACAAGGTCTACGGAGTAAGTTCCAGGACAACCAGGGCTGCACAGAGAAACCCTGTTGCAAAAAGAGGGAAAAAAAGAAAAAAGAAAGGTAAAACTCAGAGGAGCTACAGTTTATTGTGCTATTTAAGAACATTAATCCCGCACTGGGGAAGTAGAGGCTGGTGGATCTCTGTGAGTCTGAGGCCAGCCTTGCCTACAGAGCCAGTTTCAGGACAGCCAGGACTACACAGTGAAACTCTGTCTTGAAAAAAGAAATTAAAAAAAAAAAAAAAAAACCATGGAATTGAGAGGGCCCAGTCTGTAGAATTATACAGTCTGGAATGGGGCAGGAAGGGAGATGGGGCTGTAACTGCCCCAAATGCCTTGAATGAGGAGGAGCTGCCATCTCCTCCTTCATCCCCACAGATGTCTCTCACCAGTGAGATGCTTGCTACAAATAGAAGATTTCAATAGACGCGGGTTAATTTTAGCCTGTGCTCCCAACAGTCCACCTTGCACCGTCAGCGGGCACTTTATGCCAGTGTGTCCTTGGATGTGAACAGTTCGATGCTCTTCAGGAACTGCGAAACTGGCAGGACAGGAAGAATCACATTGTCAATTTCTTTGAAAATGTTGATGCGAGGCTTATTACTTCTGTTGTAAACGCTGATCCAGCTAGAGAGAAGAGCACCATGCTCCCAGAGGTGTGTCCAGCCCGGCCTAAGTTGTGTGGCAGAAACACAGTGCGTGCGCTCGTCTTGGTTATTAACTGTTCAGGTAAAATGAGAGACAGAAGGACACAGTCACATCATCCAGGAATCACCAGTTCTTGTTTGGTTGTGTTTTGCTGAGCTTTTCAGGAAGGTTTTCCTTTTTCAAGAATGTTACAGAAAGGGCGATGACATGCCATTTGCAGTGTCGCTCAGCAGGTCCCATTCTGAGCAGGGCTTGTGGCAAGGTACATGGGTAAAGAGGGCGTCCTCCGCACTGGGTGTTTGTTTGTTCCCCTGTCTTTTCCCTGCAGTCCAGTGGTTTTGTTCTTAACGACCATGTAACAACCTGAACCACTCTGCATTTTTAGTCTGTTACCATGTTCCAAGAGCTCGAGCCTTCCCTAAGCTCCATTCTCTCAGGGTCAGGCAGAAGAAAGCACTAGTGCCAGTCTGGGCAGCTGTGCCGCCGCCGTGGGGCTGAAGATGCCGTGTTCTGAGCTGTGCATACAGACGTCCGGCTTGTTCCTCTCCCAGCCAAATATCAGTGTTCTGCCTTAGCTGAATCTGATATTTTGTATCTGTTCTCTGAGAACCAGACAAATGCTTCACAGGCACAAAGCAATCTTTCCCCAGCCCTGCAGGCTGACAGTACCACTTCATAAACAGAGAGAGCCATGGTAGGAGCAGATTAGCTGACGAGAATTGGTGGCAGGCCTGTCTGAGCCCTTCTATCTGACTCGATAGTTCTTCTTCCAGGGTAACTTGTGCATATTTGAGGTGTCTGTTTGCTGGGAACTCTGTGTGTGGAACCGCCTTTCACATCCTTGCCACCAGCATAATGAGTGACATCTGCCGTCATCACACTCCTGTGTTTCCCTGTACACTTTCACTCCATAAATCCTCCTCTCAGACTCATTGTTTCCAGGTAACGATCGATTTGCTTTCTGGCCACTATATATTAGATTTCATTTTATGGAATTCAATTTAAATGGAATAATGCAGCATGTGCTTTTGCTGGGGTGTGGTAGCTCATCTGACCAATTTCACCTAGTGTAATGTTTTTTGAGATTTATCTTTGCCATGTATCAATAGCTTGTTCCTTTTTAACCACCAAGTAGTATTTTATCATATGAATAAACCACAGTCTGTTGATTCACTTACTGATGTAAGTTTGTATCTTGTTTGTAGCCCTTGTGGGGGGGGGGTAAGCTAAGGTGAACATTCCTGTGCAGGTCCCCAGGCACTCAGATTTCTCACTGCTCTTGGGTCAGTACCGAGGAGTTGAGTGGTTCAGTCATGTGACTGGTGTGTACTTTGGTTTTTAAAGCGCTGTCTGTCAAACTGCTTGGATCCCATGGCAGCGTGTGAGCTCGAGGAGTCCCAGTTTCTCCATTTCTTGTTAGCATTTGCTCAGCTTTTCAGTGAAGCTGTGCTAATGTCTGCACGGTGTGTGGCGGGGGTTGTCTCATATAGTCCGAATCTGTTTCCTTATGACTAGCGGTGTTGGGTATCTGAGTGCACACTCATCCCCACATCCGAGGCTGGTTGGTTCTCGTCAAATCCTCTTCCTTTGGGTGTAGGAAATTGTGCCAGTGATGACAAGTCCAGCCTCGTTGACATGTCCCATCAGGCTGTGGTCCAGGCATCGTGTGCTGCCCCATGCTCTGCCTTTCCGTTTCCACAGGCATCTTTTGAAAACATTTTAATTCTGATGGCGATTTATTTGTTCCAGTGACCTGTTTCTGTCTGAGTAAATTGAATGCCTTGTGTCTTTGAAGAGATTTATCACTTCTGTCTGTTGACAGTCTTACTGCGTACAGGTCTTCCCTCGCTCTCCCTAAGTCTGTAGACCCAGCTTTATGTAATGATTTTTTTCTCTACTCCTTTTCTGGTTTTTTGTTTTGGAGATTTCTGCTCTGGTCTTCATTTCTTGACTTTCCAAGGTAGAAATATGAGGTTGTTCATTTGAGGGCTCTGTTATTTTCTAACGTGTGTGCTGTTGTAAATCCCTGCTCGCTACAAAGTCAGGGCAGCCGGATGCTCTCTTGCTGTCATGTATTTTCATTTTTATTTCATCCAAAATGCTACTTTGATTTCATTTTTCATGAAGTACTTAGAAGTGTGTTGTAAAGTTCCCACATATTCGGTGCTTTTCCAGCTGTCTGTCTGCACTGACTCCTGCTTCAGTTACACTGGTCTGAGAATATACTTCTGTGACCAGAACCCTTCTGGATTTACAAAGAAAACCTTGTGTGGGGCCCAGATTGGTCATGCTGCCAAGCCCTCCTATGTGTTTGAAGAGCCTCTGCTGCCCTGGCGGGGCCAGGGCTCTGCTGTGGCAGGGGGTAGAGTTGCTGTCATGTTGCTTACGGGTGGTTTTCTGATTTGGTAGTTACTGCAAGGTGGCGGTGAAACCTTTGTCCTTTCATCCATGTACACTTTGGCTCCACACGTTCTCAAGTTGTTTAGGTATTTAAACATTTGGGATTACATCAGTCTTGGTGGTATTCAGCTTTATTCCCAGCATTTGCAAGGCAGAGGCAAATGGATCTCTGAATTTGGATTCTAAGGGCAGCCTGGTCTACAGAGTGAGTTTTAGGACTGCCAGGGCTATACAGAGAAGCCTTTTCCCAACAAACAAAAAGTTCAAATCCTTTCAGATTATAGGCTCTTTTGTGTAACTGGCCCTTTTGTTATGAAGAAATTATAACACTCTATCACTGGGATTACTCTTTAATCTGAAACGTGATCCCTAGCACCGTAATACCACAGCCTCCCCTTGATGAGTGTTAGCATCGTGTCTTTGACCATCTGTCTGTTCAGGAATAAGTTGTATGCTGTCTGATGCCTTGCCCCCTGCTCTCACCAAATATATGTGCTGAAGCCCTGGAACCCCCTCCCCCTGGGTGACTGGAGACAACCGGAAAGAGGTGGTTATGATTAGACGAGAGTGTGGGCATGGGATGGAACTCACAACCCCTCTCAGCTGTGGAACCCATTAGAACACTTCTCTCTGTGTCCTTCCTGCTGCTGCAGTCACACATTGATGTCAGAACACGGTGGAACTCCCACTGGAGAGTCTTCTATTTGTTTAAATGATCAGTTATCTTTTAAAATAGATTTTTAGTAGAAAAATGTTTCTTTTCTATTAAATATATTTCTGTCCTATAGATCTATATATTTTTTATTGAGAATAGATTATTCTCTCATACAATATATCTTAACCATAGCCTTATCTTATTCTAAGTGGAATTGCTTTGAGTTTTTCTCCATTTAACTTGTTTTTGGCTATAGGCTTGCCGTAAATTGCTTTTATTATGTTTAGGCATGTCCCTCGTATCCCTAATCTCTCTAGACCTTTTATCATGTAGAAGTGTTGAATTTTTTTTTTTTTTTTTTTTTTTTTGGTTTTTCGAGACAGGGTTTCTCTGTGTAGCCCTGGCTGTCCTGGAACTCACTCTGTAGACCAGGCTGGCCTCGAACTGAGAAATCTGCCTGCCTCTGCCTCCCAAGTGCTGGGATCAAAGGCGTGCGCCACCACCGCCCGAAGTGTTGAATTTTATCAAAGATTTTTTTCAGCGTCTAATTTGATGATCATGTGAGGTTTGTTTTCTTTCTTTCAGTTTGTTTAAATAGTGGATTAGATTGGCTGATTTTCTTTCCTATGTTGAACCATCCCTGCATCTGTGGGATGAAGCCTACTTGATCACGGAGGATGATCTTTTTGATATGTTCTTGTATTTTGTTTCCAAGTAGTTTATTGAGTGTTTCTGAATCTATGTTTATAAGGAGAGTTGATCTGTAATTCTCTTTCCTTGTTGAGTCTTTATGTAGTTTGGCCAGCAGCATAACTGTGGCCTAATAAAATGAACTGGGCAGTGTTTCTTTGGTTTCTATTTTGTGGAATAATTTGAGGAGTATCGGTGTTAACTGTTTGAAAATCTTGTACAATTCTGCCCTAAAGCCATCTTGCCCTGGGCTTAATTTTGATTGGAAGATTTTTAATAACTGCTTCTATTTCCTTATAGGTTTTTAGATCTATTTAAATTGTTTTTCTGATCTTGATTTAACTTTGGTAACTGTTATCTATCAAGAATATGATCTTAGATTTTTCAGTTTGGTGGAGTACAGTTTCATAAAGTATGTCCTTAGGATTCTCTGGATTTTCTCGGTGTCTATTGTTATGTCTCCCTTTTGTCTTTGGATATTCTCTCTCCCTCTTTTAGTTAGTTTAGATAAGGCTTAATCTATCTCTCTCAGAACCAACTCTTTCATTAATTCTTTGTATTGTTCTTTTTGTTTTCTTTCTGTTGCTTTCAGCCTTCAGTTTGATTATTTCTTGCTGTCTACTTCTTGAGTGTGCTTACTTTTTGTTCTGGAGCTTTTAGGTATGTCATAAAGTTGTTAGTATGAGATCTATTTTTTTTAATGTATGTACTTATTGCTATGAACTTTCCTCTAAGCACCAGTTTCATAACTTTAGATATGTTGTATATTCATTTTTATGGAATTCTAGAAAGTCCTTAATTTCTTTATTTCTATCTGGACCTACTTTTTATTCAGTATAGAGTTGTTCAGTTTCCAGAGCTTGTAAGCTTTCTTTTGTTTCTGTTATTGGTATCCAGCTTCAATCCATGGTGGTTTGGTAGGATTTATTTAGGTAGGAAATAATTCCAGAGAGTTATTTCTACTTTCTTGTATCTGTTGATACTTGTTTTGTGTCCATGTATTAATTTTGGAGAAAGTTCCATGAGGTGCTGAAACAAAGGTATATTTTTGTGTGTGTGTATGTGTGTTTGGGTGGAATATTCTATAAATATCTGTTCTCTTCATTAGGTTTGTAATGTCTGTTAGCTCCAGTGTTTTCTCTATTTATTTTTGCGCAGGTGACCTGTCCGTTGGTGAGAGTGGGGTATTGAAGTCTGCCATTATCAGTATGTGGGGATCAGTGTGTGACTTGAGCTTTCATAGTGTTTCTTTTACAAAAAATGGGTGTCCTTGTGTTTGAGGCATGTTAAGAATTGAAATGTCATCTTGGTGGATTTTTCCTTTGATGAGTATGTAGTATCTTTTCTGTCTCTTTTCATTAGTTTTTGTTTGAAGTCTATTTTGTTAGATATTAAAATGGCTACACCAGTTTGCTTTCTTAGGTCCAATTGCTTGGAAGATCTTTTTCCAAACTTTTACCCTGAGGTCATATCTATCCTTGATGCTAAGATGTATTTCTTGTATGCGGCAGAATGATGGATCCTATTTTCACATCCATTCTATTAACCTGTGTCCTTTTATTCGGCAATTGAGACCATTGATTTTGAGAGATGTTAGTGACCAACGGTAGTCATTGGTGGTGGTGGTGGTGGTGGTGGTGGTGGTGGTGTGTGTGTTAAGATAGAGAAAGGAGAGAGAGGGAGAGGGGATAGGTTTGTGTTTTCATGAGTGTAGATAACCTCCCTGGGTTGGAGTTTTCCTTCTTCTAGTACCTGCTGTAGAGCTGGATTTGTGGATAGGTATTATCTAAATTCAACTTTGTTGTAGAATATCTTGCTTTCTTTATCTATGGTGATTGAAAGTTTTACTGGGTATAATAATCTGGACTGGCATCTGTCATCTCTGCAGCATATCTGTCCAGGCCCTTCTAGCTTTTTGAATCTCCATTGAGAAGTCAAGTGTAATTAATTCTAATAGGCCTGATTTAATGTATCACTGGGCCTTTTTCTCTTGCAGCATTTTATATACTTTCTTTGTTCTATATGTTTAGTGTTTTGATTATTATATGGTGTGGAGACTTTCTTTTCCAGTCCAATCTATTTGGTGTTCTGTAAGCTTCTGATACCTTTTTAGGCGTCTCCTTTAGGTTGAGAAATTTTTCTTCTTTGATTTTGTTGAAAATATTTTTTTGGTGTTTGAGTTTGAATTATTCTTTTTCTTCTCTTCTTATTATTCTTAGGGTTAGCTTTCCTCATAGTGTTCCAGATTTCCTAGGTGTTTTGTGTCAGGAATTTTTTGGATTTTATATTACTTTTGCCCAATGTATGCATTTATTCTCCTGTATCTTCAGTACCTAAGAGTCTCTGTTGGTGAAGCTTCTGTACTCTGTTCACATCCCCAATTTTTTATTTTCTTAATTCCCTCACTTTGTGTTTTCTTTATTGATTCTATTTCCATTTTCAGGTCTTGAACAGTTTTAGTCTTTTCCTTCAACTGTTTGTATTTTCTTGGCTTTCTTTAAGGGATTTGTTTGTTTCCTCCAATTGTTCGATTGCCGTTTCCTGGATTTCTTTAAGGGATTTATTCACTTCTTCTTTAAAGACATTTAGTGTATTCATATAGTTTACAAACATATTTCATATGGTTATAAGGACTTTTTCCATGTACTTCAGCTATGTTGGAGTATTCAGGGCCTGCTGTGGTAGGAGAGCTGGGCTCTCATGGAGACATACTGCCCTGCCTGTTAGGCATCTGAGTTTGGGGTGATTGTGGGTCTAGGTGCTGATTTCTGGGTTTGTCTTTGTTGGGTGGATGTTTTGTTCCTTGGTTTTCTGTTTCTTCTCTGGATTTTAAGAGGATGTCTTTGCTGTTTATTGCCTGTTTTACTGGCCTGCTCCTGCTTGACAGTTGTGTTCACAGAAATGTTGGAGTGTTTCCCTGTAGTTACTCAATTCAGTCTTGTTCAGTCCCACACGGATGTCATGATAGTAGCTGTTTTACTGTCCTCATCTCCAGTTCTGTCATGTGTTTTATGGGTATTTATTAAGTTTCAAGTATTGTGAATTTTACCCTGTTCCCTGGGTTTCTTTGCTGGTTTTACTTTGTTTATTTACATCTTTGTGGTGCTGTGGACTGAACTCAAGACCCTGTGCTTGCTGGGCCAGCAGTCTACCACTGAGCCATTTCCTATGATATAATGCCCTAGAAACAGATTGCCTTCCCCCTTGTTCATGTGTATGTGGTGTGGTGTATGTTTTTGTTGGTGTAGATGTTAGCATGTGTGACTCAGATGCACATACATGAAGGAGCCAGAGGTTGACATCAGGCACCACTATTTCTCTGTTGATCTTCTTGTTTGCTTTTTGTTCTTGAATACATAATTCCTGTGTGTGATATGAAGGTGGGTAGCAATCTGTGCACGCCACAGTAAAGGTCAGAGGGCACTCTGTGGAATCAGTTCTCTCCTTCCACCTTCTCCAGAGTTCAGGTGTTGAACTCAGATTATCAGACTTGCAAAGCACACCCCTCTACCATGAACCCATCTCCCCATTCCTCTACCTTTATATTCTGAGACAGGGTCTCAGCCTCTTCTGATAATCATGGCATTAGCTAGGTTGGCTGGCCAGTAAGCATCGGGGGTCCACCTGTCTGCATCCGCACCTGATTCCCCGCCGCAGTGAGTCTTGGAACCTCCTGTCGGACATGCTCACTTCATGTGCTGCCTTGTCTCAGAGTCTAGGAACTATTTATTCTGTTCCCCACTGTTTTATTTTCCATTGTTCCAACCTTGTTTCAGGAAGGGAAGGGACATAAAAACCCAGGTCTTGTTCCTCCATTTTTAACTCACAGGCCAAGCCCAGCACGAATTTTATACTGTTACATCCATTTTCTTACAATGTGTTGCTGGTATTGTCTTACACTGAACCCCTCTGTTGTATCACCCACACCACCTGACCTATGGAGGCCAATGCTGTCCTCCTGAGATAGCGTCACTCCTCAGTTGGGTTTGATGTAGTGGTAACCCTAGATCTCAGGGACTTCCAACAACAGAGGCTTTTCACACTGAGCACGTCTGTCTTGGGACACACAAATCACAAGGTGCCATTCACAAGATAAAAGGGAAACCTGAGAGACACAGTCCATCTTTCAGTTTCTCCTCTGAAGATGCATATGTTATATCCACATCTTATTGGCTCTAGAGGGTTCCATGGCTAGGTTCTGGTGTGAGGAAAAGTGTTCTAGCAATTATGTGTCGAGTCATGGGCTCATGTGAATTAGTCGACTGTGAACAGGTTTAAGGACATTGTGTCCATAGCCTGAAACCACTGCAGTCATGGATGATGTCCTGGATGAGTGGCCCCCAGAGGTAATAGAGTTGCTCCTTTGAGATAAGAGTCTAGTGGGAAGTTCTTAGGCCAATAGAGGTGTGCCTTTGAAAGTGGTTATGGCTTCCTGGCTTCTCCCCCCCCCCCGGCCTCATGGACTTAGGCAGTTTTGCTCTGCTGTATGTTCTTGGCTGTTGCCATCTGGTACCCCCGCCAGAAGCCCAAAGCTTGAGTTGGAACCTCTAACATCATAAACCTTTTTCCTAGAAGTTAATTCTTGCTTCAGGTATTTTGTTATAATGGTGGAATGCTGATTTTAAAGGAATCTTGATCTGGCTGTGTAATTCATGCGAATATTCTGTCCAATAAAATGGCCATATATTTGGGGAGCACTAAAGGAAACAAACATTGTCAAGTATATTTCAAGGCAAACAAAGTGATCTTGCATGGGATTAGACAGATCTTGCCAGGATATGCTCATGGTTACCAGCATCTTTTAAATAACCTTTTAAAATTATCTCTTTAATTAACCCTAGCTAGCCAGCATCCTGGGGAAAGGAATTTATACCTTTAGCCTGTCCTTCAAATACATTTCCTCCTGGCTTCTACAGTTTATCTCTGCCTTTAAAAAGACTAACCTCAGGGTAGTCTCACATAGGAGATTCAGTTATAGCCGATATAGACTTAATTCTTCTTTCAAATTTGCCCTCATTCCTGAATTTTGGACCCATTAAGTCCTAGCTGAATATCACTGCACATTCCAGAGGCACCTTGGGTTTAGCCAGAACTCTTGGCCCCTTTCATCCCCGTCTGCTCCTTTGCCCTATTTCTGTGAAGAGATATCATGACCACGGCAATGTATTTAAAAATAAATTAATTGTGGGCTTTTCAGTTTTAGAGGTTTAGTCCCTTATCATCATGGCAGGAGCTTGGCGGGTGCATGGTGGGAGCATGGCAGTACTCATGGTCTTGGAGCAGTAGCATCCTGATCTTTGTAGGCCAAGAGAGAGTAAGCCTGGGCCTGGCATGGGCTTTTGAAAACTCAAAGCCCACCTCTACTGACACAGTTCCTCCAACAGGCCACACCTCCTAATCCTTTAATCCTTTCCCTGGTAACTAAGCACTCACTTATATGAGCCTAGTGGGGTTTGGGGGTGATTCTTACTCAAACCTCCATGCCCTGCTCTCTCCCTCTGCTGTAGTTTCCCTTTTGCTCCACCCACTGTCTTCTGTGGCTGAGCAGTCTGACCTCCCAAGGCACAGAGTGCCGTGCTTGCTTCCACTGTGGTGGCCTACCCCTCTTTCCCTGGTTGCACCTGCTCTTGCCTCTGCCTGTGCTCCTATTTCCTCTGCTCCCTCTTTACCTGTCTGGGAAACACAGGTCAGCTTTACCGTTCTGGCCAGGCCTCATGGCTGCACTCCCCTCCTTTGTCTAAACCCCTACTGCAGGACTGAGCCTTTCTCAGGCAGCCCTCATCCCGCATCTGCTTGTTTCCGTGCTGTGTTTCAGAAGCCACGGGCTGAGCTTTGTCTCTGCGTTCTTGACTAGATGTCTGGCACCTGTTAGGTGTCTCATAAATATTTGAGGAAAGAAAAAAGTGAGCAAGGAAAATCATAATCAGAATCTGTGTTCATCACAGAAGTGTTTGGGTGTGATAATGAATAAGCTAATTAAAACTACAACAGGAGATACTGTTCCAGCATCCAAGACACACATGAGCAGGTAGGCCACAGCTGACCCCAGCCATTGGTCATGGCACCCAGCTTGTGGAGACTGGTGTTCACATTGGTGCTGGCATGATCGACAACCTGATGAACCTAGACAAGACTAAGATAAACTACTTGTCCTCCAGTAGAATAAATATTTCAAATAAAGTCAACCCAAGAAAGTCAGGCCAAACAGCTATTGATTACTAAAAGCCTGAACTTGAGCCCAATGAATATTCCAAAGTTCACCTCCATGCAGCTTGCCTAAATGGTGATCAATACGCAATTACTGCCCCCTTTAAATGTGTCCTACACTGCTGCATGCCTACCTAAAGAAGGGCTTTGCTTTTAAAGTCTTTTGTTTCTTAAATTTGCTTAGGCAGGGAAAAAGAGAGGGCCTTGGCTTCTTTGCCTTTAGTGTTTTAGGCAATCCTGTGTCATTTGTGAAATGGTTTCTGTGTATGTTCAACAGAAGCCGAAGGTGCCCTGGTCAGCAGTCGTTCATTTCAAGATGCCTTTTCCTTGTGGCTAACCAGTGAGCATTTGTAGCTCCGTTTCCTAATTTCTGCCCGCATGATTATCTGCCCTAGCCATAACCTCTATAAATTCCAGCTTGTAAAGCTGGGTTCAGAAGTCCAACTGCAGCAAGAACGAGAATGTTATTGTGTAGCCTCCTACTAGAATTTCATCTTGAGACAGAAAGTTCTTCCCAGTGGATATCAAACCTTATTTGTCTCCTCCTGATGTTTAAATTTTCATATTTCTCTTAAATAGGCCTTTTTCATTCCTCCCCAGCCCCTGCTGCAGTCAGACTCCTCTTTATATCCCATTAACACTATTGCCATAGTCTCTGAACCGTCCTCCCTGCCCACAAGGTCTGCCCTGCCAGGCCCCTCTCCTCTCTGCTTCTGGACCAAGCCTTCTAAGTGTGCCCCTTTTAGTGCCCATCTTCTCGGTAACTGGATGGAGCTGGGCTTCCCTAGCAGCACAGTGGAGGCCTGGTGTGAGCACATTTGCACGCACTGTCCTGCCATTCTCCAGCTCTGCCACCAGAGCCACCACCACTTACCCTTCTGTTGACAGGCACCCTCTGCCATGTGATCCCCTACTATCCTTTCCTCAAATCCCTTAAAAACAAGAAACCTCTGGTTTCCAATAGCCAGGAGAGTGTCTGAACAGGCCTGAGTTCTGCCGAAGCCTTCCTCAGGTCTTCAGACTCAGTGGCTGGGTTGAAGGCCATCTCGAGTAGCTGGGTTGATTATCTGTGCTGAGGAGGATAGAGGCGGGAATAGTCATTTCATATCCTGAACACCTTCCTGTCTCCTGGCTTTCTGCAGAATGTAAGCTTTAGGGTACAGTGGCATCTCTCATCTTTTGACAGGAAAGGTGTCCAGCAGGTATTGTGGAGGACCAAACACCTTTCCTGATACTTCACGTTCATTTGGTCTCCCAGATGGATCCTATTTTGTAGAGCAGAATCTATGTCTTCATGTCTACCACAGTGCTGAATAAGTGCTCAGTAAACACCATGCACTTGGGTGGTTGATTCGCCATCTGTACCCAATTAGGAAATAATTGATTTGTTTCTGTGTACCTCTTAGAGTGTTAAAGAAAATCATATAAGATTTTAAGAAATCATGCTTCTGCTACTTTTTTAGATCTTTTAAATCTTAGTCTCCGAAGCTCCATGTACTGAAGGTTGGGTTGCCAGCCTGCAGTGCTGTTGGGAAATAGTGGAACCGTAATGAGATAGGGTGTCACGGAAAAGGGTGAGGTCAGTGAGGGGTTTATCCTTGAAAAGGGACTTCAGCACCACCCCCACCTACTCCCTTACTACCAGGAGGCAAACAGCCACACAGCCCCATTGTGGCATACTGTGCTATGTGGAGCCAGGTGGGCACGAAGTAAAACCTATTAACAGGCAAGATGAACCTTTCTTCTTTGTAAATTGTCTCTAATAGTTTGTCACAAACTCCTTAGAGAAATCTACAAAGTGGTAGCCACTAACAGGATTGCTGAGACCTTCAGCCTCAAGGGTAGTATCACCTTTGGTTTGGTCTGGTCTGGTCTGGTCTGGTCTGGTCTGGTCTGGTCTGGTTTGGTTTTTTCCTTAAAAGTCACTTAACTTTTCTAATTTTACAAAGTGCATGCTCACTGTTGGAAAATGAAAGGCACTAAGAAGTGCGAAAAGGAGTACAAAGACGCAGAAAAAGGACTTGTGAAGTCCAGCATAGTTTCATGATAGAAATACTTCAGGGGGGAATAAAAAGAACTTCTGTATCCCTTGGTAACAAGTACCTGCAGAACACCCACAGCTAACGCCATACCTCATGGTCGGCGAGTGGATGCTTTCCAGCCATGGTCAGCAGCAAGAGAAAATGTCTTCTTAGGCATTGAACTGGTGGTTCCAGACAGAGCAGTTGAGCAATGCTGGAAAATAAAAGACATCCAAGCTTGGAAGGAAAAGGAAGAGTTATTTGTTTGCAAATAACATAAAGTTATTCTATTAGTGCAGCTATTAAAACTATTAAAGAAATTATATGATCAGTATAGAAATATAATTGTATTTCATTGAGACAGGCTCTCACAGTGTGGCTCTGGCTGACCTGTAACTCCCTATGTAGTCCAAACTGGCCTCAGCTCACAGATATCTGCATTCCTGAGTACAGGGTTAGTTAAAGGAATGTGTCACATTGCTCCCTGCAAGAGGCATAAATTTTAAGTCAACTCACTGTGGTGGTATGTGCCTATAATCTCACTGTGGTGGTGGGTGCCTATAATCTCAACCTTGAGAAGTGGAGGCAGCAAGATTAGGAGTTTGAGGCCAACCTGGGCTATATGAGGCCTGTCTCAAAAAAGAAAGGAGCATCAGTTCTAAACTCCCACATGTGAATGTCACTGGGACAGTCCTATATTCTTCTGTGTAAGAATGAAGCTGGGCCTTACCTCACATTCAAACTTAACTCAAAAAGATCAGAGGCCTAACTGTAAAATGTCTGAGAAGAAAATACAGGGTAAACATTTATGACTTTGAATGCAGTAATGGTTCCACAGGTATGACAGCAAAAGACAAAATTAGATACATTGAACTCTAATCAAAATTTGAAGGTCTTATTCTTCAAATGATACTATTAAGAAAGTAAGGAGAGGGCTGGAGAGAGAGCTCAGCTGTTAAAGGTTAAAGTTCACAACCAAAACATCAAGGAAGTAAGGAGAATATTTGACAGACTGAAGAAATGATTTTATCATCTATCTGTTGAGGGACTTCAGAATATAAGAAAGCAAATGCTTAGAACACAATGATAAAGAGCAGTTGCTTGCCCTGTTTAAAAATAAGCGAAGCGGGCTGGGCTTGGTGTACACCTTTAAGGCAGGTGGATCTCTGAGTTCCAGGCCAGCCTGGTCTACATAGGGAGTTCTAAAATAACCAGAGCAACACAGTAAGACCCTGTCTCAAAATAGTAATAATAAAATAAACAAACAAATATAGGCAAAGCTTCTAAGTAGGTGTTTCCCCAAAGACAGTGTACCAATGCCCAAGCCCACTAAATGCTCAACTCTGTTGGCTATCAGAAATGTAAATCAGAACCACAATGATAGGCCTCAGTGGGAACAGGCACTTTCCACCAAGTCTTACAACATGAGTTTGATCTCTGGACCCTACATAATGGAAGTGGAAAACTGACTCCCACAGATACGAGTTTTTAAGGTGTGGAGAAAGTGGATCCCTTGTCACTGATGTGAAATGCTGTGTCCACTGTCCAGACCAGTCTAGTGGATAAGCATAGTTACCCTTGTAACCAGCAACCTTCTCCTAACATAGATGTACCCAACAAACAGGAAGTCTGATGTCCTCCTGAAATTTTCTACATGGATATTTACAGCAGCATTATTTATAATAGAAAATACATATCTACTTGTATACAAATCAACATATAGATACAATAAACTAGTCACCATTAAAAAGGGAAGTGGACCACTGCCAAGCTAGAACACGGGTGAACCCTGAAAGTCACAGAGACTAAGTGTAATAGCATTTGCTTGAAATGCCTCGAGTAGGCAAGCCCGTAGACACAGCACAGATCTGAGGCTGCTGGGAGCCCGGGAATGGAGGTGAGGAACAGTCCAAGGGTGAGTGATTTTCTCACAGGGTGGTGGAAGCGCTCTGTGGTTGGTTGTTGGATGGTTACGTGTATGTGAGCACACTGATACCACTGAGTTGTACATTCTCAGAGGGCAAATCAAGTGATGTGGTTTGTATCTAGTAAAGCTGTTAAGGGAAGGGGGCTGCTAAACCATCAACCCTCATGCAGGGAATGATCAGCTCACACATGGGCGCGGGCGTGGGTTCTTGAATCTTATTGAGCCGTTGTGATTCCCATGGCTCCAAAGAGACTGGAGCATGGGAGTCTTGACTGAGTTCGCTCTGTGCAAAGCACTGGGCGGGCGCTATGGGGCCCTGCCTGGTGGTGGTGGGGAGTTCTCACTCAGACTGAAGTTCCTTGGGGGCACAGAGCTCTTGGATTGGGGACCCGAGCCAGGAGGTGGCCGGGGACCGACTGGTCTCAAGCCCTTGGGCTCTCAGACGCCACTGAGAAGCCACGGAAGGACAGAGACTGAGGGCGTGTGGGCATGCAACTGGCCAGCCCATAGCCGAGAGAAATGAGGTGGGGAGAAGAAAGTGGCCCTGAAAGCGTCCTGCAGGAGAGACTCGGTTACTGTACTTGCTTAGATTCGGTGGCCTGTCTAGCTTGCTTGAGGAGGCTGTCCTGTGGCTGGAAGGTAGAAAGGTCCTCCAGGCAGGAGGTTGGACACAGCGGCTGCGGATACAGCGGCTCATTAAAGGCCTTCTCTGAGTTTTCTCACAAAGGGCCCCAAAGACACAAGAAAGTCCATGGTTCCAAAAGGGTTTATTTTCATGGTGGACGGTAGATGGACCTGGATGCACCCCTGTGAAACTCAGGGCCGACCTGAGTTTAATAGGGAGGGAGAAGGGAGAGGGCCTGAGGAAGAATGTTTATTTGGCTCCGCCCTCTGGCCTTCAGGTATCTCATTAGTATGTAAATCTCTCTAGGGCCTGAGGACTGTAGTCACGCCCTCTACCTGTGCTCTTTGTGAGAGGCTGCATTGCCCTACATGACTGAACAGTGCAGGTCAATGGAGATCTAGGCCACGTGTCAGGAGCCTGGATTCTGTGAGCACAGCGGAATAGATGCCCGTCCCTCACAGGCAATGGACACCTGTCGGGTCTCCAGGCTATTTCCAGCCAGTGCTCCTACCAAAAACCAAGACCCCTTTCACAGCCCTACACCCTCAGTCTGCTCTGCTTCTCTACTCTTGCAGTGTACTTCCCACAGAATTACCATAAGACTTGTGGGAATTAGAACATTACCATTTGCAACCATAAGATTTTATTCTTGAATGGATAAGAATTTATTCTTCCTATTCCAGATTCTACTGTTAATGTGTATGGTAATCTGCTTAGATATTTCATAATGTAAACATTGTCTCAATTTTTGTTTTTATTGGGAATTTTTTTCCTAGTAGAATGAGTACACACTAAGAAAAAAAAATTATATGTATAGGGCTTCTTATAGAATGCCTTTGGTTTGTAGGGAGAAAAAGATCTCCAGGAGCAGTGCCCTGAAGGTGCTGGACCATGCCATGATTGGGCCTGAAGGCACAGACAACTGCCACAAGTTTGTTGACATTCTTGGCTTACGGACCATCTTTCCACTCTTCATGAAGTCTCCCCGGAAGATCAAGAAGGTGGGAACCACAGAGAAGGAACATGAAGGTAGGGTTCACTATAGAGGCCACTGGGAGAGGCAAGTGGGTCATGCTGAGGGAGAGCACTTGCTTGTGTCTGTCTCCTGTTCCAAGCAGGGCAAAGCAGCCCAGAGACTAAGGGTGACCAGTGGCCTTTGTGGGTCCTCCTGTTCTGTGTTTGCTTGAATCCTGGAGGTTCCACTCCCTCTGGCCTGAGAAGGCTTTGTGTTCTTCCCTGTAATTTGCGGTGAGGTGTCTCTCTGATGGAAGACCCTTTTGAAAAGAGTAATGAGGTGGCACCACATGTCACCTCCGGAGTGGTGCTTTCATGTATTTCTGTATTAAAGTATGATTCAGCCAACATCAGGAATTGCCGGAATAAACTATTTACAGCCCAGGTTCCCCTTTTTATGTTTCTCCTCCCTGATGGAGCATACTCCTAGCAAAATGCTGCTGTGAATTGTGAGGCTGTAACCAGAGTAGTTACCGGCAGGCCAGTGTCTTCCTGGTATTGTCTGGTGGCCTGCAGCATCCCTCCCCCAGTAAATAGCTGCAATGCAATCTGGAAGGCCTGCGATTTATGGGCATTGACAGCTCCGCTGGAGGCTAGCAGACACTTGCACTGGAGAATTTACATGGTTGGATGGCTATTTTAAAGTGCAGGAGCGTGCAGAGAGACAGGAAGCAGTACGTGTGAAAGAGGAAGGAAACCTGAGCTGCTAGGGAAACATTGGGTCTTGTCAAGAGGCACGGTGTCCCAAGGTTTGGGTGACTTTTTCTTCAATGATTAGTAGAGTTGGTGTAGACACCTGCCATATCTGTTGTGCCCCTCACTCTCCTGTCTGTGTCCCAAGTAGACCTGGCTCTGAGTCTCAAACTTGAAGATCAAATGAGTGATCATAGGAACTCCCCAGAGGCAGCACTCAGACTGAGAACAAGTTAGAGACCTCATCTGATTCCGGTTGGATATTGACCAAGCTAGCTATAAACGAGTTAACCCCACTGCCAGCCTTTTTCTTTCTCTGGTGGGACTCAGCTGGAAGAGACCCCAGGAGGAAAAATGAGGGCCTGGATATCAAGACAGGCTGTGGCAGCCGCTGTTCACTGCCTGCCAGGTTCCGGTCGAGCCGTATTCTTTGCAGTCTCATTTAGGCCTCACAGCCGGTGGAGAAGATAAGATGGTGGTAGCCTTCCTTATTCTTACAGAAAGTCAGCTCACACGGGCCAGCACGTGAGTTCTTATGTCTTTATGTGGATACATGTGTGTGCATACATGGAGAGATCAGAGAACAACTTCAGATGTTGATCCTTGGCACTGTCTACTGTTTCTTGAGACGGAGACCCTCTTTGGCCTGGGGCTCACTAATTTGCTAAGCCAGTGTGGCCACCAGGCCCAGGGGTCCTCTTATCTCTGTCACCCCAGTACAGGTACCACCCTTTTCACTTGGGTTCTGGGGCTAAACTTGGGCCCTCATGCTTGCAAGGCAGGCACTTTACCAACAGAGCCATCTCCTCCTGTCCCTAACCAGCCCCGCCCAGACCCTTGGTCTAAAATCTGAGGGAGTGAGCTTAGTGAACTAAAAGCTGTGGTATCTGTGCCTTCAGCTTCTGAGGTCTGGGCCCTAGTTGTCAAAACTGCTCCATAAGCCGGCGACTCTTCACACTGCTGTGGCCAACCTGCTGGCTTCTACTGAGAGACTTGACACTGCTTTGAGCATGTGTGGAAACCTGAGGGTAAAGGAAAACAGCTCTGAGCCAGCTCTTGTTCATGTGCATGGATCTGAGAAGAGGAAGTGACAGATTCAGCGAACAGCTGTTTTCCCGCTGAAAAATGTGCCCGGTGGCGTGCTGGTGACAGAACATTGCCTTTAGAGTGCCCGCATTAGGAATTGATAACATTATATTAGTGGGGGCAATGGCTTGGGAAGACAGCCCCTAGAAGGCATGTTGGGCTATAATGGCTGGCGAGGATAAGCTGTGCACCCTGCACACAGCAGCACCCAGGAGTAGAAGGAAGGCCCAAGGACAAAGCACCGCCCTGCCTTCTGCATCCTGGCACACTGTCCCATAAACTTTGAATGACAGGAGACTTGATGGGGCACATCACACCAGGTGTCTTTACCCTGCCTTGTCCCCTGCATAAGCCCTGTGCTCTAATTGCTGTCCATGCCCTGCTGATGCAAGTGTGCCAGGTCTGTGTGCTACAGCAGAGCACAGTGGCCTCAGCATCAGGAATGTTTGTGACTAGGTTCCTCTCAGGCTTCCATTGGGCTCCTTCCACTGCTGCAGTCCTTAGCGATCATTGATTGGCCTGGCTAGCAGTTAGTCATCCTTAGTTGGATGTCTCTTTCTCAGGGAAGAGTAGGCACCCCTGTACTCAGACAGGCCCTCCTAATTAATGCGTCTTGGTTCTAGGTCTTGGTCCCCTAGCCCTTGACATTAAAGAATCCGTGTGCTTGTCATCTCTGGGTCCCACTGCCTAGCCTGGTGCTTGATGTGTATAACAAGTACACAATAAATGTGTGGTGTCTGCTAACATTAACACCTCCCCTGGAAGACTTCATTGAGGTCAGGCATAGGCTTGAGCCTCTCCTCAACTTGCTAAAGGCATATATCTGACTAGTTCACACTGATGGTTGTCAGTGATGTATGCCTTTAATAAGAATCTTTCATCCAGGTTCTTCTCAAGTAGAAGTAAGACCTTTGCTAGGCACATTGGATTCTGTCACACTGGCTTAGAGATGATAGTAGCTGTTCCTTCAGGGTCCTGTGTGCACAGAGCTTCATCATACGTAGGGCCTGCCCAGGACAAGCTTCTTGTGGTGCTCAGATTCCAAACTAATCATCATGGAAAGAGTTAGTTCCCCAGACTAGAAACTGCCTAAAACTCCCCCTTTTCTTTCTTAGCAAGTTTTAGGTTTGTCTCACATTCTGGTTGCCTTAAGTTCATTCTGATACAGTCTCAACCCTGTTACCTCAGGACCTGCCCCAAGCAACTGCAGTGGCAGTTTAGCCTGGTGCCACAGGTAGCTCACTGCTACTCGTGTGCGATCTTGGACACATTCCTAAATTCTCTCTCTGAGCCTCAGCTGCCTTGTCTAGAAAATAGAGGGACTAGAATCACCCACTCTGGCTATGTGTAAGGGCCAAATGGAAGGACAGACGTAGTGAGACTGCCACTCTGCATCCACAGGGTGGTTCCGCTAACTGTGGATTGAGATGTGAGACATCCCAACTGTCAGTAGTGAGCATGTACAGATAGATTCTTTTGGGTGTGTGTCAGTCATTCTTCCTCAAACAATATAGCTTTCTCATACAGCTTTTACATTGCAGTAGATATTACAGTGATCTAGAGATGATTGGTTGGTTGGTTGATTGATTGATTGACTGATTGACTTGAGACAAGCACCTTGCCTGGCTTGGATCTGTTGTGAGATCAGGCTGACCTTGAACTCATAGAGATCTGTCTGCCTCTTCCTCAGTGCTGTGTACTGTGGCTTGATGATTTAAAGAATATGGAAGGTTGTTTCTGAATTATATGCAAATATTGTGCCATTTTATTTAAGGGGCTTCAGCAGCTGCATATTTTGGTATCTGTGCCAGGCCCTGGGCCTAATCCCCTCACAGATACTGAGGGGGATGGCTTTTTATGCCTATCATAGACTGTACAATTAAATAATCAGCTTTGAAAAGTGTTAATTCTGTCTCATAACAATATTGTCAGCAGTTTTGTATATCTGTACCTTGGCCACACAACCCAGCCCTTTTTAGAAGTCATGGGGTGAGCTTGAAAATGGGAAGGCTGTATGTATGCATGTTTGTGTGTGTGCAGGTGCATGGAGGGCTGTGTGTGTGCATGTTTGTGTGTGTGCAGGTGCATGGAGGGCTGTGTGTATGCATGTTTGTGTGTGTGCAGGTGCATGTAGAAGCCAGAGTCAATGTCTCCATCATTCTACACCCAAGTTTTTAAGATAGGATCTTTCACTGATCCAAGAGTTCACCTATTCAGCAAGAATGGCTGGCTCTAGGAATCCTCCTCTGCCTCATCATCACTGGGATCATAGGCGAGCACCACATGCTTGGCTTTTGACGTTACTGTTTGGCAAGCACTTTACCAATGAACCATCACCCTGGCCCCTAGGAGAGCTCCTGCTTGGTGGAGTGGTCAAGCTGAATATCATGGTGTCATAAAGCAGCTCTGGCCCCTCAGTCAGTAGGAGGGGTTGAGAAAGGAGAGCTTCTAGACTACAATGACTCCAGAGAGAAGGGGGAAACAAAACTACCCTTATAACCTCAAATTGCTGGTAATTGAGTTCCTCTTTTGTGAGTCTGGGTGGAGAAGGAAAAGAATTATTGTAATTGAAACCCATTCAGGTTTGCATAATAAAACCTTCAGAAATAGATCTGGGGAGGCACTTAGTGTGGGGGATGGGTCAGAGAGAACCGCTTGCCCTTGGGTGCAGTAATATGACTGGCTGCCTCCTTGGATTTATAAAGAATTGCACAGTGTGTATTGTCTCCTTGGTTTTAACTACTTTAGTATAGGCTAGGAGGATAAAAGAACTGGGATCCAGAAATGGCATCTGACCTTTACTTCCCGGCTCTCTTTTAAATTCTTATTAAAATAGGCCCAATTTTCCTTGCATTGCCTCATTAGGTAGGTGAGTTATTGAGTTTGTAGCCGTTCTAGTTAATTGCGCTGTTTTAACACGGTTCCCCTGAAGGCTGTTAAGAGCTTTGAGGGGTGAGCTCCCAAGCAGTGTAGGTGTGTAGCATGCTTGCTGGGCATGTTCGTGCATTCCACCTTATCCACAGTGACAGTGGTTGATAGCAGGTCAGCGCTTTGAAGAAGACTTTTCTGTTGTCAGTGAGGTTTTAAGTGATTCTAGTCAACTACACATGTCAGGAAACATGTTGATGCCCCAGGCCTCCTAGACTTCTAACACAACAAAGAGCAGGCCAGACTCCCATGACACTCCTCAGGTCCTGCCAGGGTCAGAACAGAAAGGGCATGGCTTGTCTGCAGTCAGACATAAGGGGACTTTGGTCAGCCCAGAGGAAAAGGAAGCACTGTCACAGACTCCTGGTAAAGCATGATGACATAGCATCCTTATATGCAAACTTTGGATGGAATTAACACTGTGGTTAAAATAGGGCAGAGACCTTAGGTATGGGGAGTCTTATGTGCCCATCTTGCAGAGTCTGTCTGCTCTTCCCAGGCTCCGTCTCCACGTTCCCTGTTCCTGCCTTCCCTACAGCCTCCCTGCTCACTTTGATCAGGTATTGGTGGTCACTTGCAACATTGGCCTGGGTGCTCCCCACAAGGCTTGACCTCCATTTGTCCCTGGCTCCCAGATCTTGAACCTCTTCCGTCTCCCAATCCCTGGTCAACACAGCTGACAGATACACCTGCTTATTCAGCCGGCCTGTTCCTTCCCTGCTTCAGCTCTCCCTGTTCCTGCTGCCCACAAGGAGCCCCATGCTCTCCACCTGCCAGCCACTGCAGAAGCCAGCACCCCATGCTTACCTCTATGATTCCCCATGTGCAGCTGGCTTCTAAACCGTGGGGTCTACCTCATAAAAGTCTGCACCAGCTCTCCCTGTTGCATTGGCTGCCTGTGTCACCTCAGTGAACTTCTCTGCAGTCCTAATGTCTAGCTCCTTGAACCCAGTTCTTGAGTCCTCTCCCTTTCAAAGGCAGTAAATGAGTCAGAACTCCCAGCCTTTAGCAAACTTGTAGTTTTAAAAAAAGGAGGAAATAGCCAAGGGGGTAAAGATGGTTGGGTAGGTATTAATCACAGAATTCCATTAGCAATTACAAAGACCTTCCAGACAAGAGGACTTCATTATTAAAGATAACAGAGCAAGGGCCTTAGAGATGAGGAAGGTGGAAAGGAGAGGGCAAGGACCAAGCACACAGCCAAGCCACCCCACTGTGGCATCCACAGGAAGGCTTCTACTCATCTGACTGATTTTGAGCCTTCCAACTGCCCCTCCAGGTCAGGGTCATTTCCTCTTCTAAAGATGTAGAGATGTTGAGCCTCAGTGACATCACCATCATGTCTGTCATACAGTGGGTCCGTCCCTGAAGGAGGTCTCGACTCCCTCTACTCTGATCACAAATCTCCTTATTTCCTCTCATGAGCCAGAGCTGCCTTGCCCATTTGTTTTTCTGGGTTAGTTACACGAGTTCTTAATCAGAAAACCTCATTTCATTACAAGTCGTCATGGTGGCAGTGACTCTCCTTAGCTCTTTTTCATTTTGAATGTGAATGTGATCCGTTCCCCTCCCCCCCCAGGCTTGATGTTGAAAGCCTGGTCCCTAGCGGCTGACGCTGCTTTGGAAATGTGAGGGTGTGGGGCCCCACCCGACTGGAGAAGTCACTGGAGCAAGGGTCTGTGGGGCTAAATCTGGTTCCTGTCTCCCTCCTGGCTACTTCCCTGCTGCCATGAGGTGAGCAGCCTTCCTCAGCATAGTCCAGAAGTGATGGAGCCCACCAGGTGGACCAGACGCTGGTACCATGAACCACAATGCCTGCTTGTCTCCTTGAACTGTTTGTCGCAGGCGCAAAAAGTCTAATGTTATCCTGTCAGATCTCAGATTTTGAGGAGTAAAGGGTGGTAACCTGGTGAGAGTGATGTTGGGCATTTCTAGTGCCTGCCATGCGCTTGGTGCGTGATAGGTGTTCAGTGCATGCTGGGTGAGCCAATAAATGAATTTATGTAGCACCAGCATGGTGTGTGTTGAATGCCACTAATGTCAGCCAGCATTTCTTAACCATACAATCCAACTGGGGTTTCTACTCCAATAATTATTAATTCCATATTACTATTGTTATTAATGGAATTAATAATTAACATTTATTATTATTTTATGGTAGGTCATTACATAACACTAACCCCAGGCATCACTGAAGATGGATGTGTAGTTTGTCTGAATATTTGATATAGAGCATTTCAGAGAAGTTTTTCAGAGTTTAGGTTTGATAATCACCAATGCTGAAAATACCACTCCATAAAACTATACAATACACAGTGGCAGAAGACTGTCTAGAACCATTTTAGAAAATCTTGAGAATTCTCTACTAATCTCAAACCAAAATTCACTTAATGACTTTTTATGAAACTCAAGTCAGCAATTCAAACAGCAGTTTTTAATATCAAACATTCTAACACGAAACAATCAAAAGCTACACTAAATCAATACATGGATGCTGAGGAAGAACAGTAGGAAAATATTAACAGTCTTTGTTTTCCATAATTAAACCATTATGTTTCCATACAAGCAGAATACTTAGTGTGTGCAGTAAAAACGCTGGCTCATAGCACACTCAAATGTGCACCGAGGCATCTGAGGCTGAGTTCTCTGGTGTGAAGATGCAAAGTGCTCATAGGTGTGTTCAGCGCCACAGCTGCTGTGATGTCACACACAGGACACAAGTCACCCCAGACACACCTCAGACTCATTTTTTGTTTGGGTTTGATTTTGACTTGTTGGTCATTCAAAAATACACACAGGATTGAACACGTCCCAGGTTTCATTAGGGGTGCTGCTGTGGGGATGGCTTCTCGTTCATGTTCCTCTGCTTCTGCTATCTCAGTAGTTAAGTATGTCCCTGACAAAGACTTGAGTTGGTTTCTTGAACCTCCCGGTCTTGAAGCTGGGCTGTATGCGTCAGTCCTGTGTGGAACATCAGGCAAAAACCTTCCCATAGAGAATTCACCAGGAAGCCCAAAAGAGCCCACTTTTCCACAGAACCCATGCCAGAGCTTGCAAACCCAACTCCTGTCTCCCCAAGTTTAAACAAATTAGTTGTTTGCCTTGGAGCAGTGAGAAGGAGGTGGCATGACATTGGGCGTGTACTGATGGACCCTGGATGCAGATAAGATGCCTTGCTGCTGCTTTGTGTTATGTTTGAAAACCTTGTAACCAAACACTTTCTGGAACCATTTCCTTTCTCTCCCTCCAGCTGCTTGTCTCAACACTCTACCCCCACCCCACCCTGCCCCACCCCTAAACCCCAACACCCACCCCCTGCCGTGGTTGGCAGAGTTTAGGATGCTGAAACTTGGCACTGTGCTTGAATTTTGAGCGTTGTGATCTGACTTGCTAACTGGCTTAAGCCCTTCAGGATTTACACAGGCAGCACTCTTTTGTTTGCCCCTGGGAAGACAGAGAGAGGTCTACTCACCACCTTGGAGGGAGTGCTTCCCTTTGAGAGAGGAGAGGAAACAGGCTATCCTCTAATAAACACAGGCCTTTACCCTTGCTTTAGCAATTAGACTTTTTTCTCTTTGCTGTCTTTTTCTTCTCTTAGAGTTTGTGGTTCCCAAGCACCTTTTAAGTGTTAGATGCAGAATTTGAGCTAAGGTCAGGTTCAAACCTTTTTCCAGCAGCAGGACAGCTGTGGAGTCTTCAGTTGGGTGTTGAGAAACAGAACAGGGTTGAGGAAAAAGATTGCTTTTACAGGCAAGCTGACCAGAGGTTCAGACCCCAGCTCTACTCAGGCTACTGAGTCGCCTTGAGCTGGTTATTTCTTTTGTTTGAACTTGAAATCCCTCTTGAGTCAAGCAAGACTGGCAACGTCCTCCCTTGAGGTTGTACAAAGTAGTGATTGGGAATGCCCTGTATTCAGTCCCCAGCAATGGGGTACAGTGACTAATCTTGGATTCCTTCAGAGAGAGTCATCCCTACCTACCTCATCCCTACAGAACCTCATCCAAGTCTGTGGTTACATGTGCGGTACAAACTCCTGCTTTTGTGGGCATCGAGCCATTTATGAACCAATCTGTGGAAAAGCTGGATCATAACAGGAATTATCAGAGACAGGAAGTCACTGTTAACATAATAGCCTGGAAGCCTGGGCCTCAGGAGAAGTTCATCACTGCCTGGATGACATGCCAGACGTGCTTTGTTCTGGCTTCAAGCTCCCGTTCTAGAGTGCCTTCACTAGGGCTGAGCCCTGGGGTGCTGATTTCTATAGAAAGAAGCCCCAAGGTAGGTTACCTCACATGCTCCTTAATGAGGTAAACATCAGTTCCTCTTTGTGCCAGGCTGCTGTTCTAGATGGAAGGTGAACAAACCCACAGTCAGCTAGCAAGACAAAAACCCGCATTTATGTTACAAGGTAAATGGGAGACTCACAGCTCACAGCTCATGGAGAAAACAGACAAAGCTTGCATGTCTTTGCCAAGGTGGAAGGATGTTTGAGGTCCTGTGGACACAGAGGGGAGGCTCGACATCTGACGAGGACAATGTCACATATCAGTAGACGCTGAGTAGTAATGTCAGGGGAAAACCACGAACAGAAAAACAGAAGGGACAGACTTACAGACTCAGAAGGACCATGAGCCTTAAACCTGGCCACCATCATCATCTTATAGAGCCTCTATGTCCCTTCCTGTCTACCCACACCACTGTTGCGACCCCTGGAGTATGCTCTGAGGCTCTTCTGACCCCAGCCTTTAGTGGGCAGCATGTAGAGGGAAAATTAGGACATTATACAGAAGCCAGAGTTGTGCAGGGCCATCAGGGACAGGACACAAGACCTTCCTGGCGCAACTAAATGTTCATTAGAGTTATCTCTTGTTGCTGTTATGTTAATATTTTTATTATTTCATACCGAAAAGGACCTCCCAAATTTTCACAGGTTGAAGATATAGCATTAATTTCCATTATCTTGAACTTTTAAGCTAATTTATCACAAATTCAATGTTGAATCCAGAGGGAAGGGTAAAGAACAGTTCTCTTTCCTGTGTTCCCTTTGCATTTTTCAATGTGTCCAGTAGCAACTTAGCTCTTTTGTGGCATTAGGAGAACTCTCATTCTGAAAACAGAATTTCTTTTGGTGCATTTGTAGTGTTGTCAATAGGAATATGATAGTGTTTGTTTATGATCTTGGTTAAATTTTATAGGAATGGTTTAGTATGTAATTATATCCTTTATAGAAATCAAACAAACACCAACATCAACTGAAGAACAGCCAGACTGTTTTTAGGTTACTTCTGTAGTATTGTAAATAGCCCCAAAACAAAGAAACAACAGAAACTGGGCAGTTACTAACTGTGAACTATGGTTTATTAAAATTCAGCACATAATCTCTGCTGGGATGCAGTTCCTAACCTCAGCATTTAAGAACTGTTTTGTCCTTAGTCCTCGTCCCGCTTGGCCTGATCCTTACCATGTCTCCTTATTGCTCACACACGACCAGTGAGAGCACAAGTAAGGAACCGTGGGGTTTAGAAGGTGTGTGGAGCTGCATGGCCTGTTAGAAACTGAACTGAGCATTTTCCTGTGCCTTCAAAATCATCTTGCTGGTTTTTGTTTGGCCTTGGTTTTTATTTTGTTTGTTTGTTTTGTTTCCAGACAGTATAACTTGGTTGTATTCCTTCTCTTCCCCAGCTTCTCCTAACTCCTCCCCATCTCCCTGTCCACCCAACTTCATGTTTTATCTCTAGCTCTGAGCGTCTTTCTAAATAAACTAACAAAAATTGAAACAGACAAAAAAAAAGTAAAGAAAATTAATAAGACAAACATCACACACACACACACACACACACACACACACACACCATGGAGTCTGTTTTGTGTTGGCCAACTACTCCTAGATATGGGTCCTGCCCTAGATGCGTTTGATACACCCAGTGATACTCCATCAGAGAAAGCTAGTTTTTCCTTTCCCAGCAGGTATCAGTTACAAACAGCTTCTTGGTTAGAGCTGAGGATTTTTATTCAACAGAACTGATGCACATGTGAATTCAAACTGTGAAGGCCTTGTTTTTAATCATAAACTAAAGCTCCTCACCTATAGAGAGCATGATTTAAACTCATTTCCTACTTTGCCTCTTTCTCTGTAGCCCTGCATAAATAGTCTCCATCTCTCAGTGGTAACCCTTTTGGCCTGTCTCACTTTGTCTGCCGCAGACCCAAGATGTGTGTGCATACCATATCTTCCCTACCTGGGGCTTTCCAGAGCTGGTGCTCAGTGCTGCTCGGCCTCCAGACTTCGCTCCTAGGAATGCTCTGTAACCTTGTTCTGTCCCTCTATTGACCACTCTTTAAAAATGGCATCAACTTACAGCTTTCAACCCTACTTGGTTGGTGTCACTTGAAGAGCTTTGACAAAATGCTTGGACCTGGCTCTCATCTCTAGAAGTCCTGAGCCTTGGAGCATTGGTATTTCTTAAAAGGTTTTCATTAATTATATCTGTAACTATGTCTGTGTCTGTGTGAGTAGCATATTCATGTCTGTGGGTGGGTCCCTGTGCCTGTGTATGTGAACAGAGGCCAGAAGAGGGCGTTGGGTTCCAAGTTTATTGCCCTCTATAGCTCTCCACCTATTTCTGTGAAGCAGAGTCTGTCCCTGAACACACATTGGGATGGGGGTCTATTGACAGGAGTGGGCCTTCCGGTGATACTGGGAAGCTCCACTGTCTTTAGAAGGCAAGCAAAGAGTTCAGGTGAGTAGCAGCTGATTTAGCTTGGAGGGGAGCTTGGATGGCAAGGTATTTCTCTCATGTATTTGGGAGTAATTAGAACTGCAAGGTGGTCAGAGAATGAATGACCTGAAGACCTAAATCCAGTGTCCAGGTTTTTCATTTAGCACACACGACTTGGGAAGGTGTGTTTCTGCTGGCATCTTACTGAGTTAAATACTTGAATGTGTTGGACATATTGGTACCTGATGGAAGATATGACATAGAAAGGAAGCACAGAAAATAAACCGGTATACATTTCTATGCTCATAAAGAACATTTGCAGGTGTGAGGTGTTTGTTAGTGTCCTTCCTCCTGGCTTGTAAAATCAGATGTAATTTTTATGTGCAGCAGCCTGCAGGTTACTGGGGAAATGCTCAGTGTGTTTAATCATGTTACAGCCTTGTTTGTTTGTTTTTTTATAGTAGGAAAATGTCTTTGGCTGGCTTCTGGTGCCAGATTGATTTTGCTTGTGGGTGTCCAGATGCTGATGAGCTGTAATTAGCATAGGAAGGAGGCTGCAAAGATGTAGCACAGTCTTTCTTGGTAGCCAAACAATGGATCCCCAAACAGAGGTTATTCTCCAGTATCAGACACACCTGAGGCAATGGTTTACTCTCAGTTATGGCTCTGTGCAGGTGAGCACCAGAGTGGTATTGGAGACTCCTGGATCTGGTAAAGGGTGATTTTTCTGCAGTTGACTTGTTCTTTGTGAAGAGTCCTTTTAAATTCCAGAGTGGCCCAGGAGAGAGACCTTGGCCACTAGTTTCAGGAGACTGGGCTGTGTCTCTGCCATGACTCTTCTGTCTAGCTTATGACTTGCATATTATCTTATCATTTGCTCCCCCAAAACCTCAGTTTGCACATCTTAAAGATGGAGATAGCAGTACTTCACAGCATAAGAGACTGTGTAAGATGACTGTGGGACAGTGATGGCGGTGGGACTTGCTAACAGTGTTTCCTCCATGTCTTCTACAGTTTTTACACTTCTTTGTAGCACTTTTTCTTTATCCCTGACTCCAAAGTAGAAAGAAAGTGATCGTTAATTTGTTCTTATTTGCTGCAAGGTACCATAAAATAAATTAAGCGTATGATTTTGATAATCACTAAAAGGATGCTTAACACTTCCTTAAATGTATTGATTAGTAATAAATCATGTTGCAGTAAGTGTGCCTGCTGGCTGGCAAGCTTTGGGGATGACAGTGTTGTAGCTGATTAGCAGGCTGACTGGCCTGAGGTGTCAGACCAGGCTGACAGTGCGTGGTGACTCAGGTCTATCAAGTATTGCTGTGTTCTAGTACATGTGAGATGCTGTGTCTACTGCCAGCCTTGCATGGGGTGTCTTGCATTTGCTTTATTATTGAGAAGACAGCTCCCTGAGAAGTTAAGCACTTCCTCAATTGTACACAGTTTAAATGAGCAGCAAGAACCTAAAGCCACAGTTCTTAACACTGTGTTCCAGCCTCTCAAGGAGACAGCCCAGAACCAGAAAGTTAAATGACTTTTAATCTCCAAGGCAACAGTGCTGTAACCAGCTATTTCTGGGAATGGCAGAGGAAACTGGGTGATACTGACAGGGCAGGGCAGCAAAGCACTACAAATGTTTCCTATTGGGCAGTGTGGGATGTCAAACCTTTTTGTAACTTCATTTTAATTTTTAGGATAATGAGCCATGTTCTGATCAGGTTCTTTCTGTATAGTTCATCTTACGTTAAGTGTGCTTTGGTAGGGGTCTGAGCTAAAATATAGTAGGAAAAGCATCAGCTTTTATTAGAACCTGGAGACCCAAGTTACAAGTCCCAACTCATGCCAGCCGTTAGCACTGAAGGATGAACTAGATATCTGGTTTATCTGGAGAGAGAACTGTTTGGTTTCAAACCCTGGGACAAGGGACTGAGGTGTGTATTTTACATACCAAAGCAGACCTGTCCCCCAGGTTCTCCCAGAATCCCTTAGTCCTGACCTGGCATACGCTGCCCCCAACCCTGAGTTTTCCCACCCAGGGCCTGGGTTGCCCTTCCCTCAGAGGCTCCTCCCTATATAATCCAGACATTTTGAGCTTAAGCTCTCTCGCTCGCTCTCTCTCTCTCTCTCTCTCTCTCTCTCTCTCTCTCTCTCTCTCTCATGCGCTCTCTTCTTCTTCTCCTTCTCTTTCTCCTCCTTCTCCTTCTTCTCCTCCTTCTCCTTCCTCTTCATCTCCTCCTCCTCCTCTTCCTCCTCTTCCTCCTCCTCTTTCTCTTCTTCTTGCTCTGCACTTTCTCTCTCTCTCTTTCTCACCCTCCCCGTCTCTCCCTGTGGCGGCTTCCCAATAAACCTGCCTTTCGTATGATCTGATCTGGCTTGAATTGGCTCAGTTCACTGGCAGAGAAATAACCTATCACGAACCACAGATTATTCCCAAGAAACCTTGCAAGAGTGAAAGGGAGCAGGAACTTCCCACATGGACAAGACCTGGAGGAGAGCTGTTAAGCAGAAGGAAGAACAGATACAAAGGCACAGAGATCACCACAGGGCTCTAGAAAGGCCAGGCTTCCAGTGTGCAGTCCTATGAATGACTGCCCATGTAACAAGCCATACTCCTGCGTGCCCTCCACAAGCTCAGACCAGTGACCAGGAGGGCAGGGGCCTGGTACTTCTGGTCACAGTTTGTGGCTCTTTGTGAAACGAAGGAGCCACAAGTCATTATCCTGGTTAACACCTGCAGTGCTACTAAATTCATTTTCTTTCCAGGATTACTTGTAGGACTTCTTAAGGCAGACCTTTCATTCTCTCTTCTCTCTGGAGCCCACGTGTGACGTCAGTTATGAATAACATAATAATACAGGTACCTCCTGAGTGCAGTCTTGGTTCTTACCTGTGCCCCTCAGTTTCTTTCCAAAGTGATGGCAGCCCTTTTCTGTCACTGGCTCACTCTGGGAATCGCTGCCTCTTTCCAGACTGTCCTTGGCTCTTTGAGGGTCCTAGAGAAAGAAGACAAGTGAGCTGCCTCCAGTGCCTCTAAAACAGGAATCTGCTTGTACTTCTGTTTGAGCCTTTAAAGACTTCTCACTACAGATCTAGAATAAAACTAGACCCTGGCCCACGCCTTTAATTCCAGTACTTGGGAGGCAGAGGCAGAGGCAGAGGCAGGTGGATCTCAGTGAATTCCAGGACAGCCTTGCTCTACAGAGTGAGTTCCAGGACAGCCAGGGCTACATAGAGAAACCCCGTCTTGAAAAACAAAACAAAACAAACAAACAAAAAACAAAGAACAAAACTCTAAACCCTGGTATAGCATGGGAGAGCAGCCCACTGCCTTCTCCAGCAGCATCCTGCCCTCCCTAAAGTCCTGTTTCTAGTGTCTAAGCTGCACAGTTCCTCCCAAGCATGTCCCAGGATACCCTTTTCTCCCTTCCATGCTTCATAGGGATGCTTTCCCGGGCTTCCTTGCAGCCTGTCCTGCTTTCTCACTGACTTTTCATCCCCCCCTCTCACCTACCCTAACTTATAGCCAGCAGTATTCTGGGGATTGGTTGGCTGGTTTCCAGTCAGCAAGAGCTCTGCCAGGCCTGGGCCAGGTGAGGGGGTGGGGTGAGTAAGAACCCTTTTATCTGTTGTATCTCTTTATGTAAACTCAATTGGAAGAAGAACAGTTTTCTTTATTGTTGGAACTTTTGAGACAGACAAAGCACATCTGCTGAGCTCTTAGGCTTGCTGGTCACTCCATTCTGATGAGTAGTATTTTGCCAATCTGGTTTCATCCTGTTCCCTACCCCTTTTTTTCCTAGAATATTTTAAGGCATCCCTAGACAGGGTAGAATTTTGTCTCATATGGAATGTTTATTAAATCAGTAGCCACCAAGAACGAGAACCCTAAATTTAGCCATTTTTCTGGCTGGAATGTGTTTGTTAATATTGAGATCCACTAATAGTTGAACAGTTAGATGTCAGAAATAGCCTAGCTCATGTCTCTCAGCCTTGTCTCTGATGACACTTTAAAGCAGGCCATGCTTTGGTGTGAGGGGCTGTCCTATGTGTATAAGGCATTGGGCAGCATGTCTACCCTCCACCTACCAGAGCCCAGTGATACCTCCCACTGTGGGCTCCTCCCCCTCGGCTCCCTTCCCTTGAGAAAGGTTATGGGAGGATTGCTCAGTAGGGTAGAGGGAAACAGACACTTCTGATTCTGATCGTGTCTATTAGTATCTTGGAGAATAAAGTCTGGTTTCTGTTCCATGTGCCATATCCCACCATGTCACTCAGAGCCACTGGGGTGAGGTACAGGCTTCCTTGACATGAGCTACAGTAGAACCATTTTAAACTTAGCCCTGACTTGTTTACAAATCAATGAGACTCAGACTATAGTTTAGTTTATTTGGCCTTGGTAGTTACTGGTGGGGAAACCCCTAATCTACTCTTCTAACCTCTGGCCTCCATGCCTCCCCATCAGTGTACTAATACTCACTGTTTCTCTTGGCCATGTGCTCACCCATCTCCCCTCATGGCGGCTTCCTCTCGCTCCCTCGATTTCCTCCTCCTCTTTCAGGTCACTCCATACCTACCTACCTCTAATCCCTCCAGTAATTGGCTGTAACCAATTTTATTTAACCAATAGTTTTAATTAAGAAATAAGGTTTATACAACAAAAGTTGGTAAACATAAAAAGTCAATCATAGACCTAAACCTTTGGGTATAAAATTTAACATTACAATACATAACAGTAGACCAAACCTCAACAATGGATAGATCCTGTGTTCCCCGAGGACAGGAGAGCCCTTGGCCAGCTTTCAGGAACTCTGGGAAAGCACCAGCGGCAGGGTAGGTTGTTCCAGATCTACACCCATGCCCTCATCTGCCAGGCTGATCACCACATCCTTCCACAAGGTACTTAGGCTGCTACTGGCTAGGGAAGTATCTCCTGGGGAATGAATCTTGGATTCCAGTGCAGTCCAAGGAGCATTTGTTTCACAGAAATTACTTTGAAGTCCATTTTTGCCAGAAACCATCTGTTTTATATAAAACAAAAGGACACTGGTGATTTGTTGTATGATTTTCTTCAAAATGGGCTCTCTGCTTAGTTCCTACAACTCAGTCCACTAAATAGTACCTGGAAAGTCGTATGCTAGGAAACATAATTCCCTAGAAAGGAGGTTTGGGTAAGGCACAGAGCCTGTCAGGGCCTTATTTGTTTTCATTTGTATAGGGAGAATCCTGTGTAAAGGGAGCCACACAGGTGGCTACAGATATGAAGGGGGGGGAGGACACAAAACACAGGCCTGCTTTGCGTGTGGCCCTGGGTTCTGCCCCAAGCACCCCCACCCCCACCACTCCCAGATCCCCCACCAAAGGAAAAAAAAATGAAGGAAGGAAGGAAGGAAGGAAGGAAGGAAGGAAGGAAGACAGAACTGAGTGGCATGATGTCTGCCACCAAATACTAACAGATGGTTTCCTTCCATACCCATTGGGGAAGGCAGGAACAGCCTTGCGCCCCAGCGTACCCCCTGGTCATTTGTTCTTTTCTTTCTCCTCCTCCCCCTCTTTCTCTTCCTCCTCCTCTTTTTCTTCTTCCTCCTCTTTTTTTGTTTTTTTTTTTTTTGTTTTTTTGTTTTTTTGTTTTTTATGCAGGGTCTCATTGTGTAGCCCTGGCTGGCCTGGGACTCACCATGTACACCAACCAGACCAGCCTTGGCCTCACTCGCCCAGCCTCCCTCTAGTTCTTTATTATGCACCTGTGAGGTAGTTGGTCTGGTACATGGAGCCCATGTGTTGGTTTAGGAGTCACTGAGTCCTCTCATTCCTGAGAAGGGATCCGACACCTGTTAGAGTGTAACCTCAGGCATTTTCACAGCTGACTTGACTTCCAGTTTCCCAGACATTTTCCTGTGTGAATGAATGATCAGGAAGTGGTTTAAGTTTGTTCATCTCAGACACGGAGTGAAGGAACTGTGTCCCAGCAGCACTGAACTGCCTCCATCCTCTTGCTATGACCTCTGACCTCGCACCATGCCATGTCAAGCTTCAAGCCGATGAGCACAAGCTGCCTTGAGTCTGCGCACAGTTTTCTGGTGTCTGTGGCTATCAGCAGATGCCTGACGCTCAACAGTTGGTGAGGCCTCAGGCATCTGTACGTGACGGTGATGCTTAGTGTGGAAGGATCGGAAGGGCTGTTGAGGACTGAGGCAGAGCCTCCAAATAAGGGGAGAGTGGTGGGGATGACTTTAGCTCATTCTAAAAGGCCTTAACTTCTACTCTTGCATCCTCCTCATACACATGCACGCACTTCTTTCCAAAGTAGGCCTGGGGAGTTTAGGGGTGTGAGAACAGCTCCCATGTGGTAAGGTTGTTATGGTCAGCTCTGCTCCCCCAGGTACCCCCACCCCCACCCCCACCCCACCCCCGCAATTGGGATGTGCGAGTAGAGAAGAGCAGATCTGCTGATGGAGTGTGGGAGTTTGCTGACGTCTGTGCCTAGCCTCTGGGTACCAATCATGGCTAAGCATGGTATGCCAAGCAGGTTTACTGTGCCTCAGTCCTATAGAGCTCTTTGACAATGCACTGAGCTGGCCATCAAGGACACTTTACAGAAGAAAAATGTCACTGTACAAATATCCTAGCCGTTTGTCTCATTTTAGGATCTAAAGATGTTTTTATGTGCTTCATTGCAAAGGAACGACAGTAACTAGATAATTCACTTCCCAAACTCTGAAAGAGCTCGTAGGCCACAGTGAGCTTTCATTTAGATGAAGCACTCTGAAAGCAAAAGGCAGGGGACTGAACTGAGCTGTGGCTGCTGCAGGGCTCTTCATCAGAGGCCTCACCCACGCCTCCACGTGGCCAGAGAGCTGTTCTCTGGCAGCACTGGGCTCTGTGAGGACAACACTTATGGGCATCCCTTGTAAAATGAAGGTGTTGAGCTCCAGGCAAAAGCTTCCTGGTTCTTCCTACCAATGTCCGTGGTCTGTGTGTAATCACGGGAAGCGTCCTGAGAAGCGTCCCTTTCCACCAGCAGTTGGTGAGCTCCCGAGGCTTCCCCTGTTGGCCTTAGGGGCTGCCTCTGAGAGTAGGGAGTGGCTGTGTGCACAGCCTTCTGCTTAGGACCAACCTCAGGACACTCAAAGAGCTTAGGAGTCTTTTTTCTTTGGGAGTCCTAAGAAAGAACTTACGGATAAAGGGGTCAATCGGAAGATGCACACTTACTGCTGAGAGCAGAGGTGTATATTGTCTCTCCCAGATAAGACAACCCAGAGGCCAGCAGGGCCATTCTGACAGCTCCTGGATGTCCTTTCATTCTTATCTCGAGGCCAGAAGCCTTTGTTGGTTCTCAGTGTGCCCCAAGCACCTATAAAAGGGCCTGGCTATGCTTTTCAAGATTGCATTATGGTTCCAGATGCTAGTGTCCTGGTTATAACTCCTGTATTCCAAAGAGCATAAATGAGACAGGGAAGGACAAAGGGGATATGTCCCTTCCTAAAGGTCCCAAATGCCAGTCCAGCCTAAATCACTGATGTAAAATTAGCCATGTAGTCCTGTAAGATTGTTTGTTTTGTCAAAAGATTTCTGTATTTAAAATGGGCTCTAGCGCTAAGAAATCTGAGGTTGTCCATTGTGGGTGGGCAGCGACAGTTTAAGCCCTTCTGCTTGTTGTCCTTTGTATATGGCCTCTTGTGGCAATTTGGCCAAGCCTGCACTGGGGTACAGACCTCAAATGGTGCTCTCCAAAGCCATTGTCATAAGGTCACACTGCTGAAGTGATAGGGTTGGCATCCCTGACAGATCACATTACAGGAGCCAGGGAAAACTGCAGGTGAAGAGACCCCACTTCCAGCAGATCGTGGTGTACACATGGTAGGTCTTGCATGCAGCTCCTCTCTCCCTGAAGTCTGGACCATCATGCTCCAGGAGCACTTCTCCTAGGGAGCCTTGGGCCTAAGAGAAGCCACACCATTCAGCTCTTTGTCTGTCCCTGGGCTCTGGGAGCCAGGCAATATAACAGAGAAGCATTTCCCCACCATTCCAGGTTCTAGTTTTAGCAAAATAGCACTTAAATACTTCCCTTATCCATATGTTTCTGGACTATTGAAGGGAATCCCAGGGGAAGGGAAGTCAACCCAGGTGGTGCTCGGTGTTTGTGGAGTCTCGTCACAACCCAGAAGTAAGAGTATCTAGTTCATTTTAATGATGCTTCAGGTTGAACAGGCTTCGGTGGGAACGACTTTTGGAGTCTCAGATAACACGCGTGATTCCACCTTTTCAGAGAATCACCTTTGGAAGGCTCTTCCTTTGTACCCAATTCATGCTCCTCTTGCTTCTCCTGCCTCTTCTTCAGGAGTTTCTTAAGAAAAATTTCAAACACAAAAAAGATGAAAGAAAGGTGCAGCAAATGCTGCCATACCTGGCACCCAGCACTGCTAATGCCCCACTCTGACCTCTTTACCACTCTGTTACTTTTCCACGCCTCTCATCATCTGGGTGATTTTTTTTTTTTTTGATGCAGAACGTAAGTTGCAGCAGTTGCAGTAAGCAGTAAGTTGCAGTTGGAGTGTAACCAGCATATGTTACACCCCAGCGTGTTTATCGTTAACCTCGTGTTGTTATCGCTTAGATACAACTGGGATGCACGGAGCTTGAGAGGCTAGTGATGTGTTTGGACAACTGCACTGTCAAGATAAATATAGAACATTCTAGTTTCCCAGAAGATTCCCTTTCACCAATCCTTCCCGCCCCCATAGAGGTAACTTAACACTGTTCTCTCTTTCTCCACCATAACAAGGTTAACCTCACCTAGATCTTCACTCGGGGCTCACACAGTGCCTTCTTGTCTACCGAGTAAGGCAGACACTCTGTGTGCCCTTTGTGAAGCTCATTCATAGTTGAGGTATGCATTGGTGGGCTCTTTTGTTGCTGTTGTTGTTGTTGTTGTTGCTGCCGAGCAGAATTCTGTTCTGTAGATAAACTTCATCCTCCCTGTTAATAGGCTGTTCCAGAATTGGACCACGGGGACTAGAGCTGCCAGGAACACCTGTCCAAGTTTCTGTGGTCTTATGTTTCCATGACCTCTTGTCAGGTCACTCACTAGTTTGCATCTTTTTGATAACTAGACTGTCAGGCTGTCTATCCTCATCCCATAGTCAAGAAAAGGTCCCCAAGCTGTAGGTGGTAAAAAGACCCATAGAGAGTTTTTCTTCAGGTGTGGACTAGAAGTGTATTCTCCTAGCTCCATTCTCCATCTTCCTCCCTCCCTGAGGGAGAAGGCAGAGCTGGAGACTCTTCTGGAAGGTCATTGACTATTTGAGATTTTGCTTAGGGACAGCTTACTGTTAGAGACATCTGAATGCAGTGAGAACGTGTCCTTGGTGCCTGTGTTTCTATAAGATGCCTCCCTGCCCCTTTCCAGGATGACCCTTTTAGAACACAGATCTGATAGTGCTACTTTTTTCTGCTGGCTTACCTGTGTCACATGGAATACCATACCCCAGATTTTATTCTGGGGTGCGGGACTCTCTCTTAACGCCTCCTATACTTACCTATTTGCTCCACCCTTGCCTACCCCCAGTGAGAGACCTTCCCTTCATGTCTCTGTGCCCCAGCCTCTGCCCCTGTGCGCCACTGCCAGGAAATTGTAGCGTTTCGTTTGTCCTGACCCTCTCAGAGAGTCAGCTCCTCCTCTCACTCCCTTCTCAGGGATTTAGTATGTGTGTGTGTGTGTGTGTGTGTGTGTGTGTGTGTGTGTGTGTGTGTGTGT
>NW_021620408.1:1382402-1427549 GCF_004785775.1 Grammomys surdaster | reverse complement strand
TGTGTGTGTGTGTGTGTGTGTGTGTGTGTGTGTGTGTGTGTGTGTGTAATGCAGGACTAAGGATAGGCAGGACTGAGGACCTGTGGGGCTTAGTGTGACAAGGCCTCTGATGGACAGCAGAGTGTGAGAGCATTCCCACACATCCTCCCTGGCACTCCACTTTGAAAGCTTCGCTGAGGGGAAGTAGCTTGTGGTTTTGTTTGCCTCACTAGCAGAGTTGGGGTGTTCTAATACTTAAGGGAAAGAATTGAGTTTGATTACCGTAGAACTGACCAGGTCACTTGTTCCTTGTTGGGAAATGGAGTAGGTTGTCATGAGAGTGAAACAACATGAGCCATGCAGAGTGCACACAGACACATGGTAGGTTTGCATGTGTGCTGCCATCTCAAGCCCCCACATATGCCTGCCATGTATTGAATATTCAGGGAGAAGAATAAGAATACATGTATTTTATGTGTGTGCCAAAGAGACTATATATAGATGCTCACACAGATGCATCCGTCTTTCCAAGAGTGTTTGATCTGACTGGCATCAATATTCAGCAGGAAGGGCTGAGCATACACATGTGACTCTGCATGGCTTGCCACATCCCTGACTAGGCAGATGTCCATTATCATGAAGTATAAGAAGAGAAAAAATAATAATAAAGGCAGAAGATATAATGCTGTGACTTGATTTGACAGGGCCTCCTGCTACTTCAGCTGCCAGTGCGGACCATGCAGCAGATTAATCTGTATTCCAGCACACCACTGCTGAGGCTGGGATCGATCTAATTAGGATATTTTGAACATCCTGTTTGCATCTAGAATCTTAGCAGAAAGCAGGATGTCTGTCCATCTGGGTAGCTGAAGGGAGGTGGGCAGTGGGCTCAGTACTAAAACTGGATGGCTGTAATTTTAGAGGATAAAACAGCAAAGCATTTGGTTTCCTTAAAACAAAGGCACCGATGGCCTTGGGTGTTGAGTGGAAACAAACGCAGCAGGGCCTGAATTTTAAAGAAGCCTCTCTGGATCTGACCAGGATCTGGGCCTGATGTGTGAAGAACAGGGACCATTTCCATCCTGTTAGAACCCTGGCTGACCTATGTGTGTCTGTCTTCAGCCAACCATTTGGGCTGTTGGAAGGCAGGTGGAGGTTCTCAGGCTGCAGAGTGGCCTGCCAAGTCTGGCGAGATGGATAGCTCAGCAGGTAAAGGCACTTGCTGCCAAGCCTGACAACCTGAGGCAGAGCCCTGGGGGCCCGCGTGGTAGAAGGGGAGAGCCAACTACACACACACACACACACACACACACACACGCGCGCGCGCGCGCACACACACACACACACACACACACACACACACACGCACACGCACACTCGCACACTCGCACATGCACCCCTCTTCAGGACACAGGTAGTTTTACTATTCACAGTCCTACATTCCTCTCTATGGTCCGCTGCTTGCTGTGGTACCTGGCACATAGAAGATACTCAGAATGCTTTCTATCCTATCACTGACCACAACTGGAGAACGATAAGCTATTTTTTTATAGTTCTGCAAATTATGTATTCTCTTTTTAATAAGTGGTTATTATAGCTAAATGTGTTCATTTTTATTGAAAGGTAAGCTCATCTCTGCCTAGATGTGATGTGTCCTTCAGCTTCCATAAACAGCTACTACTTGCCTCGGGGATGTCTGCAGGTCTCCAGAATTGTATATTATTTGGCTTTATAGATAGTCACACCCCAGCACTTTATTTTAATTTATTGTAGGATTAAAGGATAAGAGTGAAGTTGGCCTTGCTCCATTTTAGTGTTAAATGGTTTCTCACCAGGACCCGGGCAGGCAAGCACACTGCAGGGACTGTGGGGCCAGAACAGTGTGGAAGGAGAGAGCAGGGCCCTCTGCATGCACAGATGAGGAAGTCCCGTGAAGATTTTTTTGGTGCGGTACATCTTAGGTTGCCATCTGATGAGTGGGCACTGTATACATTCCCTTGAGACAATGGATTTAACAGATGATGAGTCAGCCTCATCTTACAAACAGGAAAACTGAGGCAGAAAAAACACCCACTCTGAGGTTTAATAGCTAGGGACTGCTGGGGGCAAGATTTGAACCCAAGCCTGGCTGATCCTGAAGCAAGGACTTGAGGCTTGTTTCTCTGCAGGGGACCTGATACCCACTCCTCACCGCCCCCCCCCCTTAGGAGCAGGCCTACCTCTAGGTGAAATGGCTCCTCTCACAGAGTGAGGTGCTGCTACCAAATGCGTACTGGGGCTTAGACCTCACTTACTTTTAAGAAACACTAATCCGTTCAATTTTTTGCAAAATTGTGTACACCAGAAACCTGCTTGGACTCTGTCAGCCTGTGCCAGTCTGGAAAGCCCAGGTCTGAGTGTGAGGAGTTAGGAGCCTTAACGGAGACGCCATCTCTAAGAGAAGTAGCTGCTCAGAGTCCACACAGAAGCGTTCCTCAGATTCTCCAGTAGACTGACTTGAGGGCGGGAGGAAGGGGTGTAGATTGTAGATTCCTGTGTTCCTTTGAATGTGCTTTTAACCTGAGGCAAGTCATACCCTTCCCTAGACCATTGTTTCTATATGAAGAACCCCAGGGGAGGTGGGCTAGAGAGCTCTAGCCCCTTCCAGCCCTGGAAATCATAAAACTCTTTAACTGCCCTGGAAAATCAAACTTTTAGCCTTCTGCACAGATACATGTATGCATCTAGCTCATTGCTAATCGCCCTGGAGAGGCCCTGAGGAGAGTAAAGGGGGAAGGGTGGACCAGAGCCACCCCTCCAGGCAATTTCAGTAATTAGTATAGGAGGTAGCCAGTTGTCTGACTATTAAGCAGGGTGCCCAGCAGGCAGGGAGTTACACGGGCACAGTGTCTATGCTGGCTCTGACATTCCACCAGGATGCCAACCAAGATGCCCACTTCTCTCACCAGTGAACTGAAAAATGTAGGCTTATCTTGCCCTCCCCTTTGTGGGTTCTAGATGTAGAATGTGGGGTGTGTAGATGTGGTGTGGTGTGGTGGATCGTGGTGTGTGTCACCTGTGTGGTGTGTGTATGCAGAGCATGTGTGCATGGTAGGAGGAGATGGCAGGTATGTCTGTGTGTTTTCCTCTGCAGTGGAGCTCCTGCATCCACACGTCCACATTGACAGCTCCGTAGCCATCCTTCACCTCCATTTTATCCTGTCGAAATGACAGAGCAGCTGAGCGGTGCTGGCCAGCAGATAAACCTGTTATCTCCTCTGCTCTCTGTGCCAGCAGCTCTCCCCACCTCCTTGGTGTATGAAAAATTGACACTACCTTCGGCTGGAATCTGTTCTTAGGGAAGCTACATTTATTAGTAGCTAATGAAACCCGTGTGCTAAAACTTGGGGTGGCTGGAGTGTTTCCCTGTGACATGACAGGCCAGAGCTTACAAAAGTAGAAGGAGCATGGGCAGCTTTGGGTTTGCTTGGCTTAAAGCCCTATCAGTCAGGCAGGTGACGGCTTGCTTAGTGTACTGTGCTGGTGGTCAAGGTTTCTCCTGCCTAGACTGGGCTGAGCTGTGGGCATGCATGCTAAGAGGGTGTGGTGTCAAAAATGATCCTTTCATGGACCACATTTCCCTCCTTGAAACACAGTGCTCCAGATGCCTTCCTGGGCCCTAGTAACCCCTGCCCTCTCGGTAAGGTATATAAAGAACAATCCCTTGTAGCTTTCTTACCCGTCAGAATCAGCAGGATTCAAAGGGGGAAATGACTGCAGAGTGAGGTTCTGGTTCAGTATTTGTGGAACTGTAAAATCCAAAGTCTCTTCTTTATTTAGACTCTGAAAGAAATTGCTTCTGGGAAGACTTAATTTCGTAAAGTAGGGAAGACGGGTTGTTATTCGTGTCTTCCTCCATATGGCCTTTTACTTCATTTTAGTCTCATTAAAACTGTGGGGTTTTATAAATCCACATTTATATCACGCCTGTCTTTTGGGCACAAGTGAACCCTTGTGGGGCCTGTTTTTAGGCAGGGTTGGTTTCTGATCTCCTGTCCTCCTTCTTAAGACCCAAGGGGTTGATTATAGAGTCAGGTAACTTTTTCATGCATGGGATCCCAAGCTACCTAACCTCTGGGCTTTCAGTTCCAGATTAACAAGACTAAGATAAAAATAGCACTTTTCTCATAGCTTGGCTGTAAGTTGTATCGACAAAATAGTGTTCTGTCACACATGCACGACAAATGCACGAGGTGCCAACCTGCTCCCAAATAAGACTGGGAAGAAGGATGCCGGAACCAAACCCCGGCCTGTGGCCTCGTGCATGCGGTATAAACATTCTGCCTGCTGAGCTGAGCCTCTAGCCCACAAAAGGCATCTGAAGCAGGGTTAGAGCAGAGCAGTATGCTGCTGCTAAACCTGACTTTGAGTAAGAATTTCTGAAAGACAGATGGCAAACTAAGGAAAGCATTCACAAGATATACGAAGAAGGTAGTTTCCTCGACTTAAAAAGATCCCCTTAGAAATCAAAAACGAAAGCTGTAAGTTGGCAGAAGCAAAACAAGCCTTAGTAAACATGGTCTTATGAGTCAGTCATGTGTTCCTATGGCTGTGCTAAGGAATCCCTGGTAGCATTTGAATCTTGAGTGGGCCTAGGAGGGGGTTTCTCCTTGGAGGGGGTTTCTCCTAGGGGATTTCTGGTACAGGTTAGCATTTGAACCAGGTGGCTGAGTAAAGACCACCCTTACCAGTGTGGGTGGGCGTCACCCATCTATTGAGAACTCCAAATCTTTCTCTGCCCTCAGATGTGGTTCACAGCCCTCCAAAGACTGGGGCTTAGTATATTTGGCCAGAAGTCTAGGGCATTTGGGTTTACAGTGGGACTGCCCCCTTGCTTTCCTAGGTCTTCAGCTTGCAGGTGCCAAGAATAAGATTTCTGAGTCACCCAAGTCAAACCCTCATCACAGGTCTCTGTATTGTAGGGTATTCTGCTGTTCCCTGGTTCATACATGTAGGAAAAGAATGTTGAACAACTGCTAATCAGGGGTGGGGGTGGGGTCTTCCTGGTTGTCCTCACCTCTCTTGGGTAGTGGACATTGTGAGGAAGGGTGTAGGGAGACATACTTAACAGCATGTATTTGTGTATGTATACATATGGTATATCGGAGAGGCGCTCGTGTGCCACAGCCAGCACACACGTGTAAGTCAGGACAACTCTGTGAAGTCAGCTCTCCCTTCTACTTTTATGTGGGTTCCAGGGACTGAACTCAGGTCCCCAGGCTTGCATAGCATGTGCCATCTTTACCTGTTGAGCCGTCTCTCCAGCCCAAATGACATTAACATTTTATGCATATGATTTCCATTTGGGTCACATATTTTATTATAGAATATACTATAAGGGAAAAAACATGCAAAAGTATGCCAACAGCATGTGACTATCATTGCCCTTAGTAACAACAACAACAAATCTCAAACTAGAAGCTACCAAAAATACCCAGAAGGGCAGTTATATTTGGGAACATATATGTATATAATACCAATTTTCTGTTGAGAATGTACAATAGGTAACTTTTTTTTACGGGTGGAAAAATTTCTAGAGTCCCCAGGGTTGGTCTGCAGGAGGAATGGAGCTACTGAGATGGGGTTAAACCGCCCCACTAAATGCACTGGTGCTCACAGGTGATTGCTCTTACTGACGTGTGCCTTACACTCCATCCAGTGGCCTTTATATAGTTGGATCCTGGCTTAGAATGTTCTTTCCTCTCTGCATGGTTGCCAGGATTGGGATTCTCAATTTTGTTTTCCAGTGGGAAGCATTAGGCAGATGTGCTCTGCTCCCAAGTGTTCCATGCCTACCAAGTTGCTGTCACCTACCTGACACACTGTGCTGTGGTTGTCAATCTGTACTCTCTACCCTTCAGCAGCTCCTTCAGGTTAGGAATCCTGTCGTTTGGAGCCCTGAGCACTCACTTCTTGCACATGCAAAGCTAAGTAGTGAATGGTACATCTATCATCTGAAGTTGGGATCATACAGACCTCTGGCACCAGCTAGTGTGGGGATGAGCCACTTTGCTCTGGGCCTGGGTTTTTCCATCCGTGTAGAAAGTGGGTTGTCTCAGACACTGCATGAGAACTGTCTAATGTTCCCTCTCTCTCCTTCTGTGGCTGTCAGATGCCTTATACGTAGATATACATGGAGGTTGTTCCCAGCTGCTGTGCTAAGTAATTTCAAAGTTTCAGGCCTGAGTATACAAGATTCACTGCATTCCTTATGGCTTGTCTCACACCTGTTCACCAGCTGAAGGGATCAGAGTCCCTGCTCAATCAGCCTTGAGTAGCAGAATTGTGGGTATCCCACACTCTACCTTCTGGTCTTTTCTTCTTGGCTAATTCCAAGCTCGTCCTTGCTTCCCTCCCCAACCCCCACTGTGCCTTCAAAAAAAAGAAAAAAGTCCTACTTATGCTGCTAAGAAGAGTCTTCTTGGTTCCTTGTAACCTGGTTCTTCCTGTTCAACATCCACACCAGCATGACTCTGAACCTTGGCTGGGTACTGCACACAAAGTATGAAGGCATTAAAAAGATATCCAGAACTCAGAAATGGTCTGTTTGGGGGCCCACCACCAGCTCTGGCTGTTCATACAGAGCGCCTGCTTCCTTCCTGTTCATTTGCCAAGGGTTCCCAAAACACCTGCTGTATATGCCTGACTAGGATGGGAGCTGCAGCTAAGCAGTGACCAAAGCAGACTGGAGTCCTGTCTTCAGGCCATGTATGTTCTAACTGAAGGGAGATGGTGGTCAGATCAGTAAACATACAGCATGTGATGAAGAGAGAAGGAAGGCTCAGTGAGACTCGAGGACTACCCGTGTTAGAGCTTTGCATTTTCAAAGAGTCTGGACAAAGGAGTCTAGTGGAGAACATTTAGGCCCCTGAATCTAAGAGTAAGCATGGGGTACCTGGTGGAGCATTTCTGGCAGAGGCCTTGAGGCAGGAGCACCTGTGTCAGAAGCAGACAGGCAGATGTCTGGAGCCATTGCTGAGAAAACACCGTGGTCTCTGTGAAGACTATGCCCGAGGACAAGGATGGAAGCAAGGACACCTGCTAGCAAGCTATGGCATATCCTGGATTGGGATGAGGGTGTGTCAGACTAGAGTGGGGGACAGTTGTGATGGTGTAGTGCTGGAGTCACATCTCAAGGGAGAACTTGCAAGGTGACTCCATGAAGGATCTGCTGAGGGGCTTGAGAAGCTTGAGAACCTGGTTACTGTGTGGTAAATGGAAGGGGAGCAGGGTCTTTCTATAGGCTCTGTAGGATGAACATACCTGTCAGACAGCTGTGTGGGGAATGCAGTAGATTGTGTGACTCAAATGGACATTTAAAGGGCAGGCATGTCTGGCTACAGGTTCAAGTTTGTGAGTCTTAGCATGTAAATGGTTTCCAAAGACATAAGACAGGATGAACACAGCTCTGCAGATGTCTGAGAACAGAGGAGTCTGGTTTTATGTTGGGGACCTTTAGAGGCTTAAGTGTTTGGTTTCAACCAAGACAAGGGACTGAGGGACATATTTTACATACCAAAGCAGACCTGGCCTCCAGGTTCTCCCAGCATCCCTCAGTCCCTACCTGGTATACCCTGCCCCCAACCCGGCACTTTCCAGCCCAGGGCCTGGGCTGCTCTTCCCCCAGAGGCTCTTCTCTTTATAATCCACACATTTGGTCTCTCTCCCTCTTCTCTCTGCACACACTCCTTTTTCTCTCCCTCTCCTTACCTGCCTTTCCTCACAGCGACTTCCCTGGCCTTGGTCCTTGGGGCTAGTAAAATCCAGCTTCCCAATAAACCTGCCTTTAATATAATCTAATCTGGTTTGAATTGGCTCATTTCACTGGTGGTGGAGAAATAGCCCATCAGATGGTGCCGAAACCCAGAAAAGTTGAGTCCCCAGGCCAGTGGCCCTGGTCTTTCCTGGCCACATAGGGACCACTTCTGTCCCTCTGTCCTGGTGGACACATCATTTTTTCAGACTCTGATTACCCATCCCCAGCTACTGCCTATCTGGGTTCAGGACCCTCTGGGCTCTCTCTACTGAATGGAGGTCATGCCAGAGTTAGTTCCATTCCGAACAAAGGCTAGGTCTCTGTTTTGGGGCGACCTCTTATTTGAGGTTACCGCCAACACCGATTCAGTAAGGACATATCCAAGCACAGGATGCCACAGGCTCGTGTGGGATGCTTCCCAGTGAGTCTGTGAAGTTCACAGTCACAGAACACAGAACTCTGAGTAGTGTCTGCATGGGAAGATGCTCCTCAGTTGCCAGAGGGCTGCCATGCATGCTAAGCAGTTTCTTCCCATTTAGTTTTACTTAATTATTAAATTCTCTTACTTGTCTGGGTAATGTCTCCATGTATGTCTGTGTACCATGTTTGTGCCTGGTGCTTACAGAAGGGGAAGAGCAGCCAGTGCCCTTAACCACTGACCCGTCTCTTCAACCCCCCTCTTTTTGGTGTATGTCTACATGCGTATGTGCCAAGTATGTGTGGGTGCCTAGGAGAGCACAAGAAGGTGCCGGATGCATGGAGCTGGAGTTACATACAGGGGTTACCAGCCATCCCGTGTGACTAAGAACCGAACCTTGGTCTTTTGAAAGAACATTGAGCACTCTTAACCTCTGAGCCATCTTTCCAGCACCAGCAATTTATTTCCAAGTAAACTTGATCATTTCCTTACAGGTAGGGATCTGGGACCTCCCTTTCAAGGTCATTACTGAAGAATTTTAAGTGGGGGTGATGCGGTGTGCTCACATGTGTGAGCCATGGTACACGTATGAAGCTTGGGGGTAGAGGGTGCACGTACATGTTCACATGTGTGGGCCATGGTACCGGGGTAGATCTAGGGGTCACATACATGTGGGGGCCGTGGTACAGGGGTAGAGCTGGAAGATATCGTGGGTGTCAGTCCTCACGTTGTGCTTAGTCTGAGACAGTCTCTTGTTTGTTCCTGTCCCTTCCTCCTATCTCACTGCAGAAGCCCTGGGTTACAGGCATGCCCTACCATGTGAGGATTTTATATGGATTCTGGAGATATGGACTCGGGTTCTCATGCTTACACAGCCGCCGCTTACCCACTGAGCCGTATCCTGTGGTTGTCCTCTCTGCAGGGATGGAATAGAGGTTTCTGAGGGAGCTGCTGAGCTGCAGTGGCACAGGAGGGTGACACAGTGTGAAATGCTCCCCTCAGCATCAAGTGGGGGTTAGCACAGCAGAGTTTGGGCACCATCACCCTGCGTATTTCATTCCAGGGCAGTTGCCAGGGAAAGTTACAAGGCAATTTGAGAAGTGACAGACATTTCTTATTTATCGTTCACTCATGTCCTGATGGTATTTGTATTCTGTTCACGGGTCACTTCTGTAAGTGGGGGATTAGTTTGAGGTTGTGTTGTGGACAATACAAGTCAATTAATTCCCAGTAAGATAGAAGTTGTCACCTCCCTTTGGTCTCCTTGCTCACTCTGTCCTTGAGAGTGTCATCATTCTGACTGTATCTGTGTGGCTCGCCAAGATCAGTTCGGTTTTCTGATGACACCGTTGACGCTCTTGTCTTATTAATCAATAGTCTCAGTCAGCGATGCCTCCTTTCTCCTCCTCTGATAGAGCAGACGGGCCTGAAGAGGTAGTAATTACTGCTCTGATCTCAGCGTGTTCTCTTCTCTCCTTCCCACCCCAGAGCATGTCTGTTCGATCCTGGCTTCTCTCCTGCGCAACCTGAGAGGGCAGCAGCGGACCCGGCTTCTGAATAAATTTACAGAGAACGACAGTGAGAAGGTGGGTGACTGTCACCATGCAGATGTGGCCAGGAGCAGAGTGATGTGAAGACAGCCCCTTACCTGAGAGCACTGTGCCAAGTGCTTCTGCCTTGTCATACCTTCACCAACATGTGGGTCTGTTTCATTGTCTCTCGAAGGTTCTTACAAGTCTCCATGTTTGTGTGCAGTGTACTTTCCTTGGAAAGCAGTACCTCCTGAGTGGCAACAGTGGACACTTGGGGATAGAGGAGACTTTCAGAGGGTTCAGGTCAGGGTGTGGTGGGTGCACAGCACAGCCTGGTGATTGAGAACACCAGCTTTGGATTCAGAGGTCTGGAGTTGAAGCTGGTTTTGCTACTTACAAGATACATGGGCTGCAGACATGGCTGCGTGGATAAAAGCACTTGCCATGTAAGCAGACCAGACTTTAGATACCCAGAATCTATAAAAAGCTGGACAGTTGTGGCCACCACTTGTAATCCCAGAAGCCAAAGACAAGAGATCCCAGGGCAAGCAGGCTGACTGGTAACCAGGCTAGCTGGGGTCAGTGAGCTTTGGCTCAGCAAGAGGCTTTGCTTCAATAAGCAAAGTGAGAGCAAGCAAGGAAGACACCTGGCATCCTCCTCAGACCGCCACATGCAGAAAGAGGCCGCCCTGAGCCTCACTTCCCTCAGCTGTAAACTGGAGACATTGGTGTTCCTCCTGAAGACTTAGGAGTCAGGGTGGGTGATGAGATGAGCTCTCACTAGGTTAGTGATTCCCAACCTTCCTAACACTGCAGCCCTTTAATACAGTTTCCTGTGTTGTAGTGACCCCAACCATAAATGTATTTTTATGGTTACTTCATAACTGTAATTTCTGCTATGAATTGTAATATAAATAGATATCTGATAAGAGACCCCTGTGAAAGAGTTGTCTGACCTTCCCAAAGGTGAGAAAAGACCTGAGAAGGTCTGAGAAGGAAATGCTGAACAGCCTCAGGTGAGCTGTGGAAGCTGGTGATGATTACCATGCTAAGTGAGAGTAACTTCATGTTGTCATTTCTCAGCAGCCATTCACTGAGCCACTGCTGTGGGGTGGGGAACTAGCAGCCACCTTTGCTGCACTGTACAGCTTCCTGTGAAGCTGTAGTTGTCCTAGGGTCCTTGTCATTCACTCTCAGTAGGAAACTGAAGCTTAGAGACATCCTAGGACTTTTCCTAGGTCATGCCACTAATACTACCAGAGCTGGGACTTGAACCCAGGTTGCTGAGCATGGAAACCTATACATCTCTTCACACCCTGTATGATAGGCAGTTCCATAGGAGTAGAAAAAGGAAGACTCAGAGTCCCCTTTTAACACATGATGACTACTTCTGCTTGTAGCCACAGTAGGGCTGGGGCACAGTCTTCAGAGGATCTTGTTCTGCCTCTTTGAGCCCACCTTTAGCTGTTCGTGCTGCCCAGTAGCAATGTACCGTAGCACAGAGCATCTCAGCAGTCACGACTGTGTTCCAGTCTCCACACATTTGTAGGAAGAGTGAGATCACTTCTTTGTTATCTGATATGGTTTCTCGTGGGTTTAAAGAAATTACGGACATAGAAATATGTGGAGGGAACTGCATAAACTCACCAAGTCACCATTAGCTGCCAAGGGTGGGGGCTGGGGTGCCATCTGCCTGGGGTGTCAGTGGCTATGTTGTTGGAGCAACATGATATCAGCTCCTGTGCAGAACAATACTGCTTGCCAGAGAGCTGAGGTGGTGCCAGCCAGGCAGATAGGTCAGAAGTCTGGCCGGAATCATGGCGGCACTTTCTGTCCTTTGAAGGTCTTGGGGAAAATGAACCTTTCCAAACCCACTCAGTGTCCCCAGACTGTGTTCCAAGATGGCTTTGCTAAGCTGAAAACTGACTCAAGTTATTTCTGAACAGACGTCAAAGTCTTTTCTCAAATTACTGAAGGAGTTTTTCTGGCACTCTCTTCCAACTCAGAAGCAACTAAAAAGATTTTACTCGGGCATTTTTTTTTTATTATTATTGAAAAAAAGATCAGCTCTGGGGCAGAATCTGAACATGAAAGGTTTCAGTTGGAAAAAAGAAATCTAAGTTCTAAGTGAATATCAAGTATGTAACTTCAAGCACCTTCTCTTTGCAAGAAGGGATTCAAATGTTTACTTATTTATTTGGTGTTAACAACTAGAATTCTCAGGAGTCCCAGAGGGGCCGGCATGAGGGCCCCAGAGGGGCCTGCACTCTTTCTTTGTACCGGGGCACGTGTTCAAGCTGATGCATGCTGGGTGAGGGCTGTGTTCTCAGCAGCACCTTTCTGCTCTGAGCATGTCCCTGATGTTCATCCCCATGTCAGAGTAGTGGTGTGGGCCTTCCTTTGCAAGCAGTGACTCTGAAATGGGAAGTGTGCTCATCCCTCCTCACCCCTGCCTCTGCCTCTCTTTCAGGTTGACAGACTAATGGAGCTGCATTTTAAATATCTAGGTGCAATGCAGGTGGCTGACAAGAAGATTGAAGGAGAGAAACATGTATGTACCCCTGCCTACTTGTTGACAATTCCTGACACACACACCATTCGGTTCCTTGTGTGTCTCCTCTACATAGGACGGGTAGGGCAAAGGCCGTGGGCCGCCTAATGCCATGAGAGCAGAGCCAAAGACTGCTGTGGTGTGCATACATATTAGTTACTGTTATTGTTGTTTTGATCAAATGCCTGACAAGTTACAGGAGAGGCGTTCATGCTGGCTCACAATGTGAGGCTGTACAGTCTGTCTGTCTGTCTGTCTGTCTGTCTGTCTGTCTGTCTGTCTGTAGGCATTGCAGCAGCAGATTGAGGCAGCCCATAACACTGAACCTGGGCTCACAAAGCAGGAAGAGGCAAACCTTGGTGCTTAGCTTCCCTTCTCCTCTTTATTCAGTCTTTATTCAGACCACAGCCCATGGGATGATGCCAGGTGGATCTGCCTTATAAAAACAACCTCACACTCATACCCAGGTGTGCGTCCCACAGAGGCTCTAAGTCCAGTTAACTGGGAAGATTAACAGTCACAGTATAACTCCCTTCAACAAGTGGTGAGCTTTTAGGATGGATGTAGGACTGGCCAGGGTCATCCTGGGAGTCTGGGACAAGATCCAAGACAAGCACAACTCTCAAGTGCCCAAGGACAGTGCCAGGACTTGGTACCGTGGTGACCAAGTTGTATTGGTCAGTTGCTGGCTGACATTGTCCTGAGGAAGTTGGGGGATGTGATTCTAAGGAAAGGGATCCCAGAGTAGGTGAGCAGGAGGAAGCCAGGAAGTCAGTAGATCCAGCTTCCCATATGCAGAAAGCACATGGAATAAAGGCTCCATCTCTGTGGCCAGGCCAGGCCCTAGGCTGGCATACCTGGTCCTGTCTTCTGGTCCTGCAGCTTGCTAAGGACCCAGGAAACCCATGAGCCTGGCTGAGTTTCCTTCTAAAGGGGCCATGCCTACTCTTCTGTTAGCTGCTGCCCTCCCCTGCTTCTCCCTGCCTCTGTATCATTCAGTCTCCTATGCCTTACTTAGCACATATCTTAAGTAGAGCAAGTTTTTACCTTTGCCTATTGTCCAGTCTGTGTTCTAACCTGCGGACACCCCCGTGTGTAGCCACAGTACAGTGTGAGACCTTTCCTGCTTTTTGCAGTCTGCAGAAGCCCCAAGTTTCCTTGTGCTCTTGATTTTCTGGATCTCTCACTTCTCACTTTGAAGAGACCCTCAAGGCTTTGGAGCCTCTCTAGCAGGAATGTTGGGCAGAGCTCTGCTCATGTGCTCTGCACAGCCAGGCTGGAGCTGGGTGAACCGAGGAGCCTGAGACTTGTGTCTTTGCCACTTCCACTCTCGCACAAAGCACAGGTCCGCCTAGGCAGAGCAGTAGACTGTAACTCTTTCACTCTTGGACCTGTGATCTCTAAGCCCAGTCAGTGCTCGGGTGTTTGCTGATTGATTGGATTGATTGATTTGAATTGATTGGTAGGGACTTCTTCTTCACACAGAGATACAGCTGCAGATACAGGCTGAGTCTGTAAGTGCTGAGCTGGGCTTCGGTACCTAGGCACGCTCCTCACCCTCCTTCATTCCATCTGGTCCCTGAGGAACTGACAGAGTGCCACAGTAAGGGAGCCTTTCTTTGTGACAACTAGACACAAATGAAGATTCTCTAGGTCTGTGTGGGAGCAGCCATGACACCACCAGAACTCCAGCCCTGCCACGGCTCCTCATAGAACCTACTGGAGCACATTTCAAGTGTTTTACTTGTTTTTACTGGGAGGCAGATACACCATCTTGAAGTCACTACGGGTCATGACTTGTCACTGTTCCTCGTGTGGCTCCTAGGTCCCTTTAGCTTGGTGTTTCACTTAATGGCACAGCCAGGTGCCTTGTTAGAGGTGGAGGTACACACTCCAAGGAAGACAGTAGGCATTGAGTGTTGGGGGCAGCTTGCATGTCGCTGCTGGGGTCCTTGGTGTGCTTCCCCAAAGATGATGCATTATCTGCATTGAAGAGGGTGTGGAACTGGTTTGCACTGAGGCAGAGCAATGGCTGCAGCCCCACCCCCCAGCCTCCAGAAGGCTGCTGTGTGCCACCGACTCAGGCCCTGCCATTCGCTGACAAACAGCTGTGTCCTTGATGCCAAGGCCATTTTGCTGGGCACTGGCAAAGGCTCCCCGGCCGTTAGTGCCCAGCAGCCTCGTGCTGCTCCACGAGCCAAGGCAGGAGGGGCACACTGGCAGGAGGCGTTTGCTGCCAGCACTTGGACTGTCTTGGCAGATGAAGCCACCTCATGGGTCTTGTGTCACAAAGCAACACAACCTCCCTTTCACCCCTTCCTCCTGTTGTCCTCTCTCTTAAGTCATAAACAGCTGCTCTCCCTACTCCCAGGACAGACGTTCTACCAAGTAGGAACTCCGCAAACATTGCTAATGTAAACACTATTTCTAAGGCATTTGGATGACAGTGACCCTCAGATTAGTAAAATGAGTGTCTAATATTTCACTAAGCCTGCAAGGATGCTCGCTCTAGATAACAGTCAGATGTTGGCTTTTCAGTCTCTCTAAACCTAACCCTTTTCTGAAAACCTCCATTTCTCTGAGTGCAGTGCATTTGTATGTGGTTTGCACTTAACCAAGATTCAATGGAGAGAACCCAGTCATTTGGCAAATGTTGATCAGACTCCTGTTCTGGGCCAAGTGCTGGACCAGGCACTGGCCAAAGATGAGAGGCCCAAGTACCACTTAGAAAACCAAGTGTGGTGTGTGCTCTGACTCTTCCACATGCACACCAAGTAGGGGTGGGGTTTTTCAGTCTACTGCCAGGCCCTGGAGAGGAGGGGGAGCCAGGGAGCTCGGTTCAGAGCCTGACTCTCTGCTCAGAACACATAGCCTCACTGCCCTGGCCTATTTTTTTTCCCGTGGAGGCCATTTGTTTTTTAAGGTGTTTCAATTTTTTTTCCCTTCCCTTCTCCCTCTTGCTCCAGCCCCACTCACTCTAGACCTCCCCACCTTGCTCCAGGCCCCCCTTGCTCCAGGCCCCACTCTCTCCAGCTCGCTCCTGCTCACTCCTGCTCACATGGCCCAAAGTATACTGTAGCTGTCTTCAGACACCCATATGAGGGCATCAGATTTCATTACAGATGGTTGTGAGCCACCATGTGATTGCTGGGATTTGAACTCTTAACCACTGAACCATCTAACCAGCCCAGGTGTTTGAATTTTTGTGCTTGCAGAAATTGGGTAGGTAGTGGTATAGCAGAAGTGATGCCTTGCCCAACACCCAGGAGACAGGCAGAGAGCCTCTGTTCCCTGTTCCCTGCGAGGTCCTTGAACTCCCAAAGTTGGTCTCTGTCTCCCTACACCTCCAGCTCTGTCCCCTGCCTTGAGTCTTACAGCTAGTGCCTCCTGCAAGGTCAGATCTCATTAAATATGTGCCCTCCTCAGAGACGTATTCATAAAGCCCCTCCCTTCATGGCTGGTAGGCAGTGTACTTGTTTGCTTCCTCTGTGCCTGTCTTTTTGTTGTTGTGGTTGGTTGGTTGGTTTTGGTTTTTTGAGACAGGGTTTCTTTTTTATGTGGCCCTGGTTGTCCTGAGTTCACTCTATAGACCAGGTTGGCCTTAAACTCAGAGATCCACCTGCCTCTGCCTCCCCAGTGCTGGGACTAAAGGTGGACACCATCACCACCCCAGCATGGTCTCCTCTAAGCCCAAGGAAAGGACCACTGCTCCTTGAGGGAGTTCGTTGTCTGCTGCCCCCCCCCCCGGGTTGTTAAGAAGGATGGAGGGTCTCCCTGCCTCTATGTTGTTCCGTAACTTTCATTCCTGTATTGCTTCGTTTACAAACAAAGCCCCACCCAGCCCCTCTCATTGAAACACTTAAGTACACACAAGTAGACTGTAATGCAGTGTTTGGTTGGTAGTGTGTCTTGTTTGGTTTTGTTGCTTGCAGTGTTAGGAATGGAAGCCAGAGCCTTCCTTGCACATGCCGGGCAAATGCTCTCCCATGGAGCACATGTCCAGTCCTGCATCTGTCTGCACTAAGGAAACACATATGTGCTTAGAAGCACGCACAGGACTCCTCCAGCACTAGATTATTTTATTCATTTTCAGTTCATAGTATATTACTACAACAGTGTGTGTAACTAGCAGAGAGCACTGTCCATGCCTTGGGCTGGTTGGTGCCCAATGTGTCCGGCTGTACTCGGTGTCCTTGAGATCCAGAGTGAAGTTGGACATACCCCAGGGGCTCCTGGTTAACAAGATTTGAACTTTTAAAGGCCGTGTAATGCTTCCAACTCTTCCAGCAAGCAGCAGCCCTCGTGATCAGTAAATATCCAGGGCGCTTGTCTCAGCAGATTTCACTGGGCTCCCCAAACAGGCTGAAGCCCAGAAAAGACTAGGATCCCTGTGGGTTCAGCGTACAGAAGCTGCCTTCAGAAGCAAGACGTAATTAGATAGGTGCTGGCAGGGATTTCTGAAAGAGGGAGGAGAGCCTTAGAGAGAGGCTTTTCTTTCTTAGTTCCTGGGAAAATTATACTCAGCAGGTTTATTCAATAAAGTGTTCTCACCACATACTTCGCACCGTAATGACTTACAAATTGCATGCTAATTTTGCCACAGTTAAATCATTCCAGGCTTTATCCTGCAAAGAAAAAGATGGACTCTAATGAAACAGTATCCACAGGACTTGATATCTTAAGCAGACTGGCTGTTTCTTCAGCATCCAGAACTTGCTTGAAGATATGGGTGGACATGTGGGGTACGTGACCCTGAGCTCCAGGTGGAGATCTGGCTTCCACTGTTAGATGAACTATGCTGGAAGCTTCCTTCCAAAGCAAACTTTAAAGAAGAGAGCGCATCCTGCTGAGAGTTCCTCTCAGCTCATCTTTAAACCAGTGCCTCACAGACTTTCCCAGCCAGTGAGTTTGCCAGTGGAAGCTGGAGAGAGAGGGAGGGCTTCATGGCGTCTTTTCCTGTCTCCTACTTCCCTCTTTGGACGCCCACCGTTTCAGCCACGGCCCCTTTGGTGTCTCCTGTTACTCTGACAGTCATTTCCAATCAGTCACTGAAGAGAAGTCAGTGGGTCTGAGTTCTGGATCCACACCTCTGTGCTTGCCTTACAGCATGGTCCTGAGCACTGTGTTTTGCCTTTCTAAACCTGAGTGCTCACTCAGTGAAGCTAACATCTCACCTCCTGCCACCTCCCAGGCCTGTTGTAGGGTTTGCAAGGATCAGGGCTGTGCCAGGGCCTCCCATACCCCTGTAGGCTCACAGCCAGGTGTCACTTAGAGGCTCTTCTGGCTCATTAAGTGCAAACCCAAACCATGGGGTCCCTAGAGTGGGAACACCTTAGGGCCATTCACCAGTGTAACCAGTCAGACCCTGGAAGCCATCTGCTGCTTTGTGCTGTGCATCCACTAGGCACGCTCTACCTGCAGTGGCTCCCACCCCCTTCTCACTGCCACAAGCCTCATCGCAGGTGACCATAGTCTCTTCCTTAGCTCTCACACAGAGCCACCTAACTAGTGTCCTTAGCTCTAGGAGTTTGCCCTGTGGGTCTTTGTCACCCTTACCCAAAGAATATCTAAGTGGATATTTGCTTAGACCATTCCCAACAAACTCACACACACACACACAGTCAAACCAGTGTTATTGTGATACCATCACCTTGTAGGTGAACATAAACCAGATGCTGCCACATCCCTCCTCACTCATCACTACATGAAGAAGCCACTTGTTCCTTCCTGGACTCATGCTTTCTCAAATCTGCCAGAGCCAGGCATGGTAGCACACATCTATAATCTCCGCATTTGGGAGACTGAGGCTAAAACACCTGCTGAACACGTCCCCATTGTGTCTGCAGCATCTCTTCTGCACCTTCCTCTGCTGCAACTGGCTGCCTCTCAGTAGCCTTCTGGGCTTGGGTGTGTAGATAGTCATTAGATGTGTGGGTGTGGAGTGCCTGTCATACCAAGCAACTGCAATAGTATTCTCCCTCGGTTCTTAGAAAAATCCATCCCTGAGAAAGCCTGGAGCTTTTCCTTGGTACCTAAGCATCTGCACTACAGCCTCAGAATGGAGATGAAAGACTTGGGTCACAGGTTCTGGCTCTGCCTCCAGCCTGTGGACCACAGTACCTCCCTTGAACTCCCTGCTTCTCTTTGCTCACTGGCAAAAGCATGGTATAAGATCTTGCACGAATAGGCCCCAGCTTAAGAGAAGAGACTGTTCGTCAGAATTATTGTCTCAAGTGGCTCTGGCCTCCGTGCTGGTCCATCTTTCCTCCAAGCCAGTGCAGTCCTCACCGGTAGTGCTGCTTGTACTTTCTCCCCCAGTAGAATCATCATTTTTTGATAATATCTGCTATGATAGGACCTCTGCCTCTCAAAACTGGTTGGTTTGTTCTCTGTTGGTAAAATGAGCAGTTGGTTGGTTGGGATTTGTTTTTAGGGGAAAGAAGGCACCACAGAACCAAGGAGTCTGCTATAGCTAGGTTAGCCACCAGCTCTGCCACACAGTAGAAAGTGCCCTTTGTTGTAGGAGGAGTGAGGCCATCTGTGGGAACCTGGCACATGTGAGTGCTGTGTGTCGTCAGCCTCTTCCTTATGACTGGGGCCCTGGACTGAGAGCCATAGATTCTTATGCACACACACCCTCAACCCCAGATTCCTACACTATTTCCCAGCCTCAGCTTCCCCAATCCAGAGGACAGGCTTCTAGGATCCACACCCTATTTTAGAGACATTTGGAGGAAGGGCTTTATTTGGGGGCATTTGCATTTCTCTTGTCTCCTTTTACCACTTACAGTTGGGGCTGCATGTGGAGGGTTCACAGCCACCTCCTTATGACCGTCCCCTTGCCTCAGCCAGAGACAGCTAGCTCGCTACCTGTCAGGGCAGATGAGAAATGCCATCCTCAGAGCACTCCAAGGGATTGTGACCAGAGAGAGACAAGAGAAACTGGTGGTTTGGTTTTGCTTCTAAAGACAAGTTAACGTTTAAGTGGAGATGCAGCTGAAAGAGAGAACATGCCAGCCTGCAGTAATAGCACCTTGACGCTCCACATTCCCCTCCGTGGTGTCTGTGGCGAGGAATCTGTTTATTTTAGCAACCCTCCGACAGGCTCCTGCTGCTGGGAACTGCAATCTGTTCCACTTACAGCACACCATTCACTCAATTACCATCTAAGACTTTATCCCAGCCCTCGTGTACAGAGTGAGCAAAACAAAGCCTAGCAGGGTGTCTTCCCACTCAGTCTCCCAAACTGAATATGGAATCTTCTGGTCTAGCTCTAGTTTCTCCTCCCCCACCTACCATGCTTTCACACGGTCCCATGTGTGCCAGCCCAGCATTAAACTCTGTTGTGTAGCCAAGGATTGTCCTCAGTTTCTGGTCCCCTGCCTCCACCCCTCAAGCGATAGCCATGCAGGCCTAGGCCACCATGATAAGATGGCTGAAATTCAAACCCAAGGGCTTCGTGAGCATGAGGTGGGAAGTACACACTCTCCAACTGGGCTACATCCCAGCCCTCCTCTCATTTCTAAACATCTTCTTTACTTGGAGAAAGGCAGGCCAAGAATCCCTGTTTAATGCTCCTGGTTTACAGTAATTCCCGTATAACTTAAAGACAGTGCCCAGATACTCATCCACTAATGCTGGAGTGGGTCCATGCTACTAAGACGATGCTCTTTTACACTATGAAAGGGAACACAGGCTTGGAGCTAGTGTGTGGGCCTCTCTGCCCTGAGCTTCCAGTGTGGAATGTGGATATAGTCATAGGTCATACCTCTTGGGGTTCAGAGGAAGAAATGTGATTCATCCAGGGCAGCTTGGCATTCAGGAAACTGGCACTTTTGCTGAAAGTAGACAGACTAATGGAAAGGCCTCATACCAGGGAAGTGTGCTGAACTCTCCCACTGAAGGTCTACGATAGTCACGTGATATGTCTCAGCCTTTCCCTCCGGAATCTGAAGGTGGAACCCGCTGCCCATGCCCAGCAGGGGCCACACAGGGCAGAAAGCAGTAACTTTCATTCCTGTCCTGTTTGTTCCATGTGCAGTCCAACATATGTAGAGATTCTCATTGTGAAACGTGGTAAATGGGGTGGCATGTGCACCCCGACTCTTGGAATGTCTCTTTAACAGTCTCAGCGGAGGAGCACTTGATTTGCATACCCAGGTTGTTTGTGAATTATCTGCCCAGTGCAGTGGCAGCCCCAGGGCCTGTGTGTTTGTTATAGGAAGATTTAATTTACTTATGGGAGGGTGATCTGAATGGTTAACTGCCATGCCCTGCTCTGGTGTTAATGTTTGGCTTCAGCACCAGGCATTTCTTGAACTGGCTCCCTTGATTATGGCCATCCACACAACCTCAAACAGGCAGAAATCCTGACACCGGGTTAGGAAGGTACTTCAGTCCTGGGTGGTCTGTTAGCTTAGTATCTGTGTCAGTGTGCTAAAAAAAAAACAATTGGGCTGTAGGGTAGACTGTGCAAAGGCTACTCACCACCTGTCCCTTGTCCAGTCATTCTCGAAGTGTGCCTTACCTGTCGGTGTGCTTTGTTCAGTGTAGCCCAGCTGCCTTGCGTGTTTGCTTATCTGTCCATACAGCAAAATCATGGCATGCCTAAGACCCTGCATCACTATAGGATCAGTTCACCAGGAAAGAAATTGGACGGAGAGGCTCACAGTGAACATTTTAAATCCTTAAGTTTCTGTATTCCCCAGACACAAGTCCCAGGCAGCTGTACAACTTGAGCTGTGCTGACAGTCATTTGGGAGTCTCAGGCACCCTTGGAGTGCCTGTCAGATGTTGACGTCGTGGCACCAAGATGCTGGGTAAACAAATCAAGTTCTTATCTTGGAATCTGTGTCTTAGAAAATCAAGAAAAGGAGTCAGAAGTTCATTAATCAGCCTGAAGTTACCCATGTCCATCCAAAGACTAAGGGTAGAGAAAGGCAGAGACTTGCTGTCTGGTGTCCTTTGCAAACAGAACAGAACTTGAGAAGGTGGGCTGGAAAAAAGTGTTTCCAACCTTACTTGCTTCCCATCTGAGTGACATGGAAACTGTTTCTTTTGTTTCCCCTTAAGCAATATATGTTTGTGTTCTGTGTCCCCAAACCCACAGCCCAGAATTGTAACAGGCTAGATAAGGTGCCATCCCGAAATCTCGGCCTCACTGCACAGCACTTTCTGGGGCACTACTGAAACTGCTAGGGTGGACACCTGGCCTTGAGAGGCCAGCCTGGCTCAGAGCAGTCAGTGACGGTCACGCCCTTCCTGGAGAGGAGCTGTTGTCTTCTCTCGGACCTGCACTTGAAGATTCTACCTTCCAATCCTAAGGCTGTTTGGAGTTGAACATTGAATGGACTGACATTGGAGATGCTTCCAGGAAAGAGAAAGAGGGACAGGTGGAGCTTGGTGTTGCTCTCTTGGGTCTGTGCGTTCTACTGAACAGCATGGAGAAGCCTGGAGACACAGTGTCCTGTCCAGTTAAAAAGTCAGGTTGTAGGGTAAATGTGTCAGGAAGCACTGTTGGGGCACTGGGCCACTGAGAGGAACACAAGCAACTGGCCCAGCCTCATTGTAGAGGCTGTTATCGTCTCCGTTTGTTATTCTGCCTGCTGGTCACTGACGTGACTCAGTGCCTGCTGGTCACTGATGTGGAGAGCACAGGTGCAGGTCTGCATTCCAGTGCTGCCAGCCTGGCCTTGGGAGGTGGCCCTGCTTGAGCTGGTCTAACCATGGTGTGTGTGAGAGCCCATGGGGAGTAAGGAGTGACTGCCTGACACCAAAGCTGGGCCACCTTCAGGGGCTCAGCTGCTCGCTTCCGTGGGTGGGTGACCTAGCAGTGATCATTATTTGCACTGCCTCCTTTGTGTCTCTCCTATAGTAATCTATCAGAACTAATGTGAGCTGCTGGTTCCTGAGAGGTCGCAAACAAAGCCACTCCCCTGCTCCCTCCCTCTACTCTGTCCACACATGGCATTCCACCACTCTGCTGTCCCAGGCCAACCAGGCTGGCCTCTCCTAACCATGATTTCTAGGTGTTCGTTTTCTAGTAGGTTGGGTTCTGTTGGTTGTTTTGTTTTGTTTTATTTTTTTGAGAAAGGGTCTCATTATATAGACCAGGCTAGCCTCATCAAAATCATAGAAATTCTTGTTCTTGTGTCTAGAATGTCCTATGAAACTCAGATTCCAGCTCTGAGGCTCTGCCTCTCCTGGCTCCCTCAGGCCTTGTCCAACCTCTGAGGCCTACAGGATTCATGCCGGGTACGTGTCCTGTATCTGTGCTGCCTTCAGAAATGGTTCACTCTTGTGCGTAAAGTTCCTGACACTGAGAGCCTCTGCAGTCCCAGCTCAGCACATGGTGGTGACTGGCACAGTTAGGTGTGGCTGAGTGGATGCCGGGATTCCAGTCCCTCCTGAAACTTACTTCCTTTTCCTCTCCCCTGTTTATTTTTCTTTCTCTCTTCTCTGCCTTAGGGTAATATGTCTTGCTCCTAGACATTTAATAAGGTCAGGTCCTGAACTGTTACTCATCTCCACAGAGAGGTGGATCAGACAAGTGCCCCCCCCTCAGGGAGTCTGTATTCTGTTAACGGGCAATTACGAATAATGAACAGTTTTACCTCCGCGTGCCTTGGTTTCTGATTTGTGCAATGGGATTAATAATCCTTTCCCTTTCCCCTTTAATTTTGCTCCTAAGGAGATGTATGTATAATCAGACCTTAAACTCTGTGGTGATGTAGAAATGCACAGTACAGGCACCAGATGCTTTTGTGAATGGAAGTTGGGGTGATGCCTGGGCCTCCCCCTGGAGCAGGAAGTTAGGATCTGTGTGAGAGGAGAATGAGGTTCTTTATAAGCTGTGGCATCAGCATTGCTCTCTGACTACTGAATGAGCATTAGCGAGATTACCAGATTACCAAGAAATTGGCTGCTGAGTGAGGCTGAGGCTTCCTGGTGGTGATCCCCAGACAGGGCAGCTTGCAGCCCTCTGCCTGTAGACAGGCCTTTAGGGGCGAGATGAAAAGTAGCCTTGCGTTGCCGCAAGCTGGCCCCCCGGGTAAATAAAGAAGTGCATTATCTGCGACTAAGTGGTCTCTGAAGGGCTCCTGCTGGAGATTGACGGCCATGTGCTAAGCCTTCCAGTTCTAGTGTCCCCAGGGCTCCCTGTGACAGGAGCCTGTGTTGTCAGAAGTAGCCATGGCCATAAAAATAGCCTGGGAATTAGAAAACGGGCCGTTGTCATCACAAGTGTGCGGTCTTAGACTGGCCCACATTGGAGCAGACTCTCGAGTCCTCCATTCTCTGCGCTCAGGCCCACAGCAGAGAAACCTTCGGATCGTATTCACCCTGGGCCCCACCCAGCCTCCTGGAGTTCTCAGTCCACCCTGATGTCAGAGTCTGTGGCAGAGGTGCACAGAGAGAGGTCATGTTGTCTCAGGTGCTCATGGAATATAGAGGAAGAAACAGGCAGTTACCTTAAATAATCAGGAAAGGCTTTGTAGAAGAGGTTGCTTAAAAACAGTATGGACTTGAGGACATTCAGGGTCCATGTAGGGGGAAACACGAGGCCAAGCTGGGGGCGAGAATTTTCCCAGCAGTCCGTGCTGCTTGACCACAGGTTGGGGGAGGGGTGGTTTTCTAGAAGTGCTGCAGTGTTGAACAGGATGGTGGTCAGTAAAAACTGCTGCATCACAGCCCATGCTTGGAAGAGCAGCATGGTATGTGCATGGTGTCTCTATAAGCCTGTTTCATTTTGGAATTGTTTTTTAAAATAAGAATCGGCTGCAAAGGAAGAGGGGTACAGACAGTCTGGCAGGTCTTGGAGAGAGCTTGTCATCACTTCAGAGGTGTAGAGGGATGACGGGCTTGTGGGAAACAATGGGACAGTTGTATCTTGTGGCAGATATAACAGAAGCTAGGGGACACATAGGCCAGTGCTGTTGTCTGGACAGGCAGGATGGGGAGAAAGGGACTAGGTTCTTGTGCTCGAGAGTGGAGGAGTGTATACCTTTCGGAGAAGTTACGTGTGCAGCATGAACGTGGGTAGGCTGAAGCAGCACGTCTCCTGTGTGGAAGGAAGAGGGGCGAGGAGGAAGGTGGATGTAGACCAAAGGATTTTGTAAAGAACTGACAGGCCAGTCCCAGTCTCCTGAAACAGAGATGAAGGCAGTGGAAGAAAAGAGCCACTCACCCCCTCGTGCGGCCCTTCCACCTCAGTACTGCGCTTCGTAATCTTGGACGAGTATGGCGTGTCAAACACTACTTTTTAATTTTTGTTTGGATGTGTGTGTGCAAGTGCATTTGCATGTGTGTGCACATGTGTGTGGAGGTCAGAGGTCCACATGTCTCCTCCCATAACCACTCTCTGCCTTTTTTTCTGAAATATGGTCTCACACTAAACCTGGAGCTCACCAATTAGGTTAGACTGACTGGCCAGTGGGCTTGAGGGGTCCTCTGTGTCTGCACCCCCATACCCCAGGACTGCTTACAAGTATCCACCCACATGCTAGCTGTTTCCTAGGGTCCCAGAGGCCTGAGCTCAGGTCCTTGGGCTTATATGCAAGCACTTTACCCACTAAGCCGTCTCCTCAGCCTCCAGTTAGGCTGTTTTTTTTTTTTTAAGCAAACTAAATTTTAGCCAGATGTGGTGGCACATACCTTTAATCCCAGGAATTGGGAGGCAAAAGCAGGTGGAACTCTGTGAGTTCAGAGCCAGCCTGGTCTATATAGTGAGATCCAGGGGAGGGAGGGGGGCCCTGTCTTGGAAAAACAAAACAAAAACCCTAAATTATAAAAAATAGAAAAGCTGGTACTTGCTTAGGCTGCTTCTCTCCAGCTTTTCTGGGATGGAGTATGCAGTATGCAGAGGAGTGAGATCATTTTGGCCCCAAGTCATCAGAAAGGAAATCAGACGGAAATCGGGCGGAGCTTTGTGCTTGTCTTTATGGACTCCATGGTCCATGTAGAATGAGGAGTACGAGGAAGATGCTTCAGGACAGAGACGAGGGCTGTCCCTGCTGTGTAGTGCTGCTCTTTGTATAGTGTGACCAGACTGGAGATTCATCCGTGGCCTCTCCGAGTGCTACCCAGCGCTTACTCGTGTTTGCTCATTTCCAGGACATCGTGCGCCGTGGGGAGATCATAGACAACGACATGGAGGACGAGTTCTACCTGCGGCGCCTGGACGCCGGCCTCTTCATCCTGCAGCACATCTGCTACATCATGGCGGAGGTCTGCAATGCCAATGTCCCCCAGGTAGGAGGGTGCCTTCCTCCTTCCTGGCCACCCACATGGCTAGAAGCACAGTGCTTCCTGCAGTCCCCTCACTATGGGTCCTTGGTTTCGGAGGGGTGAGGATGGCACTGTACCCTAGGGACTTCTTCCCCATCCCGTTCTTTGCCGTCCTTGTTAGATTCGCCAGCGGGTTCACCAGATCCTGAACATGCGTGGCAGCTCTATCAAGATCGTAAGGCACATCATCAAGGGTGAGTTGGGTGCTGCTGGGCTGTGTCTCTGGGGGCCGCTCAAGCTCACTGGACCTCATGAGTGTCCCCGGTAACTGGTGCCCCAGATGTTCTGGACAGAAAGTGGCTGGCTCTTCTACACGTCACTGTGCCGGGTCATCTGCGTCAAGCTCAGACAGTTAACCTGCTGCCTGTCTCCCCTTCCAGCTCCATAACTTAAGCACAGGTGAGAGGCAGCAGGGCTCAGGACCGTCTGCTTCTAAAGCACCCCTAGGGTGGGGATGTGCTCTGCCTCACATAGCAGGAGGACTTGAGTTCAGATCCCCACCACCCATGTGCAAGGCCTGGCACACGTCGGCAGGTGGGGTCAGGAGGATCCTGGAGTTTGCTGGCCAGCCAGTCTAGCTGAACCTGTCAGTTCAGGCTCATTGAGAAAGGTGCCCAACTTTAACCTGTGGCCTCCACGTGTATGCACACACAAGCATGCACTCACACAAACAGGTACTTACACATTACACCCGCACACTAAAGCCACAAGGCAGAAAATAAGGACGTGGTTCTTGACCACATAGAGTAGTTCAGAGAAGGAGGACATGCATGACAAGAAGCTCTGCAGGCCGAGCAGTGACTCTGAGGTGGTTGGGGTCTTAACAAGGCTTGCCTCACCCTGTGCCAGCACCATCCCTTTCCAGTGTTCACACTGAGGAAGAATGGGGGAAGGCTGAGCGAGGTGCTGCTGGCTTCACACTGAGCATTAAAGGTGAACACTTCTCCTTCCTTCGTTCTCAAGGATATCTCCCAAGTGCTCCTGGGTCTTTTTCTGGAGCTGACCAGACTAGAGTAGCTCTGGAGAAGCTTCTGGTTACCCAGTGAGCCTCAGTCACAAGGCAGACTGTCTATACTGAGCCCAGGCTGCAGGGACATCGTGGGCCACTTCGGCTCAGCACTAACTGGGACATGATGGGCTTAGACGTTCAGGAAGACTCCATAGTTCATTGTCCTGTCGGGTTGGTGGACAGACAGAGCCACATTCCTCCTGGACCTTGATCTGTGCACTGAGTGCTTGGATTGCACTGACTGAGGCTCTGCATCTCAGTTGCCGAGGTAGCTCCCTGCAGGGAGAGGAAGGGAAGATGGGCAGCTGTGGGCCAGCTCCAGGTCTGTCTCCTGGCTCTGCGATGGCTGTGTCAGCTCAGGAGGAGACCCAGGCTCTGTGTACCATGCAGGTGAAGGAGGTGACTGTGGCCGTTGATGGGAACTGTTTGCGTCTCAATAAGCTCAGTAAACGATGGTCATACAACGTCAGGTAATCGTGCTCGTCATGCTCGTCAGTAAGGCTCAGCCGAAGGCCTGTGGGAGGCCTCAAAGGGAAGTGGCGTGAAGCTGGTCTGGGGCTGAGACAGCGACAGTCCAAGAGGAAAGAACAGTGTGAGTGGAGGCATGGGGCTGGGAGCCATACGCTTGGTGCAGCCCTAGCAGGCTGCAGGCGTGGTACCCATGGTGTCCGTTCTGACGATGATGGGCAGTTGTTACGAGGCCTTAGCTCTGCTGTGCTCTCCAAAGAGAAGAGTGGTCCTGGCCCTGTGAGGACCCTGGGTGTTCCCGTCAGTATCAGAGCCTCATGAATTCACTAGTGTGAGCCAGCCTCCTGGGGGGAGGTGGGGAGGAGGGTGCGATGACTGCACCTCCAGCCTGTAAATGCCATTTACTTCCAACGCCTACATGTTCAATTAGAGCTTTTGATCACCCTCGGCTCTGCTGTCTTGCTTTCAGGCTTCTCCCCACACCTCTATCCCTTTAGTCAAAACAGCGAGCTTCCAGGAAGGAAAAAGTGTTGGTAGTGGCTTGAAACATAGTAGGTGGATGTTTTCCTCGCTGAACTGTTCTGTGCATGCCTTAGGTCATTCAAAACATCCCGTTCAAGCCAGCCTCTGCCCCCCCCCCCCCCCGTACTGGCTCACCCTAGATGCTGTAGATGCTGACAGCATTCAGAGGGGCGGGGGGGGGGTGCAGCTGCTCTCTGCTGTGGCTTCCTTCCCCGCAACCTCTAACCAGACCCCACACCCTCCTTCCAAGCCCAGTTCTCTCAGCGTTGACCACAGCCAGCCCTGCAGGAAGTCCCACCCACCCACTCAGCCTCCTGAGGCGGGCTTGAATCTCTCCTCTCCGCTCCATCTGTATTCCTCCCAAGCCTTTTATCACAGTCAGTAATTGTTTTTATTTATGTGTTTGTTTACTCATTTGATCTGTCTCACGCATTAAAATGGAAGCTCCATGATATAAGGGGTGTTGCTGCCTTATTCACGTGTCTCCCAATCCTGGGGCAGTCGGCTCCTAACAGGAACTCAACAGTGTCTCAGCACTGCTCATCCAAGCCCGCCTCTGTAGTGATTAATGGCACTGATGTCTCCTAAGATTCCCCCTGGTTCTTTAGGTGCTAGCTAGGCACTGTGTCCCCAGTACCTACCCTCGTGGAGTAGGTAGGTCTGAGGGACACAGATGGGTCAATGACCAGTTACAATTTAGTCACTCAGTGGACACCGCTCTGGCCCAGAAGAGACTGCGGTCCTTCTCCTTGTTGATCACAGGCATAGCGGGCTAAGTGCCACCTAAGAGTTGTACCTATGGAGGTATGGAGTAGCAGTCAGTCAGGAGGGCAGTGAACAACCCAAGCATATCCAGGCAGAGGAGTGGAGGCCAGAGTCCTGGCGGGTGTCAGTGACCTGGACTAGATCTCAGCAGGTGAGGCAGTGGTATTATGACAGATTATGAATTCTTTGGGTTCATAGCGAGCTTGGGATACATACAGTAACGGCATCACCCTGTTCGCCAGCAGTCTGTAGCCTCACTAGAGCTCACAGGGGATGGTTTGGATATTTGAAGCCATTAGTGTGTGGGTGACAGTTACAGCAGGGAACTGGACACCATTACCTGGTCAAGAAGGCCTGCAACATGCTGCTGACCTTTATAATAAGAGGGTCTCAGCCCCCTCCTGCAGAGGGCTCTTACATGGCAGGGGAGCCTTTCCCTGTGCCCTGTGTCAAAGCCTGTACCGTATCTATGACCCACCCCTTACAGGGTGCAGAAGGACCCTCAGGGCCTGCCGCTTGGCAATGTGAGGTCGAGGTCAGCGAGGTCAGCGTTGAGATTAGAGGACAGGGTGTAAATCAGGCCAGCTCTGTGCAGGCCACCCCACGAAGCCTGCCCTGCCCTCCTCTCCTCCCTGTCTCTCCCCTGCCCGGCACCATCAAAATGAGTGAAGAAACAAAGCCTCGTAAAGAACACCAGCTCATCGCTCTGTCCTCTTTGATTTTAATTTTGTTTTTCAGTTTGGGTTGCTTCCTTTTTTTTAACATACTAATTAGATGAGAGCTTTTTCTTTGATTTTATGGCCTACATATTTCCTAAGTTTTGCTGGCAGGATGACAGCTGATGTATCCCTTGAGGTCTCAGGAAACCGCTGATGAGGCAGGCCCAGCAGGGGACTTTCCCAGGGCTTTTAGTCCCCTTTTTCATGGTTTCCTCCCTCCTTTTCTGTTGGGGGGTGCCAAGAGCACCGGAATAATTGATGGCTCATTAAAGCCCTGCTTTCTGCAGACTGCTTACTCTGCGCTCCCTGGTCCAACCATCCCCAAACAGGCCCTTGAAGGAACTGAGAAGGGCAGCTCCCCCTGTGGCCTCCTGAGGATAGTGGTGGCTTCCTACCTCCACCCTTGATACCTGACACAGAGCAGGGCGTGTTCACCACTGAGTGAGCTGTGTACCAAGGTGGGTCTTAGTCTTTTCTTTGACAGAAATTCAACCTCAAAGGAAGAGTAGTACTATACTGACACACACACACATACACACACGTATACACACGTACACACATGCACACACACTCTTAGCCATCCTTCTTGAACTTTGTTGTTGTTTTGGTTTTAGGAGTTTGTTGAGCTTTCTTCTTGTTTTATTTTTTTGAGAGAGGCTCTCCTTCTGTAGCCCTGGCAGATCTTGAACTTGTGATCCTCCTGCCTCAGCCTCCTGAGCAGCCATGATTACAGGCCCCTGACACCAGGCCAGGCTTAGCCACACTTTTATCATGTGTTATCTGTGGTCGTCCAGAAGTCCTGGAGTGCAGGATGACTACTGAGCACGTAAGGACACCAGGACTGTTGGGGTTAAGTGGTGTCACCCCTGGCCCGTGTCACCCGGTGCCTGTTGTGAGCTGAAGTGTGCTGGGTGTGTAGGAGCAAGGATGTGCTCATTACATGGAGTCCTTTCTTCCTTGGCCTGGAGCTGGCAGCAGCCTGGACTGAGGAACCAACAGAACAGCTGTGGCCAATGCAATCCAGCCTCCAGACAGTAACGAGTGGATGCTTTACCAGCCAGTTAAAATGGCCGTGTGGCCAGTGAGCTCCAACAGCAATATCCTCTCTCAGAGGGTGTCCTTAATAAGTTCCCCTGGCCCAGCAACATGTCCTGCTAAAGCCTGTCACCAGCCCCAGTTTTGTCAAGTGAGCACTATGGACCTGAGGGACCTGCCTTGGCAGTTTATGTCTTGTATTTGGTGTGTGTCAATGAGGTCTTCAGTGTGGAGATGCTGGCCTGCCCATCCCTCCCTCCTCCATCCTGCATCTCGTAAGGCTGAGTAGGCTGCACGCACTGGTCCAGACCCCTGCCTGGAAAACAGCTTTGCCTTTGCCCTCCCCACCCCCTCCCCCTCCCTCTCAACATAAACAGAACAGCTTGTATTCCATGTCTGTGTGGTAAACCTGCTGTCTAAAGTTTGCTTTAATATTTATGCGTTCAGCACTGCTGCCTGGGTTAGAGCTCCAGCAAAGCCCTTATTCAGATGCTATGAAGGTAGGGAAGGGTGGTGATGTCTCCCTCTCCCTCACCCACCCTTCCTTCCCTTCCCTTTCCCTGGTCCTCCATCACTCTTCCCTACCCCAGAGTGCTCCCTTCAGCTAGCATCTCTCCTCTTCCTTCCACACACGGCAAAGAGAACTCCCCGCAAGACCTCTGGGAGGAATCTGTTCAATATTTATCAACTGCTGCAGCAGCTGAAATAACCGGCAGTAGCCAGCACCAAGATCCACTCTAACCAGAACCCCAGAAACGAAGGTGGAGGCTGGGAGCTCAGACTATGGCCCAGCTCTGCTGTGGATACAGACTGCCAGAGACACTGTGGGAGACAGTGGGGGAGCCTCGGCCGGCTCTCTGTGCAGCTCCCTGCTCTTGGCTTGCATGTGTTTCTGAGAACCACTCTGAAGTGCCCAGTCCACCCCACGCCTGTCCTGGCCACTGAGGCCCTCCCTTCAGCACAGCAGTGCAGCCAGGCCTGCCCTGTGGAACGAACAGATTTGGGAAGCTCCTGGAGCAGATTTTTCCGGAGGTTAGGAGTAGGCAAGGGCAGGGTAGTACTTTACTCGCAGATTGCCACTTGGAGGACCAGCCTCACCCCATTTCTTTCTACTGTGGATTATGGGTAAATTCCCCCTCTTCTCTCAAGCCATACTTAGGCAAGCCGCCTCAGTTCATTCATATCCTCGGGTGCTTCTCTGAGCAGAACTGGCCCTTCCACCTGCCTGTGGTTTGGCCACATCTGTAAAACCAGGCACCAGTAAGTATGAATGTTGCCAGGGTGTGGCTCATCAGCCAGCCTTGCCTCCTCTACCACAGCCTGATTGAGAGGCCTGCTGAGGTGGCCATGGGCACAGGGCATTCACAGACTTGCTCTCTGTGCTCTGTGCGCCTGGGATGAGTTCCCTCCAGGGAAGTGACTTGGAGCATCCGTTGAGAATTGAATCAGAATGATCACACTGGGACAAAGAGAGGATGTGGGCCTTGTTAACCCCCCAGAGCTTGACGCCCAAGCAGGAAGTACTGCTCGATGCCCCAGCGCTAGACAGTCCTCCACTGACCTCACGGATTCTCAGCAAGCCTCCCTCCCCCACAGCTCCTGGCAGCCGCCATGTATTCTTGTTTACATGTCCTTTCTCACCCTCACTGGAAAGTAGGCATTGTAGAAGCAAATCCCCTTCTCTTCCTCTTCTTTTCCTCTTGCTGTGCTAGGGATTGAATGCACAGCCTTGCTCATGCCAGCCAAGCAGTCTAGTGCTGAGACACACCCTCAGGGTTTCCTGTTTAAGCAGCAGAGTGGGCCTCAGTCCTTGCATTTCTAGGATGTTCTCCTGTGATTCCATGCTGTTGATCATGTCCTCTCACTGCAAAGCACAAACTCGAGTAGAGCATGCATGCTGGTTTGTGCTACTGTAACAAAGTGCCTGAGGTGGCATACCTTATTATAAAGGAAGAAATTTATTTTCTTAAAGTTCTGGAGGCTGGGACATCCAAGATCAAAGTTGGTCTTTGGCATATGAGAAACAAGCCAAGAATGTTCCCATGTGGCAAAACTAAGGCCCTCCTTGTTCCCCAGAGACCTTTGTAAGAGTCACATCCCATCCCATTCATGTGGGGGTGGGGCCACAGCATGAGTGGGTGAGGGATGCAGGTGTTGAGGCATGTCAGTGCCCACTAGGCTTGCGTTGAGTGATGGCGTGAAGGGTGGAGACTGATGTGCTAGGCGTGGGGGTGCCAAGGTGAGTCCGACCCGTCTCACAGAGCGCCTCCAGGATTACGGGTGTAGCTGCCATGAAGAGCTGGTCCTCAGAGGCTCACAAGCCTCGCCTTGATGCACACTAAGATTTGGTCACAGTGTGGAGAGACTCAGCTCAGGGGACCACACACATGGGCCAGCCTAACTCACCCTGTCCTTTTTCCCTAGAGTACGCAGAGAACATTGGAGATGGCCGGAGCCCTGAGTTCCGGGAGGCGGAGCAGAAGCGCATCCTGGGCTTGTTGGAGAACTTCTAGAATGCTACGCAGAGCATGACAGCGCGGACCCCTGGCTCCCTGGAAACCATTTTTACAGTTGTATGACTTAAACAAATTAAAGCTAGTTTTGGTATCCTGGGGCTGACATTGTATGCGCCAGCTTCCCACCAATCCCGACCCACTTCTCTCAAGTGAGCACAGGCACACCTGAGGAAGGCCAGAGAGGCTGGGGGTGGGGGGACACCTGGTGTGGGCGGCAACTGTAGGTGGTGACAGGGGGCACCTGGTGTGGGCAGCAACTGTAGGCGACATTAGTGCACACAGTCTGAACAGGGTTCTGGAACGGCAGGCACAGGGGACTGCCCGCCCGCCACTGCAGTGCCAGCACACTGCAATTCCAGTGCTTCTGGCTTGAAATGCCTCGAGTAGGCAAGCCTGTAGACACAGCACAGATCTGTGGCTGCTGGGAGTCCGGGAATGGAGGTGAGGAACAGTCCAAGGGTGAGTGGTTTTCTCACAGGGTGGTGGAAACGCTCTGTGGTTGGTTGTTGGATGGTTACATGTATGTGAGCACACTGATACCACTGAGTTGTACATTCTCAGAGGACAAATCAAGTGATGTGGTTTGTATCTAGTAAAGCTGTTAAGGGAAGGGGGCTGCTAAACCATCAACCCTCAGTCTGCTCTGCTTCTCTGATCTTGCAGTGTACTTCCCACAGAGTTACCGTAAGACTTGAGGGAATTTGAACATTACCATTTGCAACCTAAGATTTTATTCTTGGATGAGTATGGTGGTGCACGCCTTTAATCCCAGCACTTGGGAGGCAGAGGCAGGCAGATCTCTGAGTTCAAAGCTAACCTGCTCTACATAGTAAGTTCCAAGACAGCCAGGAATGCACAGAGAAACCCTGTCTCAAAAAAAAAAAAAAAACCAAATAATAATAACAACAACAGTAATAGTGATAATCTGTACGTGCCCCTGGTGCTGGTGTTTTAGGCTCCTGAGAGGTTCTGAGCATAGGGATCAGGGGTGTGGGTTAGGTCAGCAGATGACCCTGACCTAATCCTCAAGTCTGACCTGTGGATATGTGGTTTTGACCTTGTGACATCCCCAGAGCAGGCTGACAGTACCCTAGTGCTCATGGGAATGAAGAGTCCACGCTGACAGATGTGGTGGGTAGCTTTGATACTGACTTCCTTCCATCTTGTGGGGCTGTAGCTTAGGAAGTGTGGTCTTCCCTCCTGGCTGAGGTGAAATGAAGGCCTCACCACCACCCCACCAACATCACAGCCATCCTCAGAGGAGAGTCCTCACATGCCAGGGAGAGTGGAGAAGCAGCGGAAACCCAGAGGTTCCTCACAGCAAAGCATGGGCCCTCAGTTACCAAAGAAGCTGCAAGGAGCGCCACACCCTTGCAAGGGCCTGTGGGTCCCGATGCCACACAATGCTTCTTGTACTTACTGAACCGCAAGGGACCAGGCATCAGCCACCTACACACATGGTGTCTGGTGGTAGCCATGTGATGCCCAGCACAGGCAGAGCAGGCCCTGATGTGTGTCAGCTCTGGAAGGCTGTGTGAAGATGGAGAGGGTGTATCCATCCCATCATGAACTGAGGAACATCCCAGTGGCATGGCAGAAGCAGGCTAGACACCGGTTACAGCTTTTCCATCACCTCTGGCCATCATAGCTACACCACACCTACTTCTTGCCCCTGCTTCGTGCCCATGTTTCTCTCTGCAGCAGCCCTGTTGGCCTGCCCATCCCCAGCTCTGGGAAGCCAGTACTCAGGTCGAGGTCTCAGGGTTACACAGGGCTCAGGGCCTGTGACCAGTGAACCACAACCCAGATTCAAACCAAGGTTTGTCTGATCCTCTCTGTACTCTCCCAGTCTCAGAGCACTGGCCGGCAAGGTTTCTGTCTCAGTGTGTTGTCTCTGTCGGTGTGACCTTTAATGAGTCCACAGAACAGAGTGTGTGTACAGGTGACCTATGGAATCACCGACTTCTCCAGCTAAAACTGGTCCTCCTTTGTTCATTGCTTGTTCAATACTAGTTGTATTTTTTAAACTGCATTGGTTTTTAGCCAGGTAACACACATGGTATCCAAGTTCACATTTAATTTTAGAACATTGCATGAGGAGCCTCCTTGCTCCTACCACCCAACCATCTTCCCAATATGTGAACAGCACTCTGCAATCTTGAGCTTCCAAAGGTCTCTTGCCCATATGCAGATTAGCCAGCTCCGGGAGCCAGGCTTCACGGATTTCCAGACACCAGCGCTGTCAGTGGCTCCCTCCACCTGTCTGCAGGCCTATCGTAAGCTGCCTGAGGTCCTTTCTTGCCCCAAAAGCCCTTCTGACAAAGTAAGTCAGAACTCAGTTCCCTTAGTCCCTCACATGAACACTTGCTTAGCCTGTATTAGCCTGTACAAGGCCCTGGGTTTAGTGTCCAGATACCTCACCCCTACACACACACACACACACACACACACACACACACACACACACACGGTTCACAGATGATGAGTGGGCCCTTTCTGATGGGTATAAGAGGAGAGGGAATACAAAGTCTAGTCCGTATGGGAACAGGAAAGTGCACAGTTCCAGGGGCTCCGACCAGCGAGACACAATTACTGAATTATTACTTCTGTCCTGATCATAATGCCCCATTCCATAAAGCTGAGACCTTTAAATGCAACTCAGACCCATGTCTTTCTTCTAACTAGGAACCCTGGGATCCTGGCTGTGGTGCTAGTTCCTGAGGCTACTCACAGATGACTAAGATGTATCCAACCCCTGCCCTGGAAGGACTCCCTGGGCTCCTGTGAAGGCCATCCTCTTGTCCTTGGTTCTGGGCTCTGCATTCCAGTCTACCGACCCTTGGAGCTCAAAGCTCTCCCTTCTTCTTGTCCATCCTGTGTCCACAGCTGAGTGGTCCCAGAGCAGAGCACCTCAGAGAGGTAGTATTTCTTTTCCCATCCAGATGTGATCTAAGAAACCTTAGCTAGAAATTCTTGAGGGAAAGGTCATGTCTGCCTCCTTCACAGGCTGCTTGATGGTAGGGTCCACACGCCTGAGTCTAGTGGTAGCAAGATGGGCGAGTCTGAGAGATTTGCATGCAGGCTGAATTCCTTTCTGTGAGGGGCTGTTGTCTTGTGCTGGAAGGCATCCCCCAGTCACCCATAGTAAGTACCAGTGCCCAGGTGGCACCTTCTGCTATTACCACAAGCGTCAATTTAGTGTCAGCAGGGAGACGAGACTCACGCTTTCCTAGAGGCAAGACTTCTTGATGAGATTTCTTACCCAGCAGCAGAGGTAAAGGCAGGCCCACATTTTCAATCTGCCGTGTTCTTTGGTGCACATGGAAACTGGTTGGATCACAGCGGTGGGCCTTCGTTATTGGTGCCAGGAAAAAGAGCAAGCTTCTCCTGCTCACCTTCATCTTGATTAGCTAACACATAACCTTGGTAGAGGCTTGTGAAGGCCTGGAAGGGTACTCCGTACAAATCTCCCCTCCAGATGTGTCTCCTAACCACTCAGTACTCTCCCAGGAAACAATCCCTGCTGGCTAAACCAGGCATCCCCTCCAGGTCTATCCAGGAGGGGCTCATCTTGTTCCACCTCTTGCTTTCCATTTGACGTCTGCCACATGGCACATGCCTGCCCTCTCCAACAGCCGAGCTTCATCACGGAGCTGGGCCCTGATGTAGCTACCGAGTTAATGGGCACATCGCTTACTGCTGATCTTTGGCTAAGGCACCAGTGTGTGAACATGTTGACCATCATTCCACAGGTCTGTTTAAATTCTAAAGGAGAGTTGCAAAGTCAAAGAGGAGAGGGCATTTGTCATTGTCACCTGTGTGGACATGTCCTGTGTCCTCCTGCTTGGGGAACAGGTGGCTCTGGATCAGTGAGGCTCTGATGGCATTTGGCCGACATCTCTCTTGGGAGTCACTCCAGGGTTTTAGAATGTCTTTGCAGGATGTGTGGTACATTAGCTGGTGGCCCCCATGTCTCTCCACAAGCCACAGGCCTTCACTACATTCCTCCCCAAGGCCAGTGTATTATCACTACCAACATTTCAACCTGACCTGGAGCGACCTTGGTCCAGAGGGCAGGCCTATGATCCTGATCCTAGAGCCACAGTTCCCTACATGAAGGAAGGGGAAGTAAAGAAGGCAGTGCAGAACATACCAGAAGCAGAGCCCTAGCTAGGAGTTCAGGAGCCTCCAGCACAGCCCCTGCCCCACCTGGCAGCTGCAGCCCCTGTAGGTCCCCTGGCTCCATCTGCCATGGGTGATGGTCACTTGAGCCTTTCCCATGGCCAAGTCCCGTGAAAGAGGGGTGGAGGAAGGGTCGTGCCTAGTCTCCCAGCTTGCTCCAGGTCAAGCCTTGTCTCTACTTCTGGTGGCCCTTTTATTTATAGATACAATCCACTGCACCCCAGGAAGCTGAACTCTGACCACCATCACCCCAACCCCAGGCAAGAGACAGCCTCACAAAGTCACCAGGACAGGGACTAAGGAAGAACAGCTCCAGTCTGGGTCAGCCCAGACTGTCCTTAGCCTTCTTGGACCTAGGCAGATAGGTAGAAGCCATTGATATAGACTGTACAGAAGTCAGGCCATGTGCCTGACCACAACTTCCAACTAACCCATCCAGGAAATCCAGGAGCCTGAGATACCTGCTCACTATTGGGGTCTCACTAAGAGGCTGGCTAGCTTTGTGAAACCCCCCATAGACTAACCCCCAACCCCGTGCTCCAACAGGGTACTTAGGTATATTCTTCACCTGTCCCCCCACCTTTACTCAACAGCCGCCAGACACTAGGAACAAGGCAGTTATTATCCCTACCTTGAGGGAGCTCTGACCTCAGAAGACAAACCACAAGTCAGTAAACTTGTAAACAAATGCAGAGGACAATTTCTGAGTCAAAAAAGCAAGCAAGGCACACAGGTAGGACTGAGGAGCAAGGGAGTGGCCAGGCTGAGTGCCCTAGAAAGGCCTCTGTGATTGTCCCTTCAGAACCTGAGCAGAGACAGGGAAGAGGAAATCTAGAGCAGAAGGATCCATATACAGATGTGTGTGCAAAAGTCCTGAGGCACAAAGACGACACATTGCTCTCCAGAAAGCACCAAAGAGGCCACAATGGCAGGACTCAAGGAGAGGCAGGGCGGATCAGGATCGGGCCACAGCAGCAGGCAGAGGAGGAGAGTCCTGAGCTTGGGAAGGGTAAGACCTGACTCTAAAACCATGCCCTGGCGGGGGGTGGGGAGGGTGCTGGTGAGAAGGAGCTCCAAGGACCAGTGGAGCCTGGACCAGTGAAGAGACCCAGGTGCTACGAGCCCCAGGGGCTGCCACTAAAGATTGGAGTAGGAAGATGGAGGCAGAACCAACCAGGCTCTGCACAGGAGGCCCTGCCCAGAAGCATCCCAGCAATGAGGCCTGGGAGCCATTTCCTGAGCCAGCAGGAGCCCGGTGGGGCGGAGGAGAGCCTGGCTCAGTATATAAATATCTTTAATGAATAAATAGAAGTGCTTTTAAGGCTGCCGAGTCCCATCATTTCCACCTGCCATAAAATTTCATTAGAAGCAGGAGCTGCAGGGGACAGCCCGGCTGCCATAAATCCACCCACCCCACCTCCGGCCCTGCCTGGCTTCTAGGTGACCAGTCTGAGCCCAGTGTTCCCACATGCATGCCCTGTCCTGGGCCTCGGGACATTGGTCCTTCCCACATCCAGACAAGCATAGAGCCACAGGAGGCAGGGGCATGTGGCTTGTCACTGACAGTCTCCTTGTGACACTAGAACCCTGCAGCCTTCCCCTCTAATTCACTTGAGCTGAGTTCAGGAGCAGCTGCTTTCAGAAATAAAGGAGTCCCTGGAACCTCAGAGCTAGCGAAGCCCCAGGGCATCGAGCTTTCCAAGTGAGGACATAGAACCCCATCAGAGCAGGTGGCTATGATTAGCAGATGGTCTAGATTAGCAGACCCAGCACTCAGCTGCCATATAATTACTACACTCTTTAGTACCAGCTAAATATTCACTGGACCAAGCCTTGTCAAGTGTCATTTCCCTGATTCATGACTGACTGACCCATTTAGCAGATGGAAAAACGAGGCCCAGCAATGGTGATCCAAATACACACCTGGGTCTCTAAGTATCACTTTTCCCTTGTCCTCATGTGTGCTGGGGCTGGGGTTGTGTTTTTCCAAGCCTCAGTCATCAAAATGGGAGGCTGAGACAATCTGACACTCTGTAGCCCTGGGTAGCCTCAAATTCACAGCAAATCTCCTGCCTCAGCCTCTCTGGTACAATTGTGAATCACCACGCCCAGCTTTAAACTAGGAGTCTATGAAAAGACTAGGGTGGGAAAATTCTGAGTGATAGTAAGCACCAGCAGAAAGTCCATGAGCCGCAGGCCACTGACGGAAGCACACCTCTGAGCCCAGTGATGTCTTACAAGACTCCTCACCAGCTTTACAAATGAAATAATGAACAGAGAAGTCAAGGATCTGCACAAGGTTACACAGCTCTCCTTGCAGTGCTGGGTAGAGATCCTCTGGTCTCTCTGTTGTTCCCACTGCTGGTGAGAATGCCCAGCTGGCAACCTGCCTGGACATCCAGTCATCAGGCCCATTAGGTGACCATCCGCAGCCTTGCCAGATGTCTTTGCTCCTTGTCTCACCTCCGCCCTCTGGGAGCCAGAGGACAGGTTCCTCAACTAGCTGCTACAAGGAGAAGGTGTCATCCAAAGGGCTCCACACAGGGTCTATCAGTGGCCACCTAGACAGTGACCACACAGCACAGAGCCTGCAATGGCCAACCCTTTCAAATTCCAGCCTTGCCACTCCCTAGCTGTGTGACCCTGAGCAGGTCCTTCTACCTCCCTGAGCCTAAGTTTCCCTCATCTGCACATCCCACGCACAGTGCTGAGCCACATTGTACCATCTCACCAACCCTCACCTGCTGCTGCTTGGTTACCTTCCTCTCCAGACTGCTGGCACCTCGGTTTATACTGTCTAGAAGGACTGAGCATACCCACAAGGACAGATCTCTGTTCACCAATCAATATACCCCCCGTCAGGGTCCCGCGGAAGCAGAGTGTGCAGCAAGACTGTGTATAATCAACTTCCATATTCCAGGACCACAAGCCGCTGCCCACACCTCTGACCTGCCATCAGCTGGTTCTGGTCTCACTACAGCCTCTCTACTCCCTGGAGCAGAGGCATAGACAGAAGCAAGCATACATACCTTAGAGCAGAGAATTGGGTCCCAACCCTCCACGCTGCCCTCAGGAGAGGTCGCCAGCCGACTTCACTGGGCCAGCAGGCTGTGGAAGGCAGCATGGCTTTGCAGGGTCTTCAGTGACACATGTCTGGGCCTTGCTGTGACAGGCTGTGGGGAACAGTGCAGGAGGCACTTAGGTACCTTACTGCTGCCTTCCTATAAGCCAGCAAGGCAGCTGGGGCACAATATGGGGAAGGAGAGGGTAGCTGAAAGGAAGGGTACCCCGGCTGTGAATCATCAGAGAAGACCTGGGGGAGACTGTCTGAGACTGACACAATGGGGGTATCAGGATTGGGGGCAGGAGGCGGTATCCCCGGCAAGGGAAACAGCACAAAGGCCCTGTGGCGGGTGTGTGCTTCACACGCTCAACAGACAGATGTGTAGTTAAGAATGTGTGGCAGATGCAGAGGTGAGGGGGGGTGGCCTGGGGGGACTTTGTCCCAGGAAGGAGTTGGATCACCTCTAACCTGCAAAGGGAATGAAGATGATTACACAGGGCTAAAATGGCCGCAGGGGGTTTGTGTGAGGGTAAGTACAGCTGTGGGGGTAGGGGGGAAGGAGAGACTGAAATGCCACTGTGGTTGGAGCAAGGCCGCCCTCATCCTCTGTATCCCCTTGGCTTTGTCTCAAATGACCCTCAAAGTGGTCAGAACAAAAAACACAAGAATGCCTGAACTTGGGGCCTGAAACGTGTTCCTAGAATAGCCTGTTATGACTGACAGTCTTTGCTTTTGCCTGACCTGGGACTGAAGACCAGGTGTTGTGTCTTGGGTTGGAGGACAGCATAGGCTTCCTGAGTGGCCACAGGAGGCTTAGGTCAGGGTTCAAAGATCCCTCTCTGAGCTGGGCCCTGTCAGACCCAAAAACCTGATACTGTGGATGAGAAGCTAAGGCTCAGAGAAGAAGTTAGCTGGTGCTCAGCTACTCCGAGTGAGGCTTGAGACTAGAACTCTGAGCCCAGGCGTGGCCACAGAATATGTCCTGGCATTCTCTTTCCTGGAATGTTTATAGCAGCGGGCACAGACATGCAGGTGGTGGGCAGTGGTCCCTTCTTCCTGGGCATCAGGTGAGGCTTCTCAGACGAAGCACTGACTCTGTCATGGAAGGCAGTAATTGCTGATTGAGAACAATTCAGAACCAGACTGGCGCAAAAGCAGCCACGAGAAGGCCAGACAGGCAGGGGGCCACTCCAGAGTGCAGAGCAGAGTCCAGGACAGTGGCAGGGAGGACGAAGGAGATAAAAAGCCATCTGGGATGTGGGTGGAAGCTGGCTGCTGCTCAGGGAAGCCAGGACGAAGTCCCGCCATGGTGGTGGCTTCCAGAAGAGTGGTGACCTCAGGATAAAGAGGTAGAGGGCATACGGAAGGCTGTGTGGAGTCAGAAGGTTAGACCCTCTTCAGACATGTCTAAGTTTTAAGAGTGATGCATGCAGCCCTGCGAGTGTGGCCCGACACATCTGTACATCACATTTTGTCAGCGTTCCCTATGAATGGGGCACATGAAGCTCACCCAAAATCTCAAGGCCCCTCCTCTCAGAAGCTCCAGCTTCTCTGAGCCCAGGAGTTAGCAACTCTTTCGTGGGTGCTCATGGTCAAATTCTACCTGTATTCCATAGAACAGAGGCCCCACACTCCCCCACACACACCCCATGGAATGACTGCTGTGTCTCCAGAAACATAAGCTGGCCTCCATGTTCTCCATCATCCGTCTGTCTATCTATGCGTCCTTTCTCTCAACCAATCTATTCCTCAGGCCAGCCCCTCGCTGTGTGGGACACATGAATGACTGAACTGTCCCTGAGCTGCCCTAATAGGAGAGAGAGGCCATTGTGACATTGGTGTTTATAATTCAGGGCAACAAGATCACATGATGGGAAGATAAACTTGGGAAGGGAGAGAAAGAGGAGGGGGAGGGCCCACTACCTGCCCAGCTCCTCAGGATAGTCACCCTACAATGTCATCATCCCAAGCAAAGGACAGTGGTACATTATTACTGTTATTACTGTCATTAATTAAATGGCGATTACAATTAAAAACATGGCGTTAAAAATGTCACCTTGGATTTAAGCCCCTCTGCCTCCAGCACCAGAGTGAGTGATGCACCAGTTCACAGCGCTGTGCTGCACACAGTAGGTGCTCGGCCAACCCTTCATCCGAAGCCCCAGCTCTGAAACAGTAAAGTACAGCCCCTTGTTCTGCAGATGAGAACCCTGGGGCCTGGAGGGGAAATGGCGGATCCAGGTCACCTGAGAGACTGACGGATGGAAACCAAATGCCCTGCCTCCAAGCTCCCTTCATCAACAACTTATTTTCTCTTCTGGAAAATAAGCAGCCATCAGGAACAGCCGTGCTGTTCTGTTTAAACAAGACAAGTTCGTTCAGAACTGAGATAGTGCGCGGCCTGGACGCCTAATTACACAGGCCGGTACAAGAACAAAGGGGAAATGGAAATATGACCAAACAGGGTTGAGACGGCATCGGCCCCTCTCAGCACTGATCACCACCAGTGATCCTGTCTGGGGACTACTGGGCAAGGCTGGCCTCCTGGCCCCAAATAAGACCCTGCTGTCCCTAACATGGAGACCCTCAGCAGCCAGGCAGGCTTCAAGAGCCTATGGAGAAGTCGTGGACCTAACTGGGTGGGCACAAGGTTGACCTCCGAAAGCCATCCAAGAATTTCATGGTAGGCAGGTGTCATTTAGGCTGACAGCTGGTGGTCAAGCCTTGGCAGGAGTGGACACAGCATGGCTGGTCACATGCTCTGGACAGGCTCTCTTCTGGCCTGGCACTCAAGGCTGTTTCTCCAGAAAGTTTGGTCCTTCTTAACAGTAGTCAAAGTCCACCATAAGGTTCTGTGGTGGCATGTGGGCAGGAAAGCAGGCAGGTGAGGACAGAGCCCCTGTTGGCCATGTTCTCCTGTGCCAGCACTGGGTGTACCAAGATAGACGCTGCTGGATGGGTGACTTGAAGTTCAAACTGACACAAGTGTGGGGTTTGTGTCTCCCTGGACCCTGGGAGACAAAAATCTAGCATAATGGATGGTAATGCCTCCCTCAAGGAACTCGTGAAAAGGAAGGCTCTACAGGAAGGACAGAGGGCCCTGATCAACTCCTGACAGAAGAAAATAAGCAAGGCGATAACATAAAGAGCAAATAAGTGTGTGTGAGAGTGTATGTGTGTGTGTGCTTGTGTGTGAGAAAGAGACTGCATGTATGTGAGAAAGACTGCATATATGTGACGTGTGTATGTATGAGTGTGTGTTCATGTATGTGTGTGTGAGTGTGTGCATGTGTGTATGTGCATGTATGTGTGTGTGCATGTATGTGTGTGTGAATGTGAGTGCATGTGTGTATGTGGGTGTGAGTATGCATGTATGTACGTGTGAGTGAGTGTGCAAGAGAGTGTGCGTGCATGTATATATGTGTGAGTATGCATGTTATGTGTATGAGTGTGCATATGTGTGTATGTGTGTCTGAATGTGTGTGTGCACATGCATGTGTGTGTGTGTGTGTGTGTGTGTGTGTCATGGTTGGAGGGCTTCCTGGGAGTTCTAGAGGAAGAGACGTTGAGCTGCAACTTGTAGGAGCACCCATGGGAAGAGCTGGAGGAGTGAATGTTGCAGGAAGGAAGATCAAGTACACACTGAAGTCAACGATCTGATTGGTGAACAATAAGCAGGGACTCAAGGCGCACGGGACCAAAGTCACACAGGGATCCTTGGTCCCCTGCCAGAGCCCATTGTTCCCCAGCTCTGGTTCCTCTCTCCGCTCTGCTCTTTGAGCTCCTGCACCCCCATCCGAAGGTTTCCTCCAAGGTGACTGAGTACTCTCCACTGCTCAAATTATTGCCGAGCCATTAATAATCATTACCCTCCCCCACCTCCCAGCACTTGTTTGTCCCTTGACATTGGCTATGGGCCCAAGAAAATGTCTCCATGTCTTCTGAGTCCTCCCATTGATTGGAGTATGTAAAATCTCCCCCAAAATCTCAGGGTTCCTCCTCTTCATAGCCCCAGACTTCAGTGTGTCCTGGAGCTAGCTGTGGGCCCAGGGGCACCATGCACCTTTCAACACACTGATGCATTAGGCCACAGAGGCAACCTAAGGCTCAGAAACAGAGCGGGAAGGTGGAGTCCAGGTCATACAAGGAGCTGAGGCAGGATCTAAAACAACCTCGGGCTGACGATGGCTCCGTCAGTAGAGCGCTATGCAGGTGTAAAGATTCAGGTTTGGAATCCCCAGCTATGCAAGCAGGAAGACTCCAGTTTGGAGTCCCCAGCACTCACGTGCAAAGCAACTGAGCTCAGAGCTGGTGCTGAGAACAGAAGACAAGAGGCTCCCCAGGGGCACTGGCCAGCCAGCAGAGCCAAATGCTTGAGTTCCAGGTTTAGTGAGAGACCCTGTCTCAAATGAGAAAGTGTGGTTCAAGCAAGGAAGACACCTGACATCTGCCTCTGGTCTCCCTCCACACGCCGCACATGTGCACACACGAGTACAAACACACACATACAGGAAAAGACAAAAACCACAACCTCAGGTCCTCACGAATACAGTGTGGATGTGAGTTGGAGCCTAGAGCTCCCAATTCTGGCTACTGTGTCTTAGAAAATACAGTGTGCATTTGGTTGGCCACATACTGTGACTTTCCCTTGAGTTTGAGTTTAGTTCAAATTTCTGAAACAATTGAAACTTCCAAACTATAAAAACAAAAAGGTATTTTTTTTCCTGCTCCCTCCCACCCAGAGTCATAAGCTGCGCCAGATAGTAATTGGGGACTCCAGGCAACTCCATGGCCCTGTGAAGTGGGTGAGGTGGGTGGGGCTTTCCCTCGATCTGTAACTGGGAAGCTGAAGTGCAGAGGTATCCAGTTGCTTTCTGAGGCCACACCGCCATGTATGGGCGGGAGACCTGCTGGAGTTGATTCATCCATGGATAGGTAGAAGCTAAGGACTGTGCATGCCTGCTCTAGGTGGCAAGGACATTGAGCAGTGGTCCCATCCACTCCTTACCGCCCTCAGAAGGAGGCGGGGCCTCAGAGCTGCTGCCTGGTCAAGGGCTGATTGATCCTTCACGGTCTCTGGAGCTGGTCTCCTCATCCGTACCACAGGCTGCTGCGTGTTTTCTTGTCTCTGATTGTAAACAAATTTGACTAAAGAGGTAAATTAGAAGTTAATTAGAGAGAACATGATTGATGAGGCCGTTTGCCGTGATTGGGAGGCGTGGAAAGGATGGGGCTCTGTGTGGAGGCAAGGGATGAGAGAAAGGAGGGTGAGGGAGAGGGGATGAGGGAGAGGAGGGTGAGGGAGAGG
>NW_021620408.1:1334887-1382392 GCF_004785775.1 Grammomys surdaster | reverse complement strand
AGAGGGGATGAGGGAGAGGAGGGTGAGGGAGAGGGGATGAGGGAGAGCTAGGGAAAGGTCACAGGAGATTCTGCAGGGGCTGGTACAGTGGAGGTCTACTTAAGATTCTTGTCTTCTAGCCCTCAGGGTTCAAGGCAAGGCGCCAGACTGAGGCCCCAGGCAGAGCATTCCATGAAACCTGGTAAATGGGGCCAGGACATTCTGACCTCAGGGTGCTGCAGCCATCCGGGGAGTGGCCAAACTGTCAACCTGGTGTGCGCCCTGGCTGAGAGACAGTGCCAGCAAACTTGAGCACCACCCCAGGCTCTGAGCAGTGTAGCCAGGTTGACCCTCCCCCTCTGTTTCTAGACTGGGTTGTGGCTATTTGGAGCCGAGCCAACTCAGAGCCAGAGCCTCTCAGCCCCATCTGTGACTCGTCTTAGGTCTGACTTCTGGGCTCCCCTACCACCACCACTAATCCTGCTTGTATGCTTCCAACCAAGGGGAGCTCACTTCCCCGTAAGCAAGCCAGCTCACCCTGCCTATGGCAATGCTGGTCCTTGTCCTAACTTAATCCCTTAAGGCCACCTCAGGGCCTCAGCTCTGCCACTGGCCTTCCTCCTTCACAACCCAAAGTGAGAAAGAGGCCACCTACCAACTCCTTTGTTCTCCCAGGGAAAAATGGGATCCAGAAATCAGGTGATGTGGACTAGGGCTTCCCTGAGTCTAGGCCCAGGCCACCAGGCCCAGCCCCTGATATCAGGCCTAACAGCCCATCTCCTCATCAAGCAGGATTTACTGAGGCCCAGCTGTGTGCAAAGCTCTGAGCAAGAGTGTGAGCCACCAGGGCTCAGAGACCAGGAGCTGGAGGGCAGGATGTTGAAGGCCAGGGCTGCTGAGGGAACTCTGAGGCTTTGCAAGACAGCCTGTCCTCCTGGAAGTGGTGCTGCAGGGAGAGGGGACCAGAAGGGGCACTGAACAATCTAGAAGCCACCAGAAGGCCAAGGAGGGGGAGAATGGGGGTGGAAGATGAGTAGCAATGGCCTAGGAGGGAGTCCAGGGCACGACGTGTGCGTGCGTGTGTGTGTGTGTGTGTGTGTGCGTGCGTGCGTGCGTGCGTGTGCATGCGTGCGTGCGTGTGTGTGTGTGTGTGTGTGCGTGCGTGCGTGCGTGCGTGTGCGTGCGTGCGTGCGTGTGTGTGTGTGTGTGTGTGTGTGTATTTGGATTTCATTATAACTGGCGGGACCCGTTTCCTGTTACAGGAAGAGAACACATTTGAACTTACAGCGGGGTGGGGGCAGGGTTCCTCCACAGTACCAGTGGGAGCTCAAAATGGACAACTGTGGCAAAGGGGAGCGAGACTCCCAAGATCCATGCCTGTCCAGGTATAGTGTGACCTCAGAAATCTCTGCCTTTCCCTGGGCCCTGGTTTCCCCACATGTACAGTGAGGTTGCACACTAACCACTGGGATGCCCACACCTAGGGAATGACCTAGAGGGAGCAAGGGCAGCAGATCAATAGCTGGTGCTCTTGGTTTCTTGTTGCTGAGGCTGAACCACATTTCTCGTCTGCATCTCAATTCTTACAAAGCTAAGACAAGAGTCATTGTCTCCAGTCCAGAAAGGAAGAAACTGAGGGCTCGGAGCGGTGAACAATGCTCTCAGTACTACACACCGGGACTGGGCTGAGGCCACATTCTGATCCACACATGGGACAATGTGTACCTGATTGGAGTTGCACCCCTCAAGGGTGGGCAATCAGGAGACAGTTTGAGGATGATATGCACTGGGGGACATGCAGTGAATGTGGGTACACACAGCAAGAGAACCAGTTGTACAAGTCTGGTCAAGCTTCTACTCTCTCCAGCCTCAGTTTGTCCATCAAGGAAATGGGGGATAATCACAGCCCCGTCAGGAGGTGTCAATTTATCTGAAGCCAAGGGTACAGTCTTGCTTGTTTATTAAGGACCTCTAATCAAGTGTATCTGCTCATCTAAACAGCCGTGAAGGGACAGGGAAAGGGGGACATCTCCTAGACTGAGGAGAAACTGAGGCAAGAGAGGAGCTATGCCAATGGACAGAAAGAAAAATGAAAATATGAATGTAGCTCTGAAGACTGATCTCCAAGCTTGTCCCAGCACTCTTGGCACTGCATGGGGTAGGATTTGCCAAGTGCTCTCCTCAGCAGCAGCACATGGTCATTGAGGCTCACTGTTCATTGTTTGCTTCAGGAAGATCTACCATGGGTCCAGGGTCTGCCACCAGACAGGCGTTGAGCACCTCCCTGGGCCTCAGTTTCCCCAAATGCAAGATGCTATTTGCACACCAAGTCCTAAATGAATACTACATTTCTATTTGCCATGAAGCCTGCCTGGTGCATTTTGGGCCTTTGGTAAGCCATGGCTGTGGTGATCCAAAAATAACTACCAAGGTAGCTGTGCACCAGAGCTTACTATATACAGGTCCCACACCCAGGTCAGGGGGAAGAAACTACCCTGGAAGTGGTCTGTTCTTTTATTGGAGGGTGTGGCTGACTGAACAGCGGTTACATCTGGCCTTGAGAACACCATGAGGAATGAGAGGGGACGTCTCTTTGCCATTACAAAGCCTACAGTTTAGCAGTGGCGTCGGTGAGGAGGCGGGGTGGTGTCATATGTCAGCTAACTGTACAACCCATGCCTTCTTTAAAATAGTGACAGAGGTAGTCTTGGAAGTCTTCTGTGGCTTCTCTGGCTGGGACCCTGCCTGCCTATCTGTGATCCTTTGCTCTGCAGCAGAAAGTCACAAAAATGAGTTGTCCCCAGAGAGGGGAACAATCCTTAATGTGAACAATCCTTCTTAATGGACACTCACAAGGTGATTCATTCCTTTCTGTCCCCCCGAGACTGAGAGCCTGTTTTCTGCTGGCTTCCACCTGAGGGTTCTGGTTACAGGAACCTAGGGCAGTGGACTTTGGCCAACACAGCCAGCTGAGGTGAACAGCCAAACCCGAGGTGTGAGAGTTAAACATGATAAGTCCTACACCTGACACACAGAGCTCAACAGATGAGCCTTCTCTTCCATTTGTGAGTCCATGGAGATGCTGGCCTTCTAGTCCTATCTAGTCCCTGGTCCATCTTGCATTCTCCATTAGAAAAATGAGGAGTCACACAAGGCTACTGTGTCCTATATGAGGCCACGCGAGCTGAGATGTACTGAGTGTGAGGCCTGCTCACATCAGTGAGCTGCTGGGACGTACCCACTAGGAAAGGTGTAGATGATTGATTATGTGTTGAAATTACATTTTTAAAACCCTTTATGTATTTTAAGGATGACTTTTATTTGTGCACAAGGAGGCCAAAAGAGAGTGGTAGTTCCCCTGGAGCTGAGCTGGAGGCCCCGTACCCCCCCACACACACTTGCTTTCCTCTTCTCTTTCTCTCTCCCTGTCTGCATGCAGAAAGCAGAAGCCATCTGAGATCACACAAGACGGGTCCCACCCCTAAGCCTAGAGAACAAGCTGCCAAAGAAACCTATTTGCCAGCACCTTGAGTTTGGACTCAAAGCTTGTGGAACTGTGCAGTGTAAGCCACTCCATCTGTGGTATTTTGTTATGGAACACTCTAAAACAAAGGGTCCTGGGAAGCTTTGCAGGTATCTGTTGAGAAGTCTCAGACTGGGATGTCTTTGGATGAGCTCCCTGACTGCACAGGTGACTGTCCGCCTGGTCAGACCCTAATATGGAGGAAAGAGCCTGGCATAGCCAGGAGACCTTGACTTCCATCCTGGCTCTGGTTTCCACCTGTGGGGTGCCACATCCATGTTACCTCTTCTCTCTGGGCCTCAGTTTACCAGTCTATATAAGGTTCAAGTAGAGATATATTTGATTTTAATCTTAGTGACTGTCCCTGTCAGCTAGGAATCTTCATGGGGCTTCTAGCTTGGCAAGACAGGAGCCATATTGGACAATCTCTCTCCATCCCTGCCTGGCCCTGGCCTTAAGCCCAGGAATGAACAGGGCCTTCCTAGGTGACCAGGCACCCTAGGGGAGGCAGAGTACATGAAGGTAGGCCTACATGAAAGTAGGCTCCATCCTGGTGAGAGGGCTGGGTCTGCCCCAGGATGCCATAGAAGCAGAGGGCTGCAAGTCTGGAGGCTCGTGTGAACTATCTGTGGAAGTGTCCAGCTTTTGGCAGATCAGGGAAGGACTGCAGTCATCAGAGAGCATCTGGTCATAATGCAACTGCTACGCTGACCTCCGGGAGACCAAGAGCAGACAGCCACGATCACAAGTCGGGGCAGGAGTTGAGGATCCTCTGCACTAGCTGTGCTGTATGACACGTATTAGGCACACTGGGGGTTGGGGAAGCAGGTTGTAAGTTGGCAGATTGTCAAATGTCTCCCCCACCCTAATATCTAGGCAGTACAAGAATCCCCCAGGGTAAGGCCCAGACTTCAGTGGGCACAGCCAGCCTTCCCAGAGATTCTAAAGCTACAGACATCTCAAAACTGTGTAAGGGCTGGAGAGATGGTTCAGCAGTCAAGAGCAGTACAGAGGACTCACGCTCAGCTCTCAGCACCCACATGGGACAGCTTGTGACAGGCTGTATCTCCAGCTCTAAGGGGTCCTCCTATACCCTCTTCCAGTCTCTACGGGCACTGCCTGCAGATACATAAGCCCACAGAGACACATAATTTAAAAATAAAAACAAATCTTAAAAAATAGAAAATCTGCTCAGGTGTGAGGATGAACGCCTTTAATCCCAGCACTAGGTGGCAGAGACAGGGAGATCTCTGTGAGTTCTAGGCCAATCAGAGCTACATAATGAAAATTGGTCTCATAGAACAAAACAAAACAAAACAAAAATTGTTTGGTGGGTATGATAGCTCATGCCTTTAATCCCTGCACTCAGGAGGCAGAGGGAGCAGATCCCTATGAGTTTGAAGCCAGCCTGGTCCATGTAGTGAGTTCCCAGCAAGCCAGGGTTGTTGAAAAAAAAAAAAAAGTCTGTCTAAGCCAGTGGTACTTAGCACTGGCTGTTCGTTGGTGTACTGTGGGGCACTAATGTCAACATTCCTGGTTCTGACCTGGGCACTAATAGTTTATGTGATGTGTACTAGAGGGTCCTGAGGGTCGCTCTAGCCTCTGATCAATTATCAGAGATTTCAGATGAATGTGTATGTGTACATAGTGTTGGATGCTTGGTGAAGGGGAAGCTCACACAGGGAGAGATGATAACCAAGGCAAACCTGGGCCTGGGCCTGGGCCTGGGCCAGCATCTAACAAGAGGCTGTATCATCTTTTACAAACCAGAGGCCAGGAAGACAAGGCTTACTATATTTCACTGTAATAATGATGGGACCTGGTACAGTCAGGGCCACTCCAGTGATGGGCCAGGAGCCTCGATAGCCATTACTGGAACTGTAAGTTATTCTCTTTATCCAAATCTTAGGCAGCAATTTAGGAGATTTAATTAAAGGTAGAGAAATGGGGACACCTTGAGTTCCCTGCCTCCTGTTAGAATGAGTGAAATACACAGGCTATAAATGGAGGTGCTGTCGGAGACGCAGCTCTGATGTTTTATTGCCAAGTTTTATTCGCTGATGTAAACGTAATCGCTGGCAACTGGAGTTCTATTAATGCACATATTTCCACACACACGGGCCCCGCCTGCCCCGCCCCCACCTCCGGGCTGTTTTACTCACCTCCCAGGTCAGCCCCGGTGCTGTCTTGGGCTTGCCGGTGCCAAGTCTGGATTTCCCTACCGGTTTCATACCCTCCCGTGGCAGATAAGGCTTTAATAGAATTCCATTGCTCTTCTGAGCTCAGTAATGCATTCTAGAAATTAGGCAGCTATATCCTAAAGCCATTGTTCCCCCTTACAAATGGGTTCCCTCAAAGCCAGTGACCGTGGGGTCTTGATAAGCTCCCATGAAGCCTCACTTCCATGTTATTGGTGTGTGCGAGGTGCGGCTCTGGCTCACATTGCTCATTGTTAGGTCCTGATACATTTAAGTCGTTTCCCCATGAATCAGGCAGCTCAGGTATTTCCCCCCCTCGTGACATTGATAGATGAGTGAGAGGAAGCCATTTAGACGGTGCTCTATAGGGCCCTGGCCCGCACGGTGAATGATTTCCAATGCCTGGTTTAATTTATTTTTAAATGAAATTTGTTATTGATTCTGGATTAAAAGGACAAATCTTACGGCTGTTACCACTGACAGAGCCACAGTGCTCAAGTGACACCTTTCAAGGAGGGAAAGGGGGGGTGGCCTCCCAGAGTCAGGGGGAGGGTGGAGACTCTCCAGTGAGCTCTGCCGACTTGGCAGTGAGAACACAAGGCCCCTGCTTGGAGCAACTTTGAAATAGCCCCTCTCCCAGCTAAAGAACTTGCTCACCTTCCAAGCCTCCTTTGCGTAGGGGAAACAGCAGGATATTTGCCTCACGTCATCCATCTGGAATGCTTGCTTAGTTGCCTCCGGGGACAGGAGACTTACTCTCTCCTGGAGCATTCCAGAGCCCTGTGAGTGATTAGAATGCTCCGCCCTGGTGGATTCCCAGAGACTTTCTGGGGACAGTGTGTGGTTACCCTCAGCCTTACCCAGCGCAGTCGTTTCAGGGTCTGTGCTTTGTGTTCGGATCAGGGACGCAGACAAGAGGCAATGACACGAGGAAGGCGTGTAGCCTGGAGATTCTCCGCATCTAGCTCTGCCGCTCATACACGCACTTTGCACAAGTGACTCTGTCTCCCTGAGCTTCAGTCTCCTTGGCTGTGAAAAGAGGGAGGGTATTGGCCTCAGGGGTCAGTAGTGGAACCCTGTGTAGTCTGGGCACTCCAGTGATGATGGGCCAGGAGACTCAATGTCCATTTCTAAAGCTGTCATTCTCTTTATCCAATTCTTAGGCAGCAATTTAGAAATATTAATTAAAGGGGGAGAAATGGAGACATCTCAGGTTCCCCTGCCTCAGGAGTCATGGGTATAATTTGATATGTAAACTGTATTGTTGCAGGAGGATGCAATGGGAGAGCCTTGAGATGGAAGGCAAAGGACTTGGACCTGGTTCAGGAAAGCCCTCCCTGGTTTTTACCTTCCTAAACCGTGACGAGGAGGGTGCTCAGATATATGCCCGAGAGTCTGGACTCTACCGCCTGGATCAACACACACTTAGCATTGCCTTGCTTTAGGCAACAGGCTCAACCTTTCTGAGCCTCAATTTCCTGACAGTGATAGGACACATATGGTACCTAGAGGCTGTTCTTGAAAGACCTGAGACTTTTTGTCCCTTTGCTATGCCCTTCCCTCCAGTCTCACTCAGTCTCTGTCTCTCTGTCTGCCTCTCTTCATATTTTGAAATGCATTTGTTTGTTTCCAATCTGCGTTTGAAGAGGAGAACGCTCGAGTCCAAGCCCCAGTTTTGCCACCGCAGTGCTCTGGAAAGGTCTTGGATAGGAGTTGTTTAAAGAGCCTTGGGTGTCTACCGCGGCTGAGCCTGACGGGAGCTGTCTGTGGTGCTGAAAGAATTCTTGGCGGGGATGTCCGTGGTGCTGAAATTCTGCTTTTAAAGAGCAACACCTAGCAGGGAGGGAAACTGAATCGATCCTGGTGACAACAGTGTGCTATCCACCATAATATCTAAAAGGGGTACGGAAGACAGAATAAAGACAGCGAGCACGATGTGTCACTGCGTTTCTTAGGTCTTTCAAACTTTAGGTATTGTGCGCTGTGCTGGCGGCTGGATCCCCTGCGGTGCTGCGTGAGGATCTCTCCACGGTGCTGAACCCTCGCATCGAAGCGGGCCGAGGCGCTGTCCGCGGTACTTCAAGGATGAAACGAAAAGGGTGCTGTCCTCAATGCTGAAACTATGCCTGCCGGCGAAGGCGGAGGAGAAACGAGGGCAGAAAGAATCCTTCCTGAGACCTTGCTCCAAATCTTCGCAGGACCTCGGAAGAGGCAGTCTGATGAAATGAGCTTCTCTTTAAAATGACCCCCAACCCTCTTTTCCTGTCACAAAAGCCTCAGTTAAAGGGTCAGGGAAAGAATCAGGATTGGACTGCAGCTCTTGGGAATGGAAGAGGCTTCATAGTTTACACACATACACACACACACACACATACACACACACACACACACACACTCCGTCTAGACCTTTCGTCTAGGGAGAACCTTACAGTCCAGAAGGGGGCGATCCAGCTCACTGCGTAGAGCCCCAACACCTCTAAGCTAGGAGCCCCACTAACTGCTGAGTCCCAGAGATGGGGACCACAGTGATAACCACATTGTGTGAGCGCCGCGATGTTCCCCTACTTTGCCCACCTAACTCCAAAGACCACCACTCACCCCCACTGCTTCTGGTGGGCTTCTGTCCCCATTTCTCAGACGAAGAACTTGAGGTACAGTCAGGAGAGACTACGCGTGGACACACGGGGATCCTAAGGCTGCCAGAGCCTAAACCACCAGTTCACCTATATCTCAGCCCGGGTGCGCTCCCCACCCCCATCCACCTGTCCTGCACCCTGCCTGGTCCTGGCCTCGGCACTACCCAGCTAGCAAAGTTGAGCGGCCCCTCCAGAGCGCGGGTCTGGTGATAGATGGGACGTTTTGCCCCCTTATTCACAATGACCAGATTTAGGCTCCCAACACCCTAGTGTTCCTCCCTGCGGGGGGTCAGGTCCCCAGGTAGCCTTCCACCCCCGGGCCTGCCCCACCCCCGCTTCCGCACGGAAGGCCAGTTGCGAGTACCGCTTTAAAAATCCCAGCCTGGGCAAAACTTTGATGATAAATCAAGCTGCGGATCCCTCCGCCGCCGCCGGCTCAGGGCGGGGAGCGAGGGGGAGGGCGGGTGCGCGGCGGCACGGAGTGGCCTTCCGCGCAAGCGAAGAGTCCCGCAGTCGGAGGCGGCGGGCTGGGCGTGCGCTCGCTGCCTGCAGCCGGGGCCGGGCCGGGGCCAGCGGGAGAGGGCGGCGGCGGCGGCGCCGGGCAGGGCACGGCGGGCGCGGGCTCTGCGGGCTGCGGAGCCCCGATGTGAGGCGGCGGCGCCCCCCGGCCGGAGCGCGCAGCATGGGGGCCCCGCTGGCCGCGGCGCTGGGCGCCCTCCACTACCTGGCACTTTTCCTGCAACTCGGCGGCGCCACGCGGCCCGCAGGCCATGCGCCCTGGGACAACCATGTCTCCGGACACGGTGAGTTCGTGCGCCGCCCCCACGGACTTCCCTCACTGAACCCCACCCCGGCCGCAACCGCTGTAACTTGGCGATCGTGGTGATCGAACCTGCGCCGACTGATGCCGCGGCCCAGAGTTCCGGGGCGCCCTCTGCTGGGACTGGGGGCCCACCCTGGCTCCTATCCGGGCCAGCTCTGCGAGAAGGGGCTCCCAAGAGCACACTCTCGCCCCAGCTCTCGGAAGACCCCCTCCACTCGCGTACACGCTCACGCGGATACACACACCTCCTCGACCATACAGATATCTCCAGCCGCGGACACACTCAGCCACGCTCACTGCATCCCACACTCACAACTCTGCACACCCCCTCCGAGCCTCTTCTAGCTGGTTAAATATACTTGTGCCCACTACGCACACAAATCGAATCAGACACTGGCTGGTGGCTCACCCTGCCAGCTGGCACCCGGGCACACACGCTTCGCTTCGCCACAACTCTTGCCTGTCTGCCTGCAGACACGGATACACATGCACGCACGCACTTGTGCACACAGTTTGCCCACCCACTTCTCTCTGCCCGGATGCCTTTCTCCTTTGTGGGTTTAACGCTGAAACTGCTCTTGCATCCCCTTCAACGGGATCCATCCCTTCCACCGCTGGGAATGGTCCTGAGGGGCGCCAGATGCTGTTGCTTAAGACCTCCTAGCCTGGGTGGCAGCTTCGTTTGCCATGTGGGTGGCATTCCAGGGATGGGGGCAGTATGAGGATGAAGAGGTAGGACAGAGAGCTGGGGTACACTGGAGTAGTTGAGGTCACTCCTTCCAGCCAGAGGCTGGCAGTGAAAGAGGAATGTAGGGCGTTTGTTTGTTCCTGGGGGGTGAACAGAAACCCCCTGAATCCTACAGGGCACCCCCATCTTGGCCACCTCAACCTTGCCCCTAGATGATTGAAACGTTGAACCTCAACTCCAGCAAAGCAGGTGCTCCCAGTACTGCCTGCCCAAGTGTCTGAAGCTCCCTTCCTCCCCACAGGAGCCCAAGTTGGCAGCAGAGTTGGGTGGTGTGATGCGGGAGGCTCCCTGCCCCTGAGCCATGCTGTGTTATGGGACAGGGATGGATGAAACCAGGGGAGACCCTGCTTCGGTCCATCCTTTCCCTCAGCAGAGGCTACAGCACGCATGCTGTGCTCTGTGTGCCCAGGCTGGGGGAGGTTTGAACAAAGGGTTGAGAACAGGATGGTTTCTTTTGATGGGAGTGAGTTAGGGGTGTGTGCTGGAGCCTCAAAACCCAGGCGAGCCCTTTTACAGGTGTGCTGCATGGATGGGGTTGCTCCAGAGGGAGGGGTTTTCAAAGCCATGCTCAGAATCCCAACTCCTCGGGAAGCCCAGATCCCTGTATCTACGTACACCTGGCTACGTTGGACAGAAACCTCTCGCAGTTACATACCTTTGTGTCCATCATGATTACTGCTGACCTGGCAGGAGAGGTAGCAAACAGGGAAAGGACTATTTTGATGCTCTACTTACAGATGAGAAATCAAGGCTCAGAGAGGTGAAGGGAGTTGCCCAAGGTCACACAGTGAGAGAGCGGCTGAGCCGAGGCTGGCTCCAGGGTCTGTCGGGCGAAGCAGTACTTTGTCCAGGACATTCATCTCCCTGTCACATTCTTTCTCATTCAGGGGAAACTGGGAATTCCTCCTTTCTCTGCCCTCCTGCCTGCCCGTCCAGCTCAGTTCCTTGGCACTGTCAAAACTTATACTAGGAGGCCTTTCCGAGAAGGACTTGCCTTTCTGAGTTTGAGATCCCTTGAGGTACGAACATGGAACTCTGAGGCCTATGTTCATTGTCTTTGGGCCATCAGACCCTCGGAATTTGGGTCATTCTTGAGCAAGCAGACTCTTTCCTTTGCATGATAGTATCCTGCCCCCTGGTGCCAGCTGCATGGAGGGGGGCACAGCCCCACTAATCTTTCCATCCCTACTCTGGACCAACGAATGCCCAGGAGAGGTGCTGGATGCAAAGGAGACAGGACCCATTTCTGGGAATATGATCTCCTCCTGACTGTGTCTCTGGGTAAATGGGTCACCCCTTGGGACCTCCTCTGTGCTGTTCCTCAAGAAACGGCCCCTCTGCTCTGCAGGGGCCAAGCTGCCTTCTCGACATTGCCAGGCTCAAAGTCACCAAGTACTGGCTGCTAAGGAGCCCCACAGCTGCCCCTCTGCCAGGCCCAGCACCCTGTCACCACAGGAAGGGTCTGGAGCCACTCACTTAATCACAAAAAGAAACAGTTATTAATGATAGCGAGACGCGGCGAATAAGTGGGTCATGTCTAATAAGCCATTTGTGTTCAGGAGGAGAATACCAATTTGATAAAAGCTGTGTGTGCTGAAAAAGCCCCGAAATTGCTGTTTAGCAGATTGGAGCCTGATCGTTTCATTATTCCTGGGCTCCACGTGTCCTCAGCTGATTCAGGGAATATGGCCAGGTCAGGATGGCGTCTGTGGGTTTAGGAGAAAGGGTTGGGGCTCAAAGCAGGGATTCCTGAGGATGAGCCCACAAGCCTCAACCGCTTAGCTTGGTGTTAGCTCACGGCTTCAGCTCCACCTGATCCTGCCCAGCCACCAGCTATTGCCTTGCACCTGTCTGTCTGTCCCTGGGGTTGTCACACGGAGTGTCTGTGACCAGGCAGATCAGTGAGGATGTCTGTTTACTCCCCAATATCCCCCTGCCCTGAACATCCACTCAACCTTCTTCAAAGAAAGCATTGTAAAGGCTCACAGAATGGATGGTGCCGGGCTCTCAGAAGTCACCCGAACCCCAGCACTCAGAGACAGGATGGGGAGACTCACACCTCTAATGGCAGCTGTGCTGGCTTTCCTCTTAAGAAAAGGGCAGCTCACTGCTATGCCCCCAGCAGAGGCAGGAGGGGAGGGAGCTACAGTGTACGGAATGCTGACTGTGTGTTCTAAATGCCTACACCTCGTGCCACTGTGAACTCATGCAGGCCGGCGTCATTTGTGTGAGGCTGGCATTAGATAAATACTCAAGGAGACTGAGTTCAGAGAGAGCCCACCACTCAGCCAAGGTCACTGTGCCTGTATGGAGCCTGGAGGACCACATTCAGAATAAAGTGTGCCGGTGACTCCAGATCTGTCATCTTGAGGCCAGCCTTTGGGCAGATGCAGCCAGATCTCATAATGAACTTCTTTCTCTGCACAGCCCTAACTCCAGGGGAGTTCCCCAGGGAACTGGTAAGACATTGAGTTCCACCAAGAGGGACCAGAAGCACTGGAAGGTGGCAGATCTTACTGGAGTCCATATCTAAACTTCCTGTGCTTTTTCTGGGTGGAGACAGGGAGGCAAAAGCTTTGTGAAGACATTTCTAGGCCCTAGTCTGAGCCCACCAGGATATTTTTGATAATGTATCTACCCCCAAACCATAGACCTTCCTTTTCTTCCTTTCTTCCTTCTTTTTCTTTTTTCCATTTGTTTATTTTGCTGAGATGTACATGTGGAGATCAGAGGAAACATGCAGAAATTGGTTCTCTTGTGCCACCATATGTGTCCTGGGGTTTGAACTCAGTTTGTCAGGCTTGGCAGCAAGCACCTTTACCTGCTGAGCCATCTCATGCTCCCTTCTTTTAATTGTACTGGGGATCAAGCCCAGGGCCTTGTACTTGCCTGGCAAGAGCTATCCCACTGAGCTACACCTCGGTCCCCGCCCCCATCTGCATTTTAATGAGCTTCTGGGCAATTCTTGGCATCTGGAGATATGGAACCCCTGCCTTAGTCACCCCCGACCTGCTAGGGATACAGAATGGGAATCACCAAGTGTGCAGGCTTGCTTTGGCTCCCTAAGGAGGAGTCATCTAGACAGAGAAGCCTGGAAAGCCCACTGGAGCATGCAGCCCCCGACCCAGCCTCACACCTTCAATTATTAATGTCCCCCTGGTGCAGACAAAGCCCCCAGCTTGGCCTGGCTCTCAGACCAGTGAGTGATTGCTGCTCTGAGGTGCTCTGCATTGCCGGGAAGAAGCAGTGGGGTGCCCTGGAGGAGGGGCTCCTGGCTTTGACAAGCAGCTCATGCGCTGAAAAAAATGTCTCTGGCCTTCCCGGGTTCCTTACCTAACTGTTGGTAGCTCACCATCAATAAACTGGCTGGTTTGGTGGCTGGATTACTGTAGAAAATCAAGTCCTGTCTCCTGAAGGTTCTGATGTTAAAAATGTGTGTTCTCCTTTGTCTCCTACACTGGTGATTATGCCATCAATACTCTCATAAATACTCAGCCTGGGCTGAGGGCTCCCAGCCTCCTTTGGGAAATTGGCCCTCAGAAATGGTTTCCTTCAAGGCCTTCACACCAGCTGCTTTTGACACCTTGCTCATCAGCAGACTCCTGGGGCCAATTCTGCCAAACTGCAGCTACAGGTGGCCTCTGGACTCTATTCCTTGTTACACACAGGGACAGCATGGGTGATGGGGAGTTTCCTTGTGGCCTGCAGTGCTACATAGCAAGACATCCTTAAAAGAAAAAGCCACCAAATTTATCTCTCTCTCTCTTTTTATGGATAGAAGGAATAAAGAGAGAGAGGGGAAGAGAGGTAGCCTGACTTAAGCCCACTTCCAGGTACTCAGCCACTCTCTGAGACTTCAGAGCCTAACTGACAGCTGATGACACTGTGGAGATAGCATCTAAAACCAGCTCAGGGAGGTACAGAGAAGGATGGATGGACGGACAGACGGATGGATGGATGGATGGATGGATGGATGGCAAGATAAAGGTCTGAGATACAAATTCTCACACTTGCTCCCTCTGTGTTAATATATTTCTAAAACACTAAGATAATTTAAGTATCACAGGTTTGCAGTAAAAATCTTACAAAATAAGATTCTCCTCAAGCCAGGTCACAGCCAGGGGCAGGTACGACTGACTGGGTAGCCTGGGCCCAGCCCTTGGGTGCTTATGGAATGTGTTTGGCAGGCAGGAGAGCTTCTTCCCTGATCCGATGGCACATCAGAAAAGAAACAGAGGGTTAAACCAGAGAAGCCATCCAGACAGTAGCCATCTGTGATACAGGATCAGTACCCACCTGCTGACTCCCTGTGGTGCCCGGTATCCTGGAGAAAGAAGGAGGGAGGCTGAGCCTACAGCTATTTCTGAAGACCCCCAATCTCCCCACACATAGCTGAGTACCTCCCCTCCTCCTTGGAAGTCATCAGTAGGACCCCTGGAGCCTTAGTACAGTTCTGCTTCACCCCCAACTTCGGTTTCAAGCCCTCCCAGAGCCTCCCCAGAGCCTCAGCAAACCTGAGTCCTCCCTGAGAGCCAGTCTTAGTCAGAGCCCAGACAAACCTCTTACGTTTTAATAGTTATGCATTTATTTTAATGTGGGCTGGAAAATATAGCCAGCACATCAAAGCTGTGATTTCACAGATATGATTGCTTAGAATGAGACTAACCGGGTATTAAAAATAGTGGGTTTGTTTATAGGAAACCATTAACAACATCAGACTACAGGTGCTACCCAGGCCTGGCTATGGGCATCCAGAGTGGGAATGGGCAGCTTTGGGGGCATGCCAGGGCTATACCTTGGTGGGGGATGCTGCCAAGTGTTAGAAGCTGTTCATTTACTCGACAGATACCAATTGAGCACCTGCGTCATGCCAGGCCATTCAGCTCCTGGAAACTATTGGTGAAGTGGACAGATAAGGTTGTTGCCATGGGGAGTTGTTGGGTTTGTGGGAAAGACAGACAACTGTACCCAGAAGGAATATTTAAGTAGAATGCGTGAGACTGTTTGGGGAGCAGGGAAGCAGAGTGTGACACTCTCAGCTCAGAGAAGGGAACTCACCTCTGGACCGTGACAGTGCATAGAGTGGACTTTCCAGCACAGAAAGTGTGCAAGCAGGACCCAGCCACCCCTTAGCTAGGGATGTCATGGGCAGGTTCTTCTTTATTTCTGGAAGGTTCCTATCCTGAGTCAGTGGAGGGTGGAGAACCCTGAACACAATGAGTGTCCATAAAGCTCTGGCCCACCGCCAGCTAGCCACGGGCTGATTAGCAGTGGGTGGAAGGGGAGACAGGAAGCTGGGCTGGGCTGGGGACATCAGCCTGATGGCTCTACTCCAGCTCACAGTGAAATGTTAGCTTGAGAGAGGGGTGAGCAGACATACTAGTGGCTTTGCCCAGCTCTCCTTTGCCTCTGCCTTGCTGGGTGGCTTGCCTGCCTCGCTCCTGGCCTCAGTTTCCCCACCTGGACAATGCTGAGTTTGCTTCTAAAATCCTTCCAAAACCCATGTGCTCGGCCCAGAGTACAAATGTAAATAGAGTTAGGGGGTTTGGGGGAAGGCGGGCTGAGCGTCCTCACAGTCTGTGGCTCGTTCATCCAGTCTCTTCTCCACACACTTCTCCATTTTTTTCTCTCACCATGTGGTCATCACCACAGAGTCAAGGGCAACCCAGTTTCTCAGATCAGGATGCTGAGGGGAGGTCAGATATGACTGACCTGGAGACACACAGCTGTGGCAAGGCACAGCCAGGCTCAGCCTGGGCGAGGAGCACACAGCCAAGTGCCTGCGTTTTCAGCTGCTTGCTTGGCTGCCAGCAGAGTGTGTAGGCAGTCCCTGGTCCTGAACCTGACAGTGCCCTGGCTCAGTGCCCTGGCTTGTGAGGCTGTCATGGGGGAGGAAGTGCCAGGGTACTGGGTGCTGTGCTCTGCCTGAAAAAAAAAAACACAGGCCACCCCGGAGTTCCAGTCTGCCATTGTAGGGAGAATGCTGGGGTTCTGTAAGTGTGTGTGGTGTTTGTGTGTCTCCACCTGGGGTTCCCAGCTTAGGTAATGATGGCTTTTCTTTAATGCATGCCTGCAGCGTGTTTGGGTGGCTGTAGCTGGGGAGAGGGTAGGCTGTGAGGGAGTCTGGCTAGCTTTCCTGACCGAGGAGCCAGCCTGGGACCCTTTGCTCTGTGGCCTTTGCTTCAGGGTCAGCCTCTACTGCCCTTGGAAGATCAGCTCAGGAGATCAAAGGGGCCTTGGAGAACTCACAGCTTGGGGTCAGCAGTGCCACCTGTCAGGTGCTGTGCCTGCCATCTGCCTGGTCTTTCTCCCTGGGCCCACTTTCCCCTGCTAGTCTGTCTCTCCAGAGCTTTCCCTCCTCTTTTCTTCCCTCTCTGCCTCAGTATCTCTGTTCCTTTCTGTGTCTGCTATTGCAATCTTCTCTGCAATGTCCCTCACCTGCCCCCACCTTCCTCTTCTCTGTCTGTGTAACACACACACACACACACACTCACACCACATACCTCATCAATGACAAATCAGAACCACATACATATATTACCTATTTCAAAAACACCCACAAAGAGTGGATACTCAATAAATGTCAACCAGATGAGTGAACGAATGAATGAAGGAATGAGCGAATAACTGAATGAATGCATGAGAATGGATGAATAAGCGAGCAAGTGAATGAATGAGTGAATGAATGAATGAATGAGTGAGTGAATAACTGAATGAATGCATGAGAATGGATGAATAAGCGAGCAAGTGAATGAATGAGTGAATGAATGAATGAATGAATGAATGAATAAGTGAGTAATGAATGAATGGATAAATGAGCAATTGCTGAGGCTTAGAGGGTCTCAACTTGCCCAAACCAGTGGCTCCCCACTTTTCTCAGTGACCATAATCCTCTGAGTCTAAGGAGAACCCCCACTGCTGTATGCGTGTGCACATGTCGAGGAGGCCAGAGAACAACCTTAGATGTTTCTTCTTAGACCCAGACCATCTTGATTTTTTGAGACAGGGCTTCTCCTTGGCCTGCGTCTTATGGATTAGGGCAGGCTGGCTATCCAGCAAGCCCCAAGGATCCACCTACCCCCGCCCCACCCCCCAGCACTGTAAATACCAGCACACACCACCACCTCCACCTTTATGACACTGGAGATCAAACTCAATTCGTTGTGCTTGCAAGACAGGCAGTGAACCGTGTCTCCACACGCCCCATCAGAGAGTGGGAAAGCCTGGGTCAGGGCTGCTGCAGTGTGGGGGACAGGAGCTCAGGCAGGTGTGGGAAAAGATGCTGCCCATCAGAAAACCAGGAGTACAGTTCGAGGCTCACTGAGTGTGCACTTGTGGGATGCTGGCTCAGCATCTGGGGAGGGCGGCAATGTCGTCTGGGAAGGAGGTCGGAACCAGTGTGTCTGCATGCCTGCATACGCACATGGAGTGTGTTCTCTCCCAGCTCATTTCTGTGCCAGGCTCCTCCCCCATCACAAACCTGTGTGCTTCCCTGCCTGCCTTATTCCTGTCCTTCCCTCTAGCTGTCCTCCTGGTCTCCAGTGCTCCAAGCCACAGGTACCCTGGTCATCACTCTACTGCCTAGCTTGCAGATGAGAAAACTGAGGCTCTGGGAGGCACGGTGGGCCTGGGCCCCCAGCCTGGATTCCTCGGCATACTCTTGGCCACCAGGAGTCTCTAGTACCCCGTGCTCAGACCTTCAGGCTGTCTGGCTGAGGTGGGAAGGCAGAAAGCATGCAGCCAGGTGTCTGCTTTGCTTTGTGGGGCTTTAAAAAAATCATTTCCGGCCTTGGAGACAGCAGCAATTACTGCCGGCTCACTGGGGAGCTGTTTGCCGCCTGTCATCGGCCCTGGGAAAGGGTCCCTAATGGAGGCCCTGCGGCCAGAGCTCTTGGTAGTCGAGACAGCACTCAAAACAAAGCCACACTAATGGTCTCTGGGTACTCAGACTCAGAGAGGGAGGGGCAAGCTGATGCCCAGGGAAGGCCCCAGGCAGAGCCAGTCACCCACTGGTCCCTTTATGTGCCTAGACTGCCTGCAGGCAGGGGTCTCCTGTCACTAGCTCAGTCCTGGAGTTCTGCATAACCCTCCTCTCTCATTCTCTTCTCTGCTTTCTGGTGCTGTGCCTCTGGCCCAGGCAGCTGGAACCATAAGTGCAAAAGCCCCCAGGTGGGGCAGAACCCCTTCTGTTCTTGATTCTAGAATTGTCCTTGGGTTTAGAGAGGCCAAGCTAAGTTAGCCCTCTCACAAGTAATAGAAGAGTAGAGCCTTGGAGAGGGAGAAGCCATACTAAGCCCACCCTATGAGAGAGTGTGAACGGCAAAGGAGTCACCAGCCCTGTGTCAAGGACTCCTTGGAGCTGGTATGAGCCTCACACGCCCATTTTGCAAATGAAGAAACAGAGACACAGAGATGAGTCTAGGATTGGACATTGATGAGAATGTGCTAGTGGGAGTTACAGCCCCGGTCTGTCTGTCTTCAGAGTCCTTGCTGGATCGCACCTCGGGGATCCCAAGTGCAGTTGGGCAGGTTGAACAGGGGCTGTGACTTGGCCGACTTGAAGTTCTGGGTAGGGTCTGGGGCAACAGATCAGAGCAGTCCTTTCTCTGTCCCTGCCAACTGAGCTACCCAAGAGCTTTGCTCAGGAGCACCCTGGGTGTGTGCTTCTGTGGCTTTTGCTGCCCTCATCTCTGCCTTTCTCCCTTTCCCCGCCCCCTGATGCTCCAGGGGATCCTTCTGGCCCATAGCCCTTCTCTCTTCTCTTGGCTGCATCTGTGAGCTCTCTCCTATGACCTAGGGTAGCTTCCATCCTTGCTCTTGCCTATGCCTGAGGTTTGGAATCACACTGTGGGGCTCTCAGATCTTGGCCCTTGTTCACACCAGTGAGCCCCAGTAGCCATCAGGGCAAGGGACCTCTACTGGTTCTGCAGGACCGGCCAGGTTGAGAAGAAGGAGTGCCTGTAGCCAGCGGGACTCCCGGTCTTCTTGGCTCCCTCCCGCTGGCCTTGGCATTCCTCCCTGGGTCTCCCACACCTGCCTGCCTTTCCCTCCCTGTGGCCTGTGTGGGAGGAGGAGGCAGGAATTCCACCGGGGAAGCCTGATCAACTCCCACAGTCCTACAAGTGCCAGAATATTTTTGCTCTCCTTAAATCTCCCTAGATGTGTAATTCCACTGCCATCTCCCTCCATGTGCTGGTGGCCTTGGGAAGAAGATTCCTGCCCCCAGCTGCGGGATGACAGCACTGCCTGCTCAGAGGGTGCATGCCTAGGGGCCTGGCATGTCTGATGGGCTTGACAAGAAACTGAGCAGGCTCCTTCCTTCTCCGTGTCTCAGTTTCCCCATAAGTAAAGAGGAGAGTGAGAAGGGCCACGTTTCCTGGCTGTAATGACAATCAGGAGAGACTTCTTACTGCATTAAAGGAATAGTTGGGTAGAATCGAGTGGTGGCGGCACAGGCTGTTAGTCCCAGCACTTTGGAAGCAGAAGCAGGAATATCTCTGTGGGTTCAAGTCTAGCCTAATCTAAAAAGGAAGTTCCAGGCCAACTCAGGCTACAAAGTGAGAGAGACCCTGTTTCAAGCAAGCAAAAGAACAAGAAACACACGGCCCAATTGATAGAGTGCTTGCCTAGTGTCTAGCAGTGTATCTGAAACCCCAGGTTTTATTTCCAGTACCATGTAATGGAGCATGGTACCCCACATCTGTAATCTCAGTCCTTGGGAGGCAGAGGAAAGAGGATCACGGGTTCAAGGCTGTTTGTTATCTGTGGCTGCATAGCAATTTGGACGTTGGCCTGGGACACATGTGACACCCTCTCTTGGAAATGAGGAAGGAAGAAAAGAGGGAAGGACTGATTTGTGCCAAAAGGAATGAGGGACAGTGTGGTTTCTCTGTGAGTAAAGACACCAGGCCTGCCCACCTGAGTTCAATCCCACATGCTGGAAGGACAGAACTGACTTCCAAAAGGATCTTCTGACCAGATGAGTACCATGATGCAAGCCCCACGTGACTCTTCATACAAAGTAAAATAGATAAAAATGTAAAAAACAAACTCCCCAAAATGTCATGAGACACTGCCACGCCCCTCAAAGCCACTGTGCTCAGTGAAAAAAGCCAATCGTGGAACACCACAATCAGTCCATATAGGAATGCCCAGCCCAGGCTGATCCAATGAGGCTGGGCAGACATATGGCTGCCAGGGCTGGAGGACGGTGGAACAGGAGAATTGTCTACTGGTTCAGGGCTTCCTTTGGTGTACTGAGACTGTGTGGGGAATAGATAGCATCGAGACTTGTAGAATATTGTGGCTTTTCCAGCAACTCTTTATCCTTCATTGAGTTGGTTAATTTTAAGTCAATTTCACTTCGACTGAAAATAACTCGGGCTGCTGGGCATGGTGGCACATGCCTTTGATCCCAGCACTGGGTACGGAAAAGGAGATAGGTCTCCAAGGTGGAAACAGACCACCCTATTAGATAGTGGCAGTATTATATCTCAAGCAATCTTTTGAGGCAGCTGCTGTCATCATTCCCATTTTATAGATAGAGATACAGAAAACTGAGGTGCAGCAGCACTGGGCACCTAGCATACAGTTAAGTATTCAAAGGTATTCTCCTCATATTTGTACTGGTTGTGGCAACTGTCACACACACATACACACACACACACACACACACACACACACCAGGGTGGGCAGAGACCCCACTGTGTGAACATGCCTGTGTCTAACCCTCATCAATGAATAATCTTACCAGAGGGCAGTGGGTGTTGGGGACCTGCTATGCCCACACACCAAGCTGGTTCTTTGCCTTCATTAATCTATTCCCTCCTCAGAATAAGCCTTTGGTCAGTGCAGTGGGTAGAAGCTGGAACTCAGAGATAGCCAAACCTCGGGCTATAGCTCACACCCTGACCTTACCTTCCCTCCTGGTTCTCTTCCCGCGGAGGCCAGCACAGCCACACTTATGAGGACAGGGGCCGAAGAGTCTCAGGTTGCTGGGAAGAGTTTGGCCTTGGGTCATCAGATGGGACAGAAGACAGCCACTAGGTATCACTCCTGCGCAGGAGGGAAGCTGGCTCCCACGGGGATAGACCCAGCTTGAAGTTCCCCATTTCACTCAAAATTCATGAATTCTGTGTTGTGCTCGCTCCTGTGTCTGTTGTACACGCACACCTCATTCTTCTGTTCTGGAGGGAAGCCAGCTTTCTGAGCTGTTGCGCCCCTGCTTGGAGCAGAACAGACTAGAGTGTCTCCTGCCTTCGTTTTCTCCTCACTGGGCACCTAGCATACAGTTAAGTATCCTTGGTTTTCTCCTCACTTGTTCTGAGCACCCCAAGAATCACGAAGTGGAGGGTACACAAAGCATGACGGCAGTGGCGGCAGCAGGCAGAGGCTCTGGTCTGTGGCACAACACCAGCCTGGCCTCAGAGTTCTAAGTGTGGATTGTAGCATTAGAGGAGTGAGATGGAACCAAGCCAGGAAACTAGGGGTACCCATGGGTACCCACACTGCAGAGGAACCTATGTCTCAAACCCTTACTGGATGGAGAAGAATGTCTCTGTGTGGTGTCACTCTGGATTTAGCAACAAGCCTCTTGGCTCACCTCCCCTTCACCCACCTCCGTGTTCGTGGAGCAGACTGGAGGCAGAGGCAGGAGCCCCGTAGCAGCCTTGCTGGCTGAGATTCACTGATGACGGCTGCTTTGCCTGGTGCTGATTTTTACAGTTCCCCTCTATGGATGGCAAGCAATGCTGATTTCCCATTTATGGCAGTAATAAAAGTCCCCTTTTAAGCTGAATTTATTTAAGTAAAATGAGAAAGACGCTTTGAAAATAAATATTAAGTAAATAATATCACCAACGGTACAGGCACCCTGTGGAGGAGTGGAGGCCCTCCTCCAAAGTCGGATGTGGAAATCCACCTGTAGCAGGCGCCTTGGCTGCTCTGTGTGTCCCCTCTCCGCAAAGCCTTGTCGGCTTGAAGTCCAAGCTTGTCCCCTCAGCCGCGAGCCTCCTCTGACTCTCCATGCCGATGCATGCCTACCTTTTCTCAGGATCCTCCAGACCCTGTGCCTCTTTCCACAGTTCCCACAGTCTGACAGGCCTGGAGGGGTGGGGGATGCCATGCCTCATGACACTAGAAACAGTACATGCCCTCAACAGTGCCCACACACTGTCCCAGCCTTTGTTCATACAGTGGGCCCTGGCATGTGTTGTCTGTTCCGCTGTGTGCTCCTTGAAGGCTGGGTCTTTCTGAGGCAGAGCCTTTCTTCTGGGGATAGGGGGTGGGGTGGAGGGGTTAGAGTTGGTCTTTCTCAGTCCTCCTGCCTCCAGGCAGCCATCTTCCCACTAGAGCACGTGCCTTCAGCTGTCTGACAGGATTCATCCCATCTGCCTCTCACAAGGAGCACACAGGCAGTCCTCTCACTTTACACACCTCTCCTCCAGGTGCCGGCAATCTATCAGGTTGAGAGAGACCCAGGAAGAAACCTCCCCTGAGGGTACCCCAGGGACACACACTGTCTCCAGGGAGGAGGGGCTCTGTCCTGGGCTACCTCTGTTGTCCCTCTTCACCTGCCTTTCTTTCAGGGAGTTGCCCCTCTTCTAAGCAGTACTAAGTGAGAGGACTGGATCTGTAAAGTAATCAGATCGGGAGAGCATCTATCCCCATGGGGTTGGGGGCGGGGCACGGGGAAGGGGTGGAGGGGGAGGGGATACAGCTTTGAGTTGGGCCTCAAGCAGCCTCCCTAGAATGGCCCTCAAGTGTCACACTTCCTATACTGATAAAAGAGAGGGGCCTAGATAAAATGCCAGCTCTGGTCGGGGAGTTGCCCAGCCAGCCCTGGTGCTGTGAGCTAACCTCATGTCTTCCTGCTCTGTGACCTCAGGCTCAGACACTCCTTCTCTGAGCACCAGGACTCTTAGTGAATGATGACTGTCCACCTGAAGGAAGTGGGGCCTCTTGTACAAAAACTAGGGTGTGGAATGCGTTTCTTCCCTTTGATGCAGCAGCAGGGGGCTGGTCCTGATAGCCCTGGGCCCTCTGAACTTTGCTTTCTTGGGCTGCTTGACAAGGCTCAGGGTGGATTCGTGCAGGGGTGTGGCAAGAGCATGGTGAGGTTCACCGAACACCTGCTGTGTGCCTGGCCTAGCACCATCCTGGTGGATTGGGACCAAGCAGGAAACAGCCTGAGTCCCTGCTTTTAGGGGCTGTGCTTCTGTTTGATGATGAATGAAAACAGAGACATGCCCAAAGACAACAAGCTAGTGCAGAGGTCAGGGAAGCTAGGGGCACATGGAGGGGACCTCACCGAGAGTGAACACCCCAGGACTGGGAAGTGCAGTGTGGGGGCATGGTCCAGATACAAGCTATGAAATGTTCACTTAGGGGCAGCTGCGATGACTTCAGGAAAGCCACCGGGGGCTTCAAAAAATGGAGTAAAATACTCAGAGCATACATTTGTCACACTGATTTTTTAAAAATTTATTTATTTTCATTTTATGCACATCAGTGTTTTGCCTGAATGTGTTTGAATAAGGGAGGCAGATCTCCTGGAACAGGAAATACAGACAGTTGGAAGCTACCATGTGGGTGCTGGAAATTGAACCCAGGTCCTCTGGAAGAGCAGCCAGTACCCTTAACCACTGAGCCATCTCTCCAGCCCCATATTGACTATTTTTAAGTATGTAAAATACACAGTTAAAGTGTATTCACTCTGCCAAGCTGTTGTCAGAACTATCCAGAAATTTTCTCAGTGTAGGCAGAGGCTCCACCCTGACAGCAGCACCTTTCCTACTAAGCACAGCCATGCAAGAGGAGCTAAAGGATGTGAAGGGTGTGTGTGTGTGTTTTGTGTGTGCATGGGTGTGTGCATGTGTCATCTGGGTTCAGAGCAGCAGGGAGACAGGCTTGGTAGCCCATTCATGGACGGATGAGTCCCTCAGGTGTGCAAGTGGCTTAAGGAAGGAGTGCCTTTGGGGCAAAGAAGCCATAACTCGTAGATGTGCGGTCACAGGGGCCAGAAATGCCCCCTTGTCATGTGACCTCACAAGCCGCTGAGGATGCATCCCTAGGCAGTCAGGGTTGAGAGGTCCCTTTTTACTGAGCTAACACCTACTCTACTCTACACATGCTGTCTTGTGCTGTTTCCCTCAGCAGCCCCTGCTCTTTTGCAGATAAAGAAACAGGCTCAGAGAGGCAAAGGGGCTGGCCCAGGTCAAACAGTGAGGGGCGAGCTGATGGGACTGAAGGCAAAGCTAGAGCTATGTGGGCAGGCCAGGAGCAGGCTAGAAGGGCCTGATGCTGAAGGATAGGACCAGCCTCAGCTCATTCCTACCTTCCAGAAGCCAAAGCCTGGCTCAACCAGGCCTCGGCACCAGTCCCTGCAGCCGATGCCCGATAGGGCCTAGGGTTAATGAGTGTATCGCTGCCCCAATTAACAGCAGAAAGGCAGCCGATGTCACGCTCAATCAAGCCCCTGTTCCTTCTCCTACAGAATTCTAATTTGTGGATGCTGGATTTAATTGTCTTCCCTGAGTTACCCTGAGAGTCAGCCAGGCGGGTACAGGCCCCGAGGCTGGAGAACACAGATACCCTTCCTCCAAATTCTATAATTACAGCACCCCGGGGGACAGACTGTGGCCTCAGGAGGTATCTGATCTGAAAGGAACCTGGGGGTGGTTAAAGAGCAGAAGGTTCACAGTTGAGCTCATGTCTGAGATGCCCCTGGGAGGCTTTGGGCAGGAGAGGAGAGAGGGTCTTGGGGCTTGGAAGGGGGTACTTAGAGATGATCGGGACCAGGCTCCCACTCTGAAGTCCTCTAAAATTGGGTTCAGTTTAACCAGTGACTCTCTCTGTGACCTTGGGCAAGTTGCTTAACCTCTCTTAGCCCCAGCTTCATCTGGAAAAAGGGGGACAATTAAGATGACAGCTGCCCTATAAGGGATATGGGGCAGCCATCTTGGGTACCCGGGCTGGCCAGATGTAGGTGGAGAGTGTGGTTTCTCGTGGGTGTGGGCAGCCTCCTCGCTTTTCTCAGCTCCCTTTCTGTAGTCGGTGGGGAGATGAGTGTTGGAGATGAGGTCTGTGCAGGTCTGGCTCATGGTGGATGGCAGTATGTGGCCTGCAGACATGTATCCCTCCTCCCAGCACACACACACACACACACACACACACACACACACACACACACATGACTCTGCAGAGACCAGCGAGACTCCCACCCTGCCTTTGCTCCCAAAGCTGGCTTGCTTTCCTAAGTTTCACCCCTGCCATCAGACTGTACCCAGCTCACCTCCTCTCTGAAGCTCTCTGAGATTGCCTCCTTCTTAAGGCCAGAGCACAGCCTTAGGATACATACCGTAGTCTTCTCCTTAGAGTGGCCTTGGGATTCAGCCCATTTTGCAGACAGACAAACTGGTGTTCAAGATGGGGAGACATTCTGAGGTGAGAGCAGAACAGTCAGCCGAGCCAGGCTACAAGCTCACCGCCTGGCTCCTGGCCCGGTGTGCTCAGGATTCCCCGCATACACTGGACCCGGAGGCTGCTTGTAGCGATATAGCACACATGTTTAGGTGGCTGACTGTGAACAGGGGACTTGGAGGCTCTGTCACATGCACAGAGCCTGCTTCCTTATTTGTCTTTCAGTCACTCTGCCCCTTCACTGCGAGGCTGAAAATGAGGGGATCCAGGGAGACCCCATCACGCTCCACCTTGAAACATCTGATAAGTCTCAGGGGGACCAGAGCCCCTGTGGGAAGGGGAGCTGGTTTCGGTAGCCATGGTAATGGCCTTGTACTCTTCCTCTGACAACCCTCTCCACTGTGTGCTCAGGATGGTACCTGTATGAGACCAGGGTACACCGCCTCAGGGAAGTCTTCCTGATTACCTCAGACTGGGCAAGCTGCCTCAGTGGCCTTTCCAGGCCTCTACACTGAGGAAACCCCACTGTACCCCCACCTGCACCCCACCTGCACCCCCACCTGCTCTCCAGGGCTGCAGACTGTCCAGCAGGGACCACTCCCACTTCTTTCTCTTTTTTGAGACAGTCTCTTGTATCCAAGGCTGGCCTTGAACCCACCAATGATCTTGAGTTCTAATCTCCCTGTCTCTGCTTGGATATTGCGATTGCCTAGCACTGTGCCCAGACAATGCAGTGCGCGGAGGGATCGAACCCAGGGCCTCATGCCTGCTAGGCCAGCACTGATGGCTTAGCTTCACTCCCAGCCCAGGGCTGCCCCTTTGTAGAACAAGCTCTACAAGGAAAAAGTAACAGATGCAGGATTGTGGTGGCACAGTCTTTAATCCCAGCATGCAGGAGGCAGAGGCAGGCAGATCTCTGAGTTCGAGACCAGCCTGGTCTACAGAGCAAGTTCCAAGACAGCCAGGGTCACACAATGACACCTGTCTTAAATACAAACAAAAGGAAACACTTCCCGATCTCAGAGTAGCTGAATGCCCTAAAAAGTATGTTATGGGGCAGGGGGTGGGAATTCTTGGGAGTCAGGCTGTCCTGGGTTCAAATTCTGACTCTACTGTAGTATGGGGGAAGAACTGCACCTTGTGGGCACCCCAGATGCCCCCTCTAAGTCACAAGGACTGCCTGCTAAGACACAGAGGCCACCAAACACTGAGCCTGAGGCTGGCCCAAACTAAAATATGCTCAGATTCCTACGACTTAACAAAAAAAAAAAGTAAAATATCCCATTAGTAACATTATTAAATGTTAAATGTTAAAATAATATTTTTGGTATTGATTTAAGTAAAATATATTATTAAAATTAATTTTAGTTTTTTAAAAAAACCTTCTTTCATGAGGAAACCAGAAAATGGAGTATTTCTGTGACTGTCAATGCCATTTCATTCTTCCACGCGTGTTTCCATTGGGGAGCTGTCCTAGACCAGCACTGGGATTTCAGTGGAGAGGTGGCCTGGAGTGAGCCCTGTCCCGTGCTCTCCCACCCCAGGCCATAGGGCAGGGCTATCTCAGGGACTCAAAGACTGGGACCTGGTCTCATTGACTCTAACTGCTGGACCACTCAGACTCTGCTCTGCCCTCTCTGAGCCTAGAGAGAGGAACTGAAGGCCCCAGCCAAGGCTGCTGCTGCCCTGGTGAGGAGGTGGGCAAGGGGCTGTGGCCAAGAGAGATTACGTCGGGACAGACAGAAGCATGGCCCTTCCTTGGGCCCCTGTCACCCTTTCCTGTGTCTACCACTTGGAGCCACCACGTAGACGACCCTCTCCCTCCCGTCTGCCACATGTGGCTGCTGGAGTCACACTGTTGGGAGGAGGGGAGGCTCCAGGGTCAGGCCTGATGTAGCCTCCCTTGCCTAGCTTCTGTATCTAAGTGGAGTCTGCTCTGTGGGAGGGCAGGCGGTGCCACTCTCTGGTTTCTGAATCTTAGCAGTGGCATGTTGGGTAGATCACAGGTGAGTCCCCTACTGATCACATTCCTGCCCACCCAGATCTAAGGTCTAGATCCAGGGGACACTTGTTCCAGGGCCATACTGCCTCCTCCTGGTGGCAAGTTCTCTGTGACACCCTTGGATCCTTCTCTGTTTGGCAAGCAAGATGTTGGCCACAAAAGCTTGGCCCAAGATCATCGGGTGTGGACCCTGGAGACCATTTTCTAGCCATTCAGAAATAGACTTGCCTCCCCCTGTGAATAAGGCCCTTTTCTCAGTACTGATGATTGATGATAGATAGATAGATAGATAGATAGATAGATAGATAGATAGATGATAGATAGATAGATAGTAGATAGATAGATGATAGATAGATAGATAGTAGATAGATAGATAAGTTAGAAATGGCTATTACCTCCTGGAAGAACAGATAATATATTAGTTATGCCACCCAGGACAGTAACCATCCCTCTACACAAATGGTTACATTCAAGTGAATTAATAAAATCTAAAATCCAGGTCCCTGATCCACTCAGCAAACTGCCATTGGTGGTCACTATGTTAGCTTACATACAGACCGACTTTCCCCTGTAAGGACGTTGGCTCCTACCCTAGGTGAGAAGACGCAAGAGGGGAGCAGGCATGGGGTGGGTATGCTTTGTTCAAGTAACCTCTACCTGCTGTGTGAGAGAGGGAGAGAGGGAGGCCAGCATGATAATGGTGGTTTAGCCCTGTGACAAGGAACTGGGTTCTGGGGATCCTCTGGGCCAGCACCCATAGAGTCTCCTGAAGACCCAGTTGAGAGGGTTGAGGTAGAAAGCCAAAAGCGGCTTGAGACGAAGCCTGAGCTTGGCACAGGCCCTGAGCTGTGACAAGGAGGGGCATGTTCTGTTGGCCCCAGCCTTGCAGGAGCCTGCCTTTCTCCTGCCCCCTAGGGACAGACAGGACAGCCCAGCTCTTGGGGTGGCCACACACAAAGGTAGCTCGCTGTACCCCACATCCCTGGGGTTCAAACCCTGTTCTTTATCACCAGGCAGGCCTTGTGTATGGACCCAGGCCCAGCTGGCCTTTCCACTCTGCAGAGAAACAGGGAAGCTTCTTTTTCTTTCATAAGAAGCTTTGTAAACCTTGGCCTGTCAGGCTTTCTCTCGGCCCAGGGACATGGCAGAAATAAAGGTCTTCACGGGTACCTTGTGCACAGCAGAGACAGAGAAGCCCCAGGTGGGTGCAGGGTCAAACCTGATCTCGCAAAACTCCCGTTGTCCTGTGGAGGAGGGTAAGGCCCCTTGAATTCAGGATGTCACGTCCCCACTCATGGCTCCCTCTTTCCTGGGACAGGAGGCCCTCTGGGTCTAGGAGTGTCTCCTCTGAGCTGGGCCTGGGGGACTGTGTGGTCCAGAGGCGGGCGCTGACAGACATCACATTCCTGAGGTGACCTGCAGTTGCTAGGCATCTACCATCTTCCTTCTGTCTGAGATAATCTCTCCTGAGAGGAGGAAGGCATACTAATTGCCTCTCAGACAGTTTGTTTGGGGAGAAAGAACCAGAGCATATGGCGGGGAGGGGTGCCGGGCCTGTGAAGTGGGGGGTGCAGCATAGTGACCTGGGTGGGGGGTGTTGGGGGGAGGATTGCTGCTGGCTCCTGGAACTGGTTGTCCTGTGACTTGGTGTGAGCCCTGCAAGAATGCCAGGCAGGGTGGCAGCTTCTCTCCTTTGCCTCTCACTCAGCACATCTGGAACAGCCAAGCTGGTGACCACTGAACGAAGTGTTACTGGGGGCACACAGAAGGGTGACTTGAAACAGAGCTTTGAGTGACCACAGGAGCCAGGCAAGAGCTGAGGAATAACCCGAGCAAAGCAGAGTGCCCCCCGCCCGCCCCAGGAGGGCCAGGCTATTGTCTGGGTGCATGCTCCCCAGAGGAAGCTGGATCCTTATGGCTGGATTTGACTTAGGAGATGGTGGGGTTGCCATAACCTGGGGCAAGGCTCTCAGGGCTCGGCACTAGGTGGGATGAATGGAAGAATCTGGAAGAATTAAACTTGGCAGCTTCCCTGCCTCCTGGCCTCCTGACTCACTTCCAAGTCAGCCGTCCTCCATCACGCTTCTGCCCACATACCCCTCAGCCTCTAGGACAGTGTCTTCCTATTTGTAGCTGCCCTGGGGCCAGACTCCTGTTTCTGAGCCCTCCTCTGCCTGTTCCCCACACAGCACTCTTCACAGAGACGCCCCATGACATGACAGCACGGACAGGCGAGGATGTGGAGATGGCCTGCTCCTTCCGAGGCAGCGGCTCCCCATCCTACTCACTGGAGATCCAGTGGTGGTACCTGCGCAGCTACCGGGACTGGACTGACAAACAGACATGGGCCTCAAACCAGGTAAGACCTTGGGATATATGTTTCTCTTGGGGATGCTGCGGGGACCTTGGGGACTCTGCATCTCAAATCGCTATCCTCTGCAACACCTTGCTGGCACTCCCTTCTTCTTGGTCTCAACCAGGAAGGGTGATAGGTAGGGCAGATGATAGCCATAACAATGGCCATTCTAGGTCCTTCCCTAGTGTCAGGGAGCCTGAGGCCAGCGACATGGCACCTCCTTCAGGGTATGGATGAAGTGGGTCTCAGGACAATTCCTATTCGCTCCTCATATTACCGGCAGTATTTTTGTAGCGGGTTCCCCCATAAGGCCACGTCATACAGTTGGTTCCAAGACATGCAGATAGGCTCCCTGTGCTGGGGCACAGCATGCACACTCAGCCCTCCACATACAGTCTCCTGAGTCCACACTGCCTCCAACCCACGACCTCCATCGCTCTAAGAGTTTTCTCTGGAAAACTGCATTTGCTATAAAGCAAGTAAAGTAAAACAGATGGGGGCAGCCTTGGACCAGAGATAAGAGGGCGTGGCAGATAAGCAACCTCCCTAAGGCGGAGGCATTGATAAGACCCCTGTTCCCAAGGTGCCTTGGCAGAGTAAGGTGGCAGCTCAGGTGTAGCTGGCCAGCTAAGCCATTGTCTGGCACCTTCCCTTCCCTTCAGTGTGTCCTAGCCTTACCTCCCAAATGAGTCGAGTACACTTCCATTATGTATTCTGGGTCTGCTTTTAGACACACCTGAAACAGTAGCAACCGCACATGTCTGTACAGCAGCACATAGATATTAACATACCCACATGAACAGATGTGTGCACACCTTCATCTACACACACACACACACACACACACACTCACCCTCGGTACAAGTCCATGGCAAACTCTATCTTGATTATGGGGGTAACAAGTCCCCAATATGTCAGCCTGCCACATGCCGATGTAGAAGACTCCTGTGGCCAGAGAAACCATCTAGGAAAGGATTTTTGGGTGTTTAGGGGATGTTTAAGGGTGTTCTTGGGTATTTTGGGGTGGAAGCATCCAGGACATGGCCAATGATGCAACTGCATATGCTACAAACATATGTTTAGGTATGAGAACTGAAAGTACCAGCATATTCCCAGATGGAGAGCAGGCTCACACTTGTAGGGACATGCTGCCCACACTCTTCCCTATGTGTGTGTGCACATGGACACACCCTCTTGATAGCCAAGCATCCTCATGAGCCCAGATGCCTGGCTCTGTGGTTGGTGTTACAAGCTCTTCTTCATCTCCCTTTGGCTGCCCACTCCTGCATTGCCAGTAAACACAGCACTGAGGGAACCAATAATGGCAGACCTCACAATCTCTCTCTATTTTTCTTGTATTTTTCTTAAGATTTATTTATTATTTTAGTTTCGTGTGTGTGTGTGTGTGTGTGTGTGTGTGTGTGTGTATGCACCATGTGAGTGCAAGTAGCTGGGGAGGCCAGAAGAGGGCGCTGTATCCCTTGGAGCTGGGCATTGAGCACTAGGCTGGGTCCTCTAGAAGAGCCAAGTGTTCTTAACTGCTCAGCCATTGCTCCAGCCTTTATATTTTTATTATCACTTTAGTTTTGACTAGAACGTGTGTAAGTGTGTCTGTGAACGGGGCTCAGGGTGACATTTCCACAGCTGTGCAGACTGTGCATAGATGAGATCCAGCATCTTTGACTATGATCCTGCCTGTCCTCTGTCTCCATGGTGTTTCTCCCCAGCCCCACCCCTCACTAATGCCTGTCTCTGTTCTCTGTTCCTCCCTCCCCACCCCCAGCTAAAAGCTTCTCAGCAGGAGGACTCGGGGAAGGACGCCACCAAAATAAGTGTGAGTTTTGATAATGACTTTCCTCAAATAGTCTAATGGAAGATGCAGCTGTAACAACAAAAAAAAAAAATCTGACTTTTTCTGGGGAGAAGGGGTGGTCTATTTCAGCAGGGAACTTGGGCAAGAAGACAGAGGAAGTGGGAGGGGGGACAGGGAGGTGCCCTAACTTGGTGAGGTTTTTGTTTGTTTGTTTGTTTGTTTGTTTGTTTTTCTGGTTTTTTTAGCCAGAGATTTTTCAAGTTCACTGAATGACAGGCAGGAAAAATGACAAGAGAGAGAAGATGAATTCTCCCCTGGAGGGCCAAGGCCAGGTGTGCCTCTGTGGTATTCCATGCCTGACTCAGCCCCATTTGTCATTGGGAAGCTACAAGGTCTTAGGAGGCTGAGTGGCTCTTTTTGGCCAATCGTGACTGATGCTGGAGCATCTCAGGGTCCCTGGGTGTGACTTCCAGGAGCAGAGACTCTAGGACTGACTGGCATTAGGCATCTATTCCTTTGTGACACTGGACAGGAGGGCAGAGCCTTTGTCCATTTTGCAGGCTGGACAGCTGAAGCTGGAGAGGGCCTGGAGTGTGGCTAATGTCGCTTCCTGTCATCTGCCAGAGCCCAGGGAAGTCAGGGACACTGGGAGCTGGGATGTGACAGTTACTGTGGGGTTTCAAGTACCTGAAGCCCAACCTGGAAGAGATAGGGACTGTTAAGAAAGAGCATACAACGGGAGAAAAATCACGGAGCAGAAAAGACTGTTCTGGGCAAGCGTGCTGCCACAGAAGCAGGCTAGATTGCTGGAAAGTTCACCAGCAACACACTCATGGTGTAGGAACCCACGAGTGTTGGGGCGACCTTTCCAATTCCCCTTTTGGCTGGGTCTCCCACAGCTTCTCAGGGAATATAGGGAAACCCAGGGCCCTGAGGCCACCAGGACAAGAAAGGGCACTGTGGCCAGGAAGCCACGGAGAAGGCTCCTACAGCCACTCAGGGGAGGGGACAGCAATTGAGAAAGACTGGATGGTCACAGTATCCCTGGTACCTTTTGGAAGGGGATGGGAATTACAGCCACTCATAATTTAAGGCTGCCAACCCCGCTCTCCTGCCCTCAGCCCACGGCATGCTCTTTTCTTGCCTCATCAACCTCTCGGAGAGAGGTCTGTAAGTACCAGTACAGCCCCTTCGAGGACACCCCTCTGCCTCTACTGTGTCCCATTTCATGAGCTTCTCTGGGCTCTGGCAAAGAAAGAATTATCTAATTGATTGAGAGGATTATAATTCCAGGCTGCTTGCCTCATGAGAGGGGAACGCAATGCTAATTAGTTAAATAAAATAAATGTTCTCCGTGGGAGTGTGAAGTCACCCCCAGCCATCTCTATAATCCTCGAACCAGCTGGGGCTTCGAGGTCTGGTACCAGGCCCAGCATTTTACATAGCGATGGAAGCCAGCATCCCTAAATTCACAGGCAGAGCAGACCACACCCAAGGTGTGTGCACAGCCTAGGTTCTTAATATCTCAGGAAACGGTACAAACTTTTCTTTTCAGCCTTCAAGGCTCTGTGAGCATTCTGCCATGCCTAGGGCCATCTGTCACCTCCCAACCCTGGACCTTTGCATAGGCCAAGCTCTCTGCCTAGATATGTATTCCTATCGAGGCCTGTCTCTCCCTTCATTGCTCAGCTGAGGGAGGTACCCTGGGCCCAGATTTGTTGCTTCATGTCAGTCTCCCCCAGAGACAGTAGGCCCAGGATGAGCCTGGTTCACTGTTGCATTTCTGCAGCCCAACACAGAGCCTGGCACATAGTATGTGTCCAGTTAACATTTACTGATTACTATATCTCTTGCACACACTCAGACCGATCTATTGCAAACCTATCTGCATATGTGGGTATTGCCACGGTGTGACTGACTTGATTTGTGTACTTGTGTGCCCAGGTGATAGTGGAGGAACTCTCGTGGGGACACAAGGACGCAGAGGGGACCCAGCTCATAGTCTCACATCATCCAAAGGCCAGATTTACTGGATTAGCTCCCAGGCTTTAAGACATCTTTGGGCCTTTGGCGAACAACTGTGTGAATTACAGGTTGGCAGTACCAGGGGACTGTGGAGTCGTGGCTTCAGTTTGTGGGGGACACTCCTGAACCTGTGGAGCCTCCAGAGGTCTGGACTCAGGGTCGGCTGTGCTGACAGTAGTTGGGGATCCTGACAACACCAGGGAGCTGGGTTCTGCATCTGGTGTTACACCCTCTCTAGCCCCGTTTCTGAAATAAGATGTCGTAAGAAAACACTGGAAACTGGAATGACCTTGGGCTGAGGGACCCAGCCTATAGTACTTACCTGTGGCCTTCAGATCCCCGGATGCCATCCTGCAAAGCTTAGCGTACCTGTGTGGCCAGCCATGTTCAGGATCTGGGAGGGTTACTGTGACCTCCTAAGGCTCTGTGCATTAGGGTTACATTGCTCATTCACTAGTCTTACAGGTAGACATGGTGCTGACACCCTGACTTAAGAAGTTCCCTCTGGGCAGGAAACACTGCTCGGTGGATAAAGGTGTTTGTCCTCAAGCCTGATGACCTGAGTTTGATCCCTGGGACCCACACAGTAGAAGAAGAGAACCAACCCGGACAAGTTATCCTCTGACCTCCACATATGTCTCAAAACAAGCATATAGCCATACATTCACACACTCACAAAAATTAGTTAAAAGAAAAATGTTCCCCCTTCCTGGGCCTGTCAAGTGATAGCTGCTGTCACAGTAAGCAGGAGATGGTTCCAGAAGGTCAGTCACTTATGCCCAGTCCCCAGGCCCAAATGGAAAATGGCTGGTCATGTATCCAATATTCACAGGGGATAAAGGGAAAACAGTGGCCACCACCACAGGGGGAGAATGGTTAGTCTCTGAGAGCCTCTGGCCTGAGCTGACACAGGCCTGGAGGCTCCCTGGAGGACAGGGCTGAGGCCTCCAGGGCTCTCAGTGCTGTGCCAGCTGTGGATGGGGCTTGCAGCCAATCATGGAAGAATGATGGAGTGGGGTCCCGGGCCTTTGGGAAGACACTGGAGGAGGCCCTGTTGAGGATTCAGCTAGCAGAGTCAGGGCCTGCCCTAGTTCGTGCAGATGGTGAGATCTGGATAAAAAGCTAGTATCTCACATGTTTAGAGGCGGGGGCAGTGGCCGTCTAGCCTGGATGTTCTTTGTCTGGCAAAGTGATCACAGTAGGACCAACTGGAGATACTCAGACCCATAGGGTTCCAACTTGGGCTTTGACCCTCCCTGCCCAGGGGCTGGTGAGATGGCAGAGTGGAATACAGGTTGGCCCTGGGTAGACCAGCCCACTCCTCCCTCCTTCCCTAGGTACCGCCAAGGTCTCCCCTTGGAGCCACACAGAGGCAAGGGTCACACCGTGGGTAGAGATGACCTGGCCTTTCCTCCTGGCCCAGCTGAGAGGACAGAGCCTGGGGTGTGTGGCTCTGGCCAGCAAGAGGCTGGTGGTCAGGGCCAGCCTGGCCAGGCTTTTTCGGCGTGATTAGGTGCTTAATCGCTGAGGTCTGTCGATGCTGGGCTGTGATTATGATTTACAGCCAGGCTGCCCTGCCGCTGTATCATTTGGCCTCTCTGGTCGCAAAGATTCCTGAATGAGGAAGCCCTGAAGTCTCTCCTATCACCCCAAACGACTGAGGCAGAACAGAGAGCCCCTCCAGGGGAGCGGCTGATGATGAGGCTTAGGACACAGCGTCCCTAGGACACAGAGTGCTAGGGGCCGGTGAGTGAGGTGGGAGGGGTTTCTGCCCATACGCCACGCCCCGAATGTGGTCAAGCTTGCCTAATCGCGGGAGCCTTGATTTTTCTCCCTCGGGCGCCCTGGGAGGTTCCAGGACAACATGCTAAAGTGAAATGCTCTGACCGCTGACGGCTTCTGTTTGGGTCTTTGCCTTTTTGCACACCGGTCTGAGTGAGGGCCAAGTCTGGCTGCAGCCTCGCCTCCATCTGGCTTCTGTCTTGGATGGCCAGGGTACCCCGTGTGTGGCCTGTACTGTAGTCTCTGTCCCAATACCTATGACAGAGGCGCCGCCCTTCTGAAGGCCACCACTGTCCGTTGGACTCTGGGAGGTGGTGGAGGGGGCTGACACTCAGGGCAGAGGTCTCAGAGCAGGTCTCTGCCTGCGCCTGGAGGGCGTGGCGTAGGCCTCCCTCCCCAGGAGCGGCTGTTCCCAGCGCTGCGCATTATTACTCCATTAGCGCCTTGTAGGGTTGACAAATGAAGGATAATTAATATCCGTGAGGGAAACAGATGTTGAGGTAATTCGCTCCCGCTGCGCATTTGCGACGGCTTCTCCTAACTCACCAGAGAGCGTGGCGGGACCGCGGGGATCTTTCTGTGCCCTTGGTCAGGGTGATGGAGTCGGCCAGAATGGACTCCAGCTGAGCACCACACTAGGGAGGGAGCACCTAATTCTTAGCTCTGTTACCTATTTTCCTATGGGATGTTTTGTCTGCGGCCCACCCCAGTGCTTGTTGCTCCGCCACAAGCTCGGCTTTCCTGCTTCCTGGGGGGGCTCCTCACCAGGAGGCTCTTATGGGGTCTGTGCTGCCAACTCTGGAATCCTCTGTGGGTCTGTCACATTGTTTCTATGGTGAGTGTATCGAGCCTAGCCTGGGGTCCGTTCCTACCCGGTTACATACTGAGGTTGGCTCCTGACCAGGCCAAGACTCCGTTTTTTGGAGTCTCGGTTTCCCTCTCAGTAAATCGACCACCTTATGTGTTTGCACCGCAAGTCAAAAAGATAGCATCAGGGATCCACTCCAAATGGAAAAAGGAGATGGGGTGAGTCCTTCCACTCCAGAGACACTAGCTGCTGTTTGTGAGTTATCTATCTACCCTTGGGTGTCCCCAGCTGTGTGTCTCAATGCAAGCTGGGAAATATGTCTACAGTTCATACCTGCCCTCTCAGGGACCACCATTTTTACTCTGGAGTCCCTCACTTGGGAGGTGGAAACAGCAGGGAACCACTAGGGTCTCAAAGCAGAACTGTGAGACTTGGCAGGCACAGAACAGATGATGTCATCTAGAAAGGGACGTTAGTGCCCAGGGATGGGGCGGTGGGCTTAGCAGCCTGCTCGTGTGATACCAGGAAGGTTGAGTATACGGCAGATGAACACTGGGCTTTCAGCTCTAAGAAGGGTCCTTACACCCTCAGCATCCTTCCTCCTTAACATTGACTTTTGTCATTTTTAGTTATAGACAAGTAGGAATTTACAAAAAGATAGATCAGAGTCCCCTTACCCATCGCCCAGTATCCCTAACTCCCTAACGATGCATTTGACTCCAAATGCCTCTTCTCTTGTAATGGAAAAAAGTTGCCAACAGAGATAAATTCACAACAGATTTTATCATGAGAGTGCCAATCTGGAAATTACCTGAATACCAGCCAACAGGAAACTGTGTAGACAAGTGTATAATAGAATACTACACAGCAATGAACAGAGCCAGCTGATGGTGTGAGAGAATGTCAGACTTGGCAACTCCCCCAACCTTCCCTACCCCATACCCCAACCCCCACAAAGAGAGTTCTGGAATATGGCTAAACTATGACAACAGTGGTTGGCCCACAGGCACAGCAGGAATAGGCTGTCTACTGAGCTGGGTGTTCTTGACCCAGGAGAGCAGGGCCGCAAGTGTAAAATGAAAATTAAAAACTGGGTCAAGGGTCAGGTGAGGTGCTACAATCTGGTGTTCAGGAGGCTAAGGCAGGAGGGTCCTGACTTAGAGACCAGCCTCAATAACATAGTGAGGTTTTAGCTTTAAAATAATCACATCAATAAAAAGCCAAAACTTTGCAAGCGTGACACTCCCTCCGCCTCTAGGCAGATGTCTAGCATCCAACTAGAGTGCTTGGTTGTCAGTCTGTGTCGCCTCCCCCCTCTTTCTTCTTAGATTTTTACTTATTTTTATTTTATGTGTTTGCCTGGATATGTCTGTGCACCACGTGTGTGCCTGGTGCCCGTGCTTGAGGAGGAAATTGGAGTCCCCCTGGAACTGAAGTCACAGACAATTGTGAGCAGCCATGAGGGTGCTGAGAACTGAACCCTGGTCCTCTCTGCAAGAGCAGCCAGTGGCCTTAAGCTCTGAACCTTTTTTCCAGTCCCCAGCTTCCAGCCCCAGTACTGGGTTGGTGAGATGGCTTAGCAGGGAATGGACGCTGGCCATGAAGCCAAATACATGAGTTTGATCTTTAGGATCCAGACGGTGGGCTCCTGCAGATTTTCCTCTGACCACACATTCACCGTGAGACATGCCTTCCCCACTCCCCAATCCCCAAATCTCTTGAGCTCTAGGAAGCTCTGCTGTGAGGCTGCTTGCTGGCTTCTGTCCTATGCAGGGCTTTTCCGTTTGTTCAAAACAGCAGCACAGCCTGGGAACTCTGCCAGGAGTCTGGTCCCCTGCTTGTTTGTGGAATTCTCAGTTCTGGCTCACCCTTCTTCACTGCTGGGCGGTATTCCACTGGCTGCACGCAACACTCCGTGGATAGGCATTAGCATTGCTTCTGTTTGTCCGTCTGCCTTTCTGGGAGGCTGATCTTGGGTCGCCTCCCTGGCTGTATCTAGGGTGGGGACAGCCTGGCGGCTTGGCTCGCGACCCCGGTCGGTTCTCACGGTGCCTCTGTCGCCCCCAGGTGGTCAAGGTGGTGGGCAGCAACATCTCCCACAAGCTTCGGCTGTCGCGTGTGAAACCCACGGACGAAGGCACCTACGAGTGCCGCGTGATCGACTTCAGCGATGGCAAGGCCCGGCACCACAAGGTCAAAGCCTACCTGCGGGTGCAGCCCGGGGAGAACTCGGTGCTGCAGCTGCCTGATGCGCCCCCCGCCGCGCCCGCGCCGCCGCCCAAGCCGGGCCGGGAGCTGCGCAAGCGCTCTCTGCCCGAGGCCTGCAGCCTGTAGCCCGCCCGCCCCGCATGCAGTCCTCCCGGCCCTGCGGCGACGGCGGGAGAGGAGTCCCGCGTGTGCTTTGCTTGCTTCTCCCCCTCCCGGCTCCGCCTCGTGCACCCCGTCCTCGCGGCCAGCCCCCTGGTGAGGAGCCGGGTCGGGGCCCCACGCTCCTGTTCCTTCTCATTCTACCTGGAACCGACTCCGGATCCCCCAGGGAGGCGGAGCCCCACCAGCCCCACGCGGGAGGCTGCCCCGCCAGGCAGAGTTAGCACCAGCAGGCTCGCTCAGGGCCCCCCTCTGCCGGCAACCCCTCCCCCCATGCCCAGCCCCTTCTAGGGCCTGTGAAGTCCACCCAAGGGACCCCCACATTCCATCCCCATTCCTGATCAGGGGACACTCACCCTGGTGGTTTGTAAATATTTCTATTGGGCCCACCCCGCCCCGGAACTGGCTCAAACCTCTGGCCACCCTCGGTGATGGAGGGGAGGTGGGAGGCCCAGGGCTTTGCCTAGGGGTGAGCGGGCCCTGTGTATATGACCCAACCTGTGAGTACCAGCCAACTCCAATAAAGCGGTTTAAACCAACCCGGACAGTGTCTTGCTGAGGCTGGGAGCTGAACCACTGTGGGGAGGGAGAGCTTCATAGGTCACACAGCACTGAGGAGCAGTGGCCTGGTGCTGAGGGGAGCCTGGCAGCTTTGCAGAGAGAGCAGGTGCTGCTCGCCTGGGAAGGGGGGGGGGGTCTCCAAAGGGCGAGAGAAGCAGCCTTTGTCGACCCCCACTGTGAATACCAGGAACCCGAATTAGTCCTAGATTCTGAGATAATCACACATACAGAAGAACCTGTGAAGCATGTTTGTATATTGTATATTGTATATTGAGTGGATAAACACCTTTGTAGCTGCCACCCAGCAAACCCATCACCCTATAGCAGACCTCCACTTTGGCCCTCAGTATCCTCTAGCGTCCCAGGGAACCCAGTGGTGACTCCATGGGAGAGCACTTGCTTAGCATGTGCAAGGAACCCCATTTCCAGCCCTGAAAAAGAAAAGTAAACTAAAATATTTTGTTTAAAGTGACAGAGGGTGAAAGCACTTGCCTCCAAGTTTGATGACCTAAGTTCCATCCCCAGGACCCACACAGTTGGAAGGAAAGAACTGATATCCCTGATATACTCAGGTTGTTCTCTGGCCCCTACATACATGCTCCCCTCACCCATAAAGATGCATATAATAAAAAATAAAGTGATGTACATATAGGTATTAAAACTAAAAACAAACCTACTAAGCTAGGGGTGATGGCACTCCTCTATAACCCCAGCCCTTGGGAGATTCATACACAGAAATACAGAACTCAAATATGTTTTTGTGTATGAGACCTGGTCTCACGTAGCTCAGGATGGCCTCACACTCTTTGTGTAGTCAAGGATGACCTTGAGCTCCTGATCCTCCTGCCTCAGCTTCTCCAGTACTGAGCTGACAGGGTGTGCTATGTGTTCCTTCTGAGTGCTGTATCTGAGGCTGCTGCTCTGAGCACCTTCTCCGTGTCTGCTGTTCATCGAGCATGAGAGCCGCAGGGGCCAGGCCAGTGCTCCAGGCTGGCCACGACGGGTCTTATATTCTCCTGGGACAGTCTCCATGTCCCTATTACACAGGAGGAAACCAGGAGCAGAGAGAGTACGGAGTTCACCCCAGTTTACACAATAGTTGACACTTCCTTAGCATAAAAGTGAATGCTTGGCTCCTGCCAAGACTGGATCCTCTCAGTCAGCTTCTCCCCCACTGTGCATACCTTGGGTCATCCCGACTGCCATGCCGCCACTGAAACACGGACCTCTCAAGCCAGGATGGCCAGCAGGTCCCTTGTCTTTTCACCTTGGGGTGTGTTGATAAGCTAGAACTGGGCCCCAAGACTTTTGCATCACCACAGTACCCCCAAGACAGGCCCCGTATCCTCAACTTTTGAAATGAGGACACAAGTTCAAAGGAGGGCAGCTGAAGGCAGGTAGGCAGGCAGGATGGATGGATAGATGGACAATAGGTGTGTGGATAGACAATGGATGGACTGGCAGGTGTATGGATGATGGGTGGATGAATGGGTGGATAGATGATGGATAGATGAATAGATGGGTGGTGGGTGGTGGGTGGTGGGTGGTGGGTGGATGGATGAATAATAGATGAACGCTGGCTGGCTGTGCTGATGGATGGATCGGTGGGTGGGTGGTCTGATGTATGCATATACTGATGTATGCATGTGTGTATGGAAGGGCTGATGGCTGGGAGGTAGATGGCTGGCCCGGTGATGGCTGGTGGGTGGACTGATGAACGGATGGATTGAGACGTAACTAACCTCGCTGTGGAGGCAGCAAGGCTTGCACCTGTTTCAGAACCTGGGTATCCAAAGGCCATCTTGTCTGCCCTGTGGTCATCTGGCTAGTGTCTAGCATTTATTCAATGAATATGATCCATCTCAGAAATGTCGAAAGGTGATGCTGGCATTAGAAGGCCCAGGGTCCAAGGGAAGAAAAGTGCCTGGACGTAAGTCTTGCCTCTGCCTATCCTTGCTGCCAGGTCTCCAGTAGGACCCCTCTTCTTCCTGAACCTCAGTTTCTCTCTCTGTATAATGACAATACAACTGGGGAAGTGAGACCTGGACCACAGTGAGCCGCCGTCACTTCCAAGGGGGGTTGTTGTCCAAAGGACAAATGAGGGATGCTGGGGAGCTTGCTGTGCAGAACCCAGAACACTCACACGGCTAAGGGGAATGGGAAATGAGGCAGTCCCATCAGGGACAGTCTCCACACCTCCCAGCAGGTTCCCTCCCAAGAGAAATGGAAACACATGGCCACACAAAAGCCTGTGAGTGAATATTCATGGAAGTATTATTCATGGCATTCGCCAAACAGAAACAACCTAAGTGTCCACCAACGCTTCTGGGTGATGAAGACAGTGTGGTCTATCCTGGCAGTGAAATATTATTTGAGAATAAAAAAGGCCATTTCCCTGCATACCGCAGCATACTGGAACCTTGGTAACATCATGATAAGGAAGGTGATAGAAATATTCTAAGATTGGTTGTCATGGAGGTTGTACAACTGCGTGGATTTGCTGAGTCACAGAACAGATATTTTAAGTAGATGAGTATATGGTGTGTGGGTATCTCAACGAAGCTGTGAACAGAAACGGAATAGTGCTAACTGCAGCACTGTGTCCGTGTGGCAGGACCAGGCGCTCTGCGGGCTCTTGGAATTATGGGTCCTATTTACTTACTACCGTGATTCTTTAATGAGAGCTGGAGAGAGTGGGGCTCAGCCGATGGTGGTGACTGCAGGAAATGGAGACAGTCAGTCTGGGAGACACAGTCCTAAGGTGGTGTCCAGGCCTGTCCTGAAGGTTCAAAACCACCCAACATTCCCTAAGGGTAGCTTCAAGCCATTTCCCACTTTGTGCCCAACACAGGAATATCCTGAGCAGATGGCCTAGCTGGTAAATTTCTTGCTGGACAAACATGAAGAGCTGAGTTTGAGCCCCAGAACTAACATCTTTAAAAATATAGGCATGATCATATATTATACCACGGCTGGGGAGGTGGAGACAGACAGGACCCCAGAGCTTCGGGCCAGACAGCTTGGCCTAATCTAAAGTCCAGTCCAATGGCAAGACCCTGCCACCCGAGGAAGGACACTGAGAAGCTGGCTTCCACAAGCACACATAGACATATGTGCGTGCTACAGAGAATAACCTGGAAATTAAGTGTGGTGGTATATGCCTGGATCCCCAGCCACTCTAGCTGCTGAGGCAGGAGGATTGCTTGAACCCAGGATTTTTTTTTTTTTTTTTTGGTTTTTCGAGACAGGGTTTCTCTATATAGCCCTGGCTGTCCTAGACTCACTCTGTAGACCAGGCTGGCCTCGAGCTCAGAAATCTGCTTGCCTCTGCCTCCCAAGTGCTGGGTTTAAAGGCGTGTGCCACCACTGCCTAGCATCAGCCTGCTTTGTTATAGAACCCAGGACTACCCTCCCAGGGCTAGTACCACCCACAATGGACTGGGCCCTCCCTCCTCAATCACTAATTAAGAAAATGCTTTACAGCCCATAAAACCAGGAATTCAAGGCTGGAAACACACATATGCACACACACACACACACACACACACAAAAAAAAAAAAAACCCAGTATAGGGTTTGTTCTAAATTCTTGGCCTTCAGACCCCACAAGCATCTATAGTTACATAGCAGCTCCAGGGTAGCCACACTTTGGTACAGCTCCCATGCAGTTTGAGCAGCTGTAGGCTATTCTATTGTTAGACAGAGAATGATTTATTCAGAGGGTTCCTAAAGGCTGGTCACTGGGGTCTCCTGCCTTCAGTAACAAGACTGTGTGGAGTGTTCCACCTGGCAAGCCAGAGCACAGGCAGAGCACTTCAGTAAGATGTCTCTATACCTTAGAATTGCAGGGTCAACGCGCTGACGCTAGTTTAATTCTCGTTAATTACTTTCCATGGAAGTGGGAGCAATTTACAGTGCTATAAATGTGTGAGCACACGCCCGACCCCTCTTCCTTTTCTCCACTACGTTAGACTCAATGGCATTGATCTCTGTGGTCTGAGGGTAAGCTGGGATCCTCACTCTTCACCTACCCAGCACCTTTTTGCTGGTGGAACAGCCCCCTGCCCTCCCTCCCTGGGATCTGACGGTTCAGTCTGGGCTCTCTATTGGCTGGGTCTCACTATTGGCTGGGTCTCTGTCCATCATCCTGTTGACTTGTGACATCTCTGTGAAGTGAATTTCAATTTGGTTTTGTTTTGTTTTTCCTTTTGACATTTTGTTTGACAAGTATTTTTTTATTGTTAAGTGGTTTCAGACTCTGTTACGCTATCATTTCTGAGTTATCTCTCATTATATGAACATAAATTTGAAGCTCTGGGAACTTAAATTGTCTTAAGGTATGAGCTTGCTTATTAATCTTTCTAGACTGTCAGCAGCACCTCCATCCTCCCACCCCCGCTCCCAAACTGGTCCAAGAGTCCATCAGCACTAAGATCTGCTCCCACATCCATGGCCACGTCACCCTATCTTCTGTCTATTCCTTCATCTCCTCTATGATGGGTCAGTATCACACTGTTTTAATTATTACAGTTTTGTGACACATTTCAATGTAGTGTTTTTTCTTTTTCTTTTTTCTTTTTTTTTTTTGACAGGATCTCTCTATGTAGCCCTGGGTGGCCTGGAACTCACTATGTAGACCAAGCTAGCTACAAACTCATACTGATATTCATGCCTCTGCTTCCCAAGTTCTGGTATTAAAGGCATGCGCCACTATGCACCTGGATCTAGCATAGTATTTTGTCTCCAGAACTTAGTGCTTTGCTGTTTTAGAACTAGAAGAGTCAGAAAGTCTTCCCTTTACATGCCCAAGGCTCTGCAGTCTATCTTCAGCTCAGACAAAATTCAATTGTGATTTTCGTTGGTGTCTTAGTTATTGTTCTGTTCTATTGCTGTGAAGAGACACCATGACCAAAGCCACTTATAAAAAAGAGCATTTAATTAAAGACTTGCTTACAGTTCCAGATAGTGAGTCCATGACTGTCAAGGCAGAGAGCACAGCCACAGGGAGCACGGCTGAAGGCAGGCATGGTGCTGGAGCAGTAACTTACAGCTTACATCTTATCCACAAGCAGGAGAAAGGGGTGGGTAGGCAGGAGATCGAGAGTGGTAGAGGGAGAAAGAGAGGGGGGAGAACTTTTGAAACCTCAAAGCCCACCCCTACTGACACACCTCTTCTAACAAGGCCACGCCTACCAACCCTTCCCAAACAGTTCTACTAACTATGGAGCAAACATTCAAATATACAGGCCTACGGAGGCCATTCTCATTCAAATCACCACCGTTGGGATTATGTTAAAAATCATAAATTAGAGTAGCAAATGCTTACATAGCCATGTCTCTACGTGTCTCAACATTCCCTTCCTGTTTGAGGCCTCTTTTCTGAACTTCTCCGAGAAAGTGTTTTGGGAATATGAGGCCTAGAGAGTGAAAATCTGTGTGCTACTCCTGTGAATTGCCATAGATTGGGCAATTTGTTATCTTCTTTAACATTGAGTATATGAGATCAAACAGCCCCTTCCTTCTGGCCTTCCCAGGCTCTGAACTCATGTGCATACACATATAGTTTATGAGTCTTTCTTTTTAGATTGATTAAATTTACTTTGTGTCTGAGAGTGCTTTGCCTGAATGCATATATATGCACTATGTGTGTGTGTGTGTGTCTATGTGTGTGTATGTCTGTGTGTCTGTGCATGCGTGTGTGTGTGTGCCTGATGCCTTGGGTGTCAGAAAGAGCATCAGATCCCCTGTAACTGGAGTTTTGGGTTGTGAGCCACCATGTAGAGGCTGGGCAACAAACCCCAGTCCTTGAAAACAAACAAACAACAACAAGCCAGCAAGCAAGCAAACAAAAAGCAGCCAGTGTTCTTTACTGCTGAGCCATCTCTCCAGACCCTACATATACACATAAAATAAAAATCCTCAGCTGGGTGGTAGTTGGCACACACCGTTAATCCTAGCACTTAGGAGGCAGAGATCTCTATGAATTTGAAGCCAACTTGGTTTAAAGTGCAAGTTTCAGGACAGCCAGGGCTACATAGAAAAACTGTCTCAAAAAACTAAATACATTTATTCATTCATTCATTCATATATACATACATACATATATACATACATACAATAAAATCCTTCTCAAAAGAGATGCTGAGGGAAGAGAGAATATTTAGGTTTTCTTTTGCGCCTAGCACAGTGGCAAATGCCTGTTCTTCTGGTCACTTGGGAGGCTGAAGCAGGAGGATTGCTTGAGACCAGGAGTTTGAGATGAGCATAGGCAACTTCATCCTACAATATAGATGTTGTCTTTCTGTAGTCTGTGCGTAGTTTTTAGAGAGTTAGCTCCTACTTTTCTTGCTGTTACCCTTGCAGTAAAATCTTTTGCTATCTTCTAATGTATTGCTGTTTGTCTACATGTGAAGGCTACCAGCTTCTGTTGTTGTTCAATTTCTTTGGTGCTAGGGCTTGAATCCAAAGTGTTGTGTCTGCAAAGCACTTGCTCCATCACTGAGCTCCACCCTCAATCTGTTTTCTGTATTGTTCCACTTTTGTATCCAGCCATTGTGTTGAATTTCTAATATTGGCAGTGTTTTCCCACTTGGTGTTCCCGTCCATGAAAATGACAATTGAATTCTTTCCAACCTATACGCTTCTTATTCTTTTCTCATCTCCAATGGCATTGGACAGTGCCTTCTGTAAAATGAGAGGATTAGTAGAGAGGTTTTTTGGGGTGTGTGTGGAGGGAATAGCCCTGGTAAGTGTGCAACTCTTCCTCCCAAGTGCTAGGATTTAAGGTCTACACCACCAGACCTGGCTTTATTTATAACTTTAATATGAATGCCTAATTCCCCCACTCCAGCACTGTCCAATGTCCTATAACTGTCATAGTCACTGTTCTATTGTTGTGAAGAGACACCATGAACAAGGCAAGTCTTATAAGGCATTTAACCGGGGGCTTGCTTACAGTCCATTATCATCATGGCAGAGCATGGCTGTACATAGGCACACAGGACGCTGGAGAAGTAGCTGAGAGCTACATCCTGATTCATAGGCAATAGGAAGAGAAGAGAGCCTGGGCTTGATGTGGACTTTTAAAATCTCAAAGCAAGCCCAGCACAGTGACACACCTCCTCCAACAAGGCTACACCTCCTCCAACAAGGCCACACCTCCTCCAACAAAGCCACACCTCCTCCAACAAGGCCACACCTTCTCCAACAAAGCCAAACCTCCTCCAACAAGGCTATACTTCCTAATCCTTCTAATCCTTTCAAACAGTTCCACTCCTGCAGAATGTTTCAGGAGCCTCAACCTTATTGGCAAAGCTTCTAAACACTTTAATGTTAGTGCTGTCTCAGGCAGGTCCCAGGGACATGCCCCACCCTATCACCCAATATCCAAAAGAGAAACAGTTTCAGAGTTATGCTGAATGGCTTTTGCTAATCATCTCCAGGTACAATTCTGGAAGCCAACAAATAGGCATGGGTTCAAATCCTAGCTCTGTCACCTTTGAAATATGTGATGTTAGGTCCACCTCCTCTCCCTGAACTTCCAAGTTTTCTCAGATAATTTATGTAGGCACTGAGGTTGGCATATGATCCAGTGAAGCTGTTCTCATTGACAAGCATAGGATGGTAACAGGGTAGGGCCTGGGAATCTGCACTGCTACCCTGCCTTTCTGCCTGACTGGGTAGGTGAGTTGCTGGGATATCCCTTGTGCAGAGTGAGGTGTTTGAGCAGACAGACAAATTGAGAGCCTTCGTCATTTCTGATAAGTGGGAGAAAAAAGATGGAGGTCAGATGCTGGCTGCTTGTAAAGGGTAAGTATTACATCTGCACCTGAAACATAGATCAATATTTGAAGAAAACCAATCAGGACGCAAGAGTAAATAAAGTGGGGGAGATGAAGGAATGCCGTGGTTGGCAAGGATCCTGGGCTGTGCACCATCTGGTGTCTGAGTCCCCTTGACAACATCTCTTCCCCATGTGCTGCGCCATGCTCTCCCCAAAGAGGCCCTTGCTGTCACTACTGAGGCAGACCCTGGAGCCATGTCCGCCCACGCCTCCTCCAGCTGCTCCCACCCTCTCCCTGATCTTACAGGGTTTTTTTTTTTCCTTTTCTTGATTTAGTCCTAATTTGGTTTCGTTTTCTACACTCCTTTTAGACCATTTGTCTTAGAAAAAGACTTGTCTAGTCTCAGCACGTAGGTCTTGATTAGGCTGGGGGGGGTATGCAGGGGGGCGGGTATCCCCCCAGCAGGAGGGAATTGTATCTCAGGATTATATTGCCTTGCATACACACCAGACAAGCACTTGACCTCTGAGCTGCAATTCCCAGCTCTTTTTTCTATTTGAAACATGGTCTTACTAGGTCAGCTCAGTTAGACTTCAACGCCATAGACCAGGCAGGTCTTGAACCTGTGGACACTGACTCAGCTTGCCTACTAGCTAGGAGCACAAGCCTGTGCCCCAAGGC
>NW_021620408.1:1254887-1332387 GCF_004785775.1 Grammomys surdaster | reverse complement strand
ACACAGCCACTTGGGTTTTCATTAATTCCAGATGTAGTCAAGTTGACAACCAAGAGTAGCCATCACATGGTGTTATGGATGGTTGTGAGCCATGTGGGTGCTGAGAACCAAACCTGGCTTCTCTGCAAGAGCAACAGTGCTGTTAAACCCTGAGCCATCTCTCCAGCTCCGAACTACCATCTTGATGGTGACTGTCTCTTTGCCCAGTTGACCCTGGTATATATTCCGAACAGGAAACAGAGTCATTAAGAACGTCAGCTGAGGGTTTGAGCTTCCGCGACCTAGATGAGTCCTAGACCCATCCCTAGCTGGTGTTTGACATAGTCATGGCTTATAGAAAGCCCAGGGACATTGATTGGTCAGGGCTCACCCTTGTCTACCTGAGCATACAAACCCCTTCCTCCCACTGTAGGATGCGAGCTTGTTATGTCACCTGAAGTATATCACTGACATGTCCTGGATTGTCTCCCTCTGTCTTTGGTCTCTCAGCACTGCCTGCCGTGGCCACGCTGTTTCTAAGACAGCCCCCACACTGCTTTCCCACCTCTGAGCCTAACTATGTAGTGAAAGAGAAGCCCGCCAGCCCTTCTGTCATTTAGATTAGTCTGATCTCTCCTCCAAGGAAGTCAGTAGACCTGGTTTGAAACCTTGATCCCTCCCTACTGTGTGTCAAGCTAGGTCACTGGTTCTCAAATTACAGCATGTGTCAGAATCAGGATAACACTGGTGAACAGTAGCTTGTTAAAATGCAAATTACTGGGCTCCATCCAGCAGGATTGGAGCAGGTCATAAAAATTTGCATTTCTTTAAAAAAAAAACCACCCTGTTGCAGCTGCTGATCCTGGTGCTGGCTGTGGCCACCACCTTTTCAGAGTCAGTGGTCTTGGATCTAGGGTAGTCACACATGTGTGTACACACTCAGTGGTCTTGGGTCTAGGGTAGTCACACACTCAGCTTCTAAAACAGCAATCACAACCTGAGGTAAGCCAAGTTATGGCCGCCCTCAACTTTGCCAGTATGCCTCTATGACCACAGTCCCAAATCACAGACAGCTCTCATACCATCGAACTGTATCTCAACCAGAATTCTAAATCCCATTACTGCTCTGTGGCCTCTGAGCTCTCTTCCTGTTGTAAGTGGGAAGCATAAGCAACACTAAGTGCTTACTGCCTGCTGAATGTCTCAGTGATGGACGCCATTTAATCCATGTACTGCCTTGAAATATCCGTCTCTTTCTGGAGAGACTGATAGCCAGACGAATAAAAAATCGTAAGATGAAGAAGGGCTGGGCGGATGGTTCCGTGGTAAAGTGCTTGCCCTGCAAGCAGAACCATCTGATTTTTGGATCCCAGCACCTAGGGAAAGCTGTTTGTGTGTTCTCTGTGCTCATATGGTGAGATGGCAGGCAGGGACAGGAAGCTTGGCATCCAGCTAGCCTGGTCACAGTTGGCAAGCAACAAAGAGGAAGGTAAGGACTCACACTTAAGGTTGTCCAATTTCCACATGTGTGCCATAGCACATGCATGCCCACACTCGCAGACATGTGCATACATGCAGTCACACATGCATACAGACATAAATCACACAGGCACCCACGCTTTACACATGCATCCATGCATTACACATGCAAGCACACACATACAATAATACATACATACATACATACTTATATATACATATGCATAAACATATACATATAGATGTATGTATCCATCAAGATGGCTCAGGGGACAAAGGAACTTGCTGTCAAGCTTGACGATCTGAGTTTGAGCCCTCAAACCCACACCGTAGGAGAGAACTGACTCTTGCAAATTGTCTGATGGCCTCCATATGCATGCTGTGTCTGTGTGGGTAATGATAGGAAAGACCTTACCAAGGTCATACAGTTAGTAAATAATTACAGACCCAGGATTGGGGTCTGGTTAGCAGCCCTCTTGCTTGACGTCTGCTAGGAGGCTGAGGACAGCTTGCAGACTTCTCTACCTTGACTGCAAGGTCATTGCACGTGGTTTTGCCCCACACCCTGGTTTCTGAGCCTGCTTTCTCCCCTGTCCTTCACCCTGACTGTGCAGGAGGCTTTGCTTGCTCAACTGCAGACGTATCTGAAAGTGTTAACTGTGGGCAGGTTTTAATAAAGGCCTTTTTCTAGGCTACGTCTATATAAATGTTCCAATTTAATATGCAAATGCACTGCTGGTGATTTCGGGTGCACTGGGCCTGTATTGTTCGAGTTGCAGTTATGTTGATTTAGTCCATAGCTCAATGGTTAATAATTTAGTAAGCAACCTTATTTTTTAATCTCCTTGGTCCTCGAATCTCATCCTTCTCCACATTAAGGGACTCGGGCCTGCATGAAGTTTTGTTTTAATGAACAATTCTTGGATAAGAACTCCATCTAAATTCTGGGGAGCTATTCAGTTCCGGGTCTGCCACTGTTATTATGGGATTGTTGCTTTCATTGTGAATATATTGACCCAAGGCCTGCTTTCTGTTATATAATCTACTTTGCCTGATATTATCATCAGCAGACCAGATTGTTTTGTAATGTTAGTATTTGCCTGCCAATATATATATGTATGTATGTATATTGGTGATAGGGCCTCTCTATATAGCCCTGGCTGTCTTGCAACTCCATGCAAACCTTTGCTTATGCCTATTTTCACCTTGGCTCTCTAAGTACGTTGGTTATACTTTATAGGAAATTTTTAACTAGGTTCTGAGTTCTTAAGAAAACTTGCACCAGGCAGTGGTGGCGCACGCCTTTAATCCCAGCACTTAGGAGGCAGAGTCAGGTGAATCTCTGAGTTCAAGGCCAACCTGGTCTACAGAGCAAGTTCCAGGCTAGCTGGGGCTACATAGAGAAACCCTGTCTCAAAACAAATAAACCACTCCCAAAGAAAAAAAGTTTTGTTGGATGTGGTGGCATATAACTTCAAACCTCTAATTCCTGCACTTGGGAGACAGAGGTAGACAGAGCCCTGTAAGTTCAAGGCCAGCCTGGTCTATATAGTAAGTTCTGGGACACTCAGAGCTATATAGTGAGATCCTGTTTTGGAAAAAAAAAAGCAAAAGACTTCTTATTATTTATGTGTATGTGTGTGTGCTGGCATGTTAGTATGCACATGTGCACTCATGTGCCTTCAGAGGCCATAAGGGGGCATTGGTTCCTCTGGATCTGGAGTTATAGGCAGTTATGAGCCACTTAGTCTGGGTTCTAGGAACCTAATTCCAGGCCTGCGCAAGAGCAGCAAGGTCTCTTAAGCACTAAGCCATCTCTCTAGACATTCATTTTAAAGAAAAATTATTATTATTATTATTATCATTATTTTATGTGCACAGCTGTTTTGCCTCTGTGTCTATATACCACTTCTGTGGCCTATTCCCCATGGAGAGCACTATAGGGTGTTGGGTGCCCTGAAAACAGAGTTACAAATTGTTGTAAGGCATCATGGAGCTAGCCTCTGAAAGAACAGCCAGTGGTCTTCACCATGAGCCATCTGTCCAACTTACTTATTTTAATGTTTAACATGGTTGCTGTGATGGTTTGTATATGCTTGGCCCAGGGAGTGGCACTTTTAGAAGGTGTGGCCTTGTTAGAGTAGGTGTGTCACTGTGGGTGTGAGCTTTAATACCCTCATCCTAGTGCCTCGAAGTCAGTATTCTGCTAGCAGCCTTCAGATGAAGATGTAGAACTCTCAGCTCCTCCTGCACCATGCCTGCCTGGATGCTGTCATGCTCCTGCCTTGATGATAATGGACTGAACCTCTGAACCTGTAAGCCACATGTTGTCCTTACAAGAGTTGCCTTGGTCATGGTATCTGCTAATAGCAGTAAAACCCTAATATAGTTGCTTAAGTATAAATTTTCCTAACAGCGTATTATTCTTTCAGGAGAGACAATAGCTTGAATATAATGTAACCACTGAATGAAGTGTCCCCACTCTGTGCCCCGCCCCCGTCTTCTTCATTATAGTGTAGAGCAGTGGTTCTCAACCTTCATAACACTGAGACCCTTTAATACAGTTCCTTGTGTTGTGGTGACCCTCAACTGTAACATTATTTTCATTGCTGCTTTATAACTGTAATTCTGCAACTGTTATGAATCATAACGTAAATATCAATGTTTCCCAATTGTCTTTGGCAACCCCTGTAAAAGGGTCATTCAAGCTCAAGGGGGTCGCGACCCAAAGGTTGAGAACCAATGGTCTAGAATTTTCGTTTTAACATTTATTATTAAAATATTTTAATGTGTTGCCAGGCATGGTGGCACTCAACTTTAATGTTAACACTTGGGAGGGAGAAGCAGGCAGATCTCTGGGTTCAAAGTAAGCCTGGTCTACAGAGCAAGTTCCAGGTCAGCTAGGGGTACAGAAAAATCCTGTCTCAAAAAAAAAAGTTTTTTTTCTATGTGTATGACAGGGTCTCATGAAGCTCAGACTGGCCTTGCTGTACAGCTGGGGATGATTTGAAACTCTTCTTTTTGCTTTGTTTGTTTGTTTTGTTTCTTTTTGAGATTTTGAGATAGAGTTTCTCCGTGTATCCCTGGCTGTCCTGGAACTCTCTTTGTAGACCAGGCTGGGCTAGAACTCACAGAGATTCGCCTGCCTTAGCCTCTGGAGTACCAGAATCAAAGGTGTGTGCCATCACACCTGGCAACTTTGACTTCTTAAGCCTCTTGCCTCTGCTCTCAGCTGTGAGCTAGCACACCTGGCTTACACTGAGCTGGAGATGAAGCCGAGGGCTTTGTGCAGGCTAGGTCTGTGGGGGAGTGCGTGTCTACAGAGTACAAGAGCCTGACCCTAATCCCCAGCCTCACACAAATAAATAAAAAATAAATTACAGAAGTTAGATTTACTGGTGTATTTGGCTACCTTCTGTAATCTTTTCAGTAAGGCTGTGGATGATGAACTAGTCTACGAACTGAAAATGCCCGTAACTAGTTCTCCTTCTTGATAGTTCATTTAGTATAGAATGAGTGGCTCTCCACACTGGGCATGCTCAGAATATCACTTTTTTGTAGGTCATCCAGTGCTGCTCAGGAAAAGTCTCCTGAGCCTTATGTGGTGGTGCACACCTGGAATCCCAGCACTTGGGAGACAGAAGCAGAAGAAACTTTGTGACTTCAAGGTCAGTCAGGGCTGTGTAGTGAGACCCTGTCTCAAAACCCAAAACACCAACAACAAAACACCTGTCATCTTTCTTGACACTGCTGTAGAGTCTATATATTTATTCTCTTGTAGTCTTTGAGATTTATCTTCCAATATTTGTGTGTGTGTGTGTGTGTGTCCATCCGTCCTTTAGTTTTATGTCTCTGTGACACTTTGTAGGTGAATTCCTTGGACTTTCAGTTCACTTATTGTGTCTTCAACTGTGTCTAATTGTTGTGAGCTTGCCCATCTGAACTTACCTCAGCAATCTTGTGTTTTGTCTTGTAGTTTCGCTTTCCTTTTCACGTAATCAGGTAATTACAACTGATTTGTTTAATAACTTCTTTTTATGGGTGGCTTCTTTTACCTTTGTTAGAATCTTGAATCTGTTCTAAAGTGACTTTCAGAATACTTACCATGAATACTTACCACAGGTACATTTATTATTTGTGTTGACTTTGTTGGCTTTCCTCTTTTATAAAGTTATTATTTAGTGTGTGTGCATGTGTGTGCACGTGAGCGTGCGTGCGTGCCTGCATGTGCATGTGAGCATATGTGCTGCAGCACATATAGAGGTCAGAGACACCCTGCAGGAAGGAGTCTTTTCTCTCCTTCTACCATGAGTCTCAGGGACTGAACTCTGGTCCTCAGGCTTAGCCGCAGGCCCCTTTACCCATGGAGCCACCTTGCTCACCTGGATTTTTCTCAGTGTCAGGTTTTTTTTTTTTTTTCCTTCCATGAATCATGTTAGCAGCTTGATTCTGAAGAAGAATAGTTCTGTCCATGTTCTTTCTCTGGACTCAGATAAAGCTGGTCCCATAAGACCCCAGGTCCAAGTCCAGCTCAGGGTTCTTAGCCTTTGGTGAGAATGGACATGTCACAGGCCTGGTGACTAAGTCCGGGTGGCTTGCCTCAGGTTGCCATTGTTCCCTCTGGTGACCTACAGTGTGGTTTCCAGGCCTCAAGGCCAATTTTATCCCAGTTTTCTCTGTAGGACTTGGACTCTGGTCACCGCTCTCTGTCTACAGAGTCACAACCTGGCCTGAGCTTGCGAGCTCCATTAATGTTCCAGTTTGTTTTTATAACAAAGGAAAGAAAAATCTTGTTTCTCTGAGTGTGATTTTTTTAACTTAAGATAAAATTAGTGGGACAGTGATGGTGCACACCTTTAATCGCAGCATTTGGGAGGCAGAAGCAGGTAAATCTGTAAGTTCAAGGCCAGCCTGGTCTATAGAGCTAGTTCCAGGACAGCCAGGGCTACACAAAGAAACCCTGTCTTTGATAAAATTTGTCTGTTATTTCAGTATATAAGTGGAGGATATTTTCCCCATTAGTTCATGGATTTTTTTTTTTCTTATCGTAACTACTGAAGTATAACTTACATTCAATAAAACCACCAAGTGGAGTGCATATGCCAATGGATCTTGATGAGTCTATAGTCACATAACCATTGCTTCAATGAAAATTATTTTCTTTACCCTTTAAAGGTTTGCTTGTTTTGCTACAGCCCCCTTTGCCAGCCCTGGCCCAGACATCACTGGTGCCTACCCTCTAGATCACTTTGCATTTGCCAGAAATCCCTGTCAGTGGGATCAGGCAGGTTGGGCTCTACATGGCCTCTTTCACTGAGGCCCTGTTGAGGACCACCGCACTTCCTGGCTTTGGGATGGTATTCTGTCACATTAGGATGTGGTCATCCATTCTTTCTCAATGAACATTTGAATTGTGTCCTGTTTGGGACTGGTGGACACAAGTCTGTTCTGGACACCCACATGGAAACCCTTGCATGGATATGTTTTTATTTCTCTTGGGTAAATACTGGAGACGAGGGTTTCTGGGCTGTGTAGTGTGTGTATGCCTAACTTCATAGAAACTTCTACGTTAGTTGGGTGTGGTAGAACTCACCTGTAATCCTAGCATTTGGGAGGTATCACAGGAGGATCAGGAGTTCAAGGCCAGCTTTGACTGTGTAGGCCTTTGAGGCCAGCCTGAGCTACATGAGGCCCTGTAGAAACAAAACATCAAAAAAAAATACAAAAAAACCCACAAACAAACAAACAAACAAACAAAACCCAGCTGGGAGCTGGTTCAAACTTTGGATCTCCTTTGGATTGATTTCATCCAATCGAAGGAAGTTTGGAGACCCTTGCTTGCTCCTTCCCAAATGTCACAACAAAAGGAAAGAAAAAAAAACTTGCTGGGCAGTGGTGGCGCACGCCTTTAATCCCAGCACTTGGGAGGCAGAGGCAGGCGGATTTCTGAGTTCGAGAGTTCGAGGCTAGCCTGGTCTACAGAGTGAGTTCCAGGACAGCCAGGGCTACACAGAGAAATCCTGTCTCGAAAAAACAAAACAAAACAAAAAAACAAAAAAACTGTACAGCCCCTTCCCAAAGCAGCTGCTGCCTTTGCACCCCGGCATTCTGAGTGGGGGACAGAGGGTATTTTTCAAGGACGAGCTCAGTGCCATCATCATGGCAGGTGACTTTAGAAACACTTTTGAATGAAATGTCAGGGATGGTGATGAAGGCATTGAGGGCAGTCTCTAAGCAACCACTTCCTGCTGCATCCTCAGTACCGCTCTCCCTGCCCCCATCCCAACCCTGGCCCCTCAGTGCTCAGCTTCTGATGGCCACTCTATGAAGTCCATGAATAAAAGATGTGCCACTCGGGCATGAACAGCTGAGAGCTGGTTCAAACTTTGGAGCTCCTGCATTTCATCCAACGGAAGGAAGTTTGGGGGCACTGGCTTGCTCCTTCCCAAATGTCACAAGATGCTGTGTCGGGGAGCTAGTTGGCATTTCCATCCTGTTACTACAGTATCTCCCCTGACTCTTGTCCAGGATGGGTGCTTTGCTCTCCAAGGGGCCTGTTTCAGTCAGTGGGAGGGAGGAAAAGGGAGAGAGAGAAACACACAGTCTCCCTTTAAGTGCACCTGCCTGGTGCTGGGCAGTGGGAGTGTCCTCCCTTAATCCCAGCACTTGGAGGGTAGAAGCAGATGATCTCTAAGTTCAAGGCCAGCCTGGTTTACTAAGTGAGTTCCAGGACAGCTAGGGTTACACAGAGAAACCCTGTCTCGAAAAACCAAAACAGGTAACAAAAAATCACCACCAACAGAAAATAAAACCAAAAAACAAAACCAAAGTGTACACCTTCTAGAAGCTCCAGGCCATTTGTACTTTCTCCCATCGCCACACCTAGCTGCAATGGAAGCTGCGTGATGGGGCCTTCATTCGGGACCGGTTGAGTAAGGGGATGGACACCAGACTCTCATTTAGATGAAGATTAGGGATAGATGCCTGATTCTGATGTGAACCCTGCTGTGCATACTGAGAAAGCCAGGCTGATGGAGAAATCTGCCAGCACCTCCCGCCCTAACCATCCCGGCCCTTGTAGTGAGTCCCTGGAGATTGATTGCTACAGAGCATGCGTAAATGAAGGACTGAATTCAAAGAAGGGGATTGGTGACCAATCCCTGTTAGTTGGGGTGGGGTGGAGCACAGAGACCTGGGTCCACCTCCCTTCTCAGAGTTCACCAAGCCTAATCTCTGTGAAACTTTGCAGCCTCAAGAGGTGGGGTGTATGCCAGAGCTATGTGTCCAAAATGTTGCTACATCCCATATGTATCAATTTAAGTACAAATCAATAAGATAAAATAGTCCCCACCCTACATGATCGAGCCAAAGGACATGGCAGTGTCTCATCTCATCAGGCAAGGCTAATGAGAACGGGAGGTCAGAGGCGCGCGCGAGTGTGTGGGTTCCTCCAGGAGCAGAATGGGGACAAAAGATTGAAGGAGTGTCCCAGGCAGGGAGCAACCCAGAAAATGGGGCAGTAGGCAGATAGTTTAAACGATAGTTTAAACACAATACACAAGTTGGATTCCGTCCTTCCAGGATCCTTGGAAAGTTGTTCAGAACTTGAAACTCAAACCTCTTCTGCCCAAGGAGGTAGGGATGAGCTTAGGGCTATGAGTGTCCTTTGTTGATCTGTTCTCATTTGCTGCTTAATTCACCAAGCATTCTGGCCTGTTGATGCTGCAGACGAAAAGCCTCCCCCACTGCAGGATGTCCTCAGGCAAAGAAATCAAACTGGAGTCTGTTGGAAAGTGGCTGGTACAGCTACCTGAAGGAGTAAGGCCTGAGGGCTGTGGGCAGGCACCTTGTGGTGTTTGTGTTCCAAAGGATGAAGATCAACACCCTCGACACAGCTTTTACATGCACACCACACTCACACACACACACACACACACACACACACACACACACACACACTCACACACACACCACACACATATACACACTCATGGACATCTTCAGATTCATCCTGTTGCTTTTTTAAAAAAATTTTTTATTGATTCTTTGTGAATTTCACATCATAATCCACCCTCCCCACCCCGTTCCTCCACATCTACCCTTTCAACCTCCCACCCAAAACAAACAAAAATCCAAACCAAACATCTCTCCATGGAAACCGTAATGTGTCACGATGTGTCACACACTATACCTATTTGCCTAGCCTTTCTCGTAAATGTTCTTAGCAGTGAGTCATTGGTCCGGTTTGAGGCCTCTGACTTCTGCTACTCCATCCATACAGATGGGGTAGATGATGGCGTGCACCAACTCAAAGTCCTGGATCTGGATCTGGGTAGAAGCTGAGTTGATCAGCCTGACAGCTCTCCCAAGCTCATGGCATCAGGGCCAGCTCTCCAGCCCCCACACCACCAGGGCCAGCTTTCTCAGGTGAGGGATGGGGCCAGCTCTGCACAGCATACAGGTATCAACATAGCCCCAGGCAGCAGCCTAGACCAGAGACATCTGCATGGACCATGGACACCAGCACAGATGCACACTGCTGCAGAGCCACAGACCCGGACATGGCCCTGGGAGGTGGCATGGACCAGGGCCTCACCATGGCCTCAGGTGACTCCTCACTCTCCGTGTGGCCCCACCCCTCCTCGTGCACACACCAGTCTGCTTCTCTTTCTATTCCGTCTCTCCAACGCTTACTTGATCATCTTGTGACTCCCGGGACCTCTGGGTGTCCTCCCTGGGGTCACCCTGGTCCCTCTTACTGCGAGGCCTTTACATAGACTGTTCTGGAAATTTGGGACATTCCCCTGCCTCACTGCATTGAGTCATCTATGCAATTTTTAGCTACTGGTTTGATTGTCCCTTGTACCTTTCCCTTGTCAGGCTCCTCTGAGGGATGGCCCCTATCCCAGCTCAGGACAAGATTAAGTCTTCCCGATGTAGACTGCTCCAGTCCTGTCCCACAGTGTGCCATCTCTCTGAGGCTAGTGGATTAGTGCTGTCTTCCTCCATCAAGCTGTGAGGAAGAGATCTTGGTTGTCATGTTCAGTAACACATAGTAGGTGTTCAACAAATGTATATTGACCAGGTGAATGAAAGAATGCATGTGTGAACAGACCCAGGTCTAGCTGAATAAAGGCTCCGTGGCCAGAGACAGACTCTACCAGCTAAAGAGCCGGGAAGAGGAGGAGGCTAATTAGCAATTCATTAGGATCCATTTCCAAGTCTATAGTCAATGCTAATGACTTGTTTGTTTAAAACAGGAAGTTCTGTACTCATTAAACCCATTAGTAAGTGAAAATGTTTCTGGGGAAGTCTGGCCTCCCACACTGGAGTGTAATATCAAGGCTGTAGCCCCTCTTGCGTAGACTTTCCAGAATTCAGCAAAGCAGGTGCTACAGGTGGGGAAACACCTAGGTTGATCCCAGGTTTTCCCAGCATTCTCCCTCAGAAGGATGTGAAGACACATAGAATCCTAGCTCATCAGAGGACACCAGAGGCCAGGATTGCTGAAAAGGAGACAGGCCATGCTTGGTCGCATATGCTTAGGCCTTAAGTGCTTTGTTTCATTGCTTTGTTTAGTCCTGGCTATCCTGGGATAGTATGTAGACCAGGCTGGCTTCATATTCATAGTGTTCTGCCTGCTGGGCAAGCCTGAGGTTCATGGCTATCTTAACATTTGTCTTTATATTAAAAGAATGCTGTCTTCATATAGAGAGATTCCATAGCAAAAGCTAATTGTGCTGTGATTCCCAACTCATAGTTGGTAAGAGAGTTCAAGGGACAAAGGGCCCCTTATTCTTCCCATGTTGCCTTAATTGTTTGTTGTTTGTTTTGTTTATTTTTTTTATTTTTTTTTAAAGATTTATTTATTTTATTTATGAGTACATTGTAGCTGTCTTCAGACACACCAGAAGAGGGCATCGAATCTCATTATGGATGGTTGTGAGCCACCATGTGGTTGCTGGGATTTGAACTCAGGACCTCTGGAAGAGCAGTCAGTGCTCTTAACCGCTGAGCCATCTCTCCAGCCCATGTTTTGTTTATTTTCAAGATAGGGTTTCTCTGTATAGCCCTGGCTGTCCTAGAACTCACTTTGTAGACCAGAGTAGCCTTGAACTAATAGAGATCCACCTGCCTCTGCCTTCCTAGTGATGGGATTAAAGGTATACCCCACCACCACCTGGCTAAATTGTCCATCTTTTGAAAAGAAGTTTTTAATCTATTTGTTCTCTCTCTCTCTCTCTCTCTCTCTCTCTCTCTCTCTCTCTCATTTACATGCCAGGGCACACATGATGAGGTTAGATGACACTTTGAGGGAGTTGGTTCTCTCCTTACCATATGGGTCCTAGGGACTGACCTCCCGTTGCCAGGCTTGGTGGCAAGCGCCTTTACCCACTGAGTCTTCTTGCCTGCCCAGTTTTCCAGCTGTGTTGCCTTGTGTATCTGCATGCTGGGCCATGTCTAGGAAGCTGTCTCTTGCTTGCCTCCTGCAAGCTGAGCACCATCAGATGAAGGCATCCTTCCTGGGTCTCACACACCCTCCTGCTCCCAGGGACCTTAAGCTGTCTCTGAATGCTACTGGCCTCAGACTTTGCATGCATTATATCAAGTCCTTGAAGCTGTGTGAGGTGCTGTACACCTTTAATTCCAACACCTGGGAGGCAAAGGCAGGCTGATCTCTGAGGTCCAGGCCAGCCTGGTCTACATAGTGAGGTCCAGGCTATATAGAAAAAAAAAATCAAGTTATTGAGTTCTGCTGGGAAAAGCCACTGATCATTCTCCTGAGGAGAAAGCTGATTTGTCAAGGCTGCAGTGCTGGAGACTCATAACTGACAAGAGTGCAGACAATAAGCGACAGTCAAAAGCTCAGCCTTAAATGGGGCATCTGTACTACATGCATGCAAGCAGGCATGTAACACATGTACATATACATGCTCTCTCTCTCTCTCTCTCTCTCTCTCTCTCTCTCTCTCTCTCTTTCTCTCATACATACACACATCCCCTCACACACAGCATATACACATGTATGCATACATGTTCACACACATGACCTCACACATATACACATTCTTGTATTCATGCTTACACCCTCACACACACTTGCACGCACACACATATGCATGCATGGGCAAATGCACACAGAGCACACACAGAGGTGGAAAGGGGACATGGTGAGAAGGGTATGGGGGCGGGGAAATGAAAGAGAAAGCAGAGCTGGGGGTGGATGATTAAGATACAATGTTTACATGTATGGAATTATCAAAGAATAAATAAAAGATTGATTTAAAAGGGTGCATGGCTGGCCTGTACAATAAATAGCAACGCCAGGCTCTAAGCCAGAACCAAACAGAGCCTGGAGAAGAGATTCAAAATCAACTTCTCTGAGGCAGTGCAACCCGCCATTCCTCAGAGAACCCCTGCTCCCCAGTAGCAGCCAGCCTCCTTCAAGCCTCGCCCTGTCAGTACTTCCATTGCCTAAAGCTTGCAGTTCCATCCCACAGTTGGAGCTGTGAATGTTGAAGGGCTTTCCATTCCCTCTGCTTCAGGTTCCCCCTGCTTGCCAGCTGGAAGGTCTCTCCAGCTCTCCCTTCCTCTTCAGCCCCACCATTACTCCACTAACGCATCCCAGCACTGTTCTCTTCAGCGTGGCATTCATTCACCACAGAGTGCTTCAAACCCCAGCTGCAGGCCTGCAGAGGCCTCATGGGGAGATGCCGCTACCTACCCCGGCTGCTGCTGAGTTACTGCATTCTCCCACACTAGCTGGTCAGTCATTAGCTCTCCTCTGGGGTCTAGCACCCGGGAGGCAGCATTTTGAATCTTTGTCTCTGGTCCTCAAACAATGCTTATGATGTTTCCAACCAGCAGGTTTAGGGTCCTGTTATATGAGCCTTGATGTATCTAATCATGCAACATTGGCAGCTTTGGGTTCAAACCCAGTAGTGGCTCTTCAAGTCTTTAGGCTAAAGGACATTCAGCTATCTGTGACACTGTCTATAGAATTGACAAGCTGCATGTTTCTGTCCATGGTGCTGAAGAAGTGGGCCCAACTATTGTCCCTTAGAGAGGAAAAGGGAGACACAGGGCAGAGGGCACTGTCCCAAGAGCAGTAGTCCAGAGCCCCGAATTCAGCCTGGACAGTCAGGAAACCCGAAGAGGCCTGCCTCTTCTGTGCACGGAGGAGTTGGGTGTGATGGAGTAACCATGCTTCTTGCAGACAGGGGTCCACATGATGGGGACCGCCCCCCCAATACCATATCAGCGTGAGCTAATTACAGAACTACAAACACACAGGACCTTCAATTAAAAAAAAAAAACAGTTTGTGTATATGTATGTGTGTGTGTGTGCGTGTGTGTGTGCGTATGTATGCCATGTATATGCAGCTGCTTTGAGAGGCCAGAGGATGTAATCCCCGGCAGTGGGATTCCAGATGATTGCAAGCCACCTAAAGTGGGTGCTGGAAGCTGAACTTGGTTCCTCTGGAGGAGCAACCAGCTCTCCATGCTGGACACATTCTGTTTTAATGATAAATGCTTTTGTAGGTTATACATGCATTAAAAAAAAATAGGGGGCTGGTGAGATGGCTCAGTGGTTAAGAGCACTGACTATTCTTCCAGAAGTCCTGAGTTCAATTTCCAGCAACGACATGGTGGCTCATAACTATCTGTAATGGTATCCGCTACCCTTTCCTAGTTTGAAGATAGCTACAGTGTATTCATAGAAAATGAATAAATAGATCTTAAAAAATAAACTGTAAAGAGTACTTTCTTTTTAAAAAACTAGTATTTTTTTTGTTTGCTTATTTATTTATTTATTTGCATTTGGGTTTTCGAGACGGGGTTTCTCTGTTAGAGCCCTGGTTGTCCTGGAGCTCACTTTTGTAGACCAGGCTGGCTTCAAACTCACAGAGCTCTGCCTGCCTCTGCCTGAGATTAAAGGAGTGTGCACCATGCCCAGCTAAGAACACTTCCTGAAGACATCTTATGAGCCGCCCTCTACAGAGACTGCACTTGGGAATCCTCTAAGAAAGCTGCCCTAAGCCAGGAGCTCCCCTACAGTGAACAGAGCCACATTCTTCAGTACTACATCTCCCGAGCTGCCTCTTTCTGGAAGGCCGTGAGACACTCCACACACACTCACCAGGCACTCATTAGCCGGTGATTTGGGCTAGGCTTTTACGGTTACTATAGATCTTTTATTAATGAAAACGTGTACCAGAGAATATGCCCCTCATCACCCCTGCACATGGGGTAGGAAGGTTCTGAGGGCTGGAGAGCTGGCTCAGTAGTTAAGAGCAGTTGTTGCTCTTCCCAGAGGTCCTGGGTTTGATTCCCGGTACCCACATGGCAGCTCACAACCGTTTGTAATTCCAGTCCCAGAGGATCCAAAGCCTTCTCCTGACGTCTGTGAGTACTATGCATGCACACGATGCACATTCATGCACAGGAAGAACACTCAAACCCATAAAATGATTGTTAAAAACAAAATTCTGGAAAAGCAGTCATTCTGCATGTGTGCCTGTGTGAGAGTGTCAGATCTTGGAGTTGCATACAGGCGTGAGCTGCCATGTGGGAGCTGGGATTTGAACCTGGGTCCTCTGGAAGGACACCCAGTGTTCTTAACTGCTGAGCCATCTCTCCATCCCTAAAAGAAAATTCTGAATAGCAGGATTGCTAAATCAAAGGGTACATATGCTTACAGCTCAAGAGTTCTCAAGGGATGGGAGGGTGGCTCAGTAGTTAGAGCATGTATCAGAATATCAGGGCTCAATTCCAGTATCTACCAGATTGTGTGGCTCACAACTGCCTGTACCTGAGCTCTGGAGGATGCAATGTGTATGTGTGTGAGGTGGGTGGGGGGGCACCAACACTCATGCGTACACATACACACATACACACACACACGTAATTGAAAACAAATCTTAAACACACCTCTACTGGTTTTGTTTTTAAACATGTGGCCTAGCATTGTTCTAAAGAAGTGCAGTGTGCGTTTGTACTGCACATGCACAGAGGCTAGCAGGCCGCACTTTGTCCTTGCACATGGAGTTACAGTTGTGAGCTCCCATGTGTGTCCTGGGAACTGAACCCAGGTCCTCTGCAGGAGCAGCCAGTGCTCTTAACTCCTGACTCGTCTCCAGCCCTTTCATTCTCTGTTTGTTTTAGGAATAATGTACGGTAACATTGGCACAACTGTGTGGTAGAATTTCCGTGTTAGGCAGGGATACGGAGTGTCTCATCTGCTCCAGATGGTTGATTCCATGCTTGTGTTGCTTTCTATCTTTTGCTTCAACTCACAGGGCATCTGATATGTGGTTGTTTTTGTAAATAAGGAAAGTCAACGCACAAACACAACTCTTACCTCAAAGGAGATTAAAAAAAAAAAAAAGTTGATTCTGGAGCCAAATATGAGTATCTGTGGCCTGGGAGCTCACCCATTGTCCCAGGTCCTGAGTTCCAGTGAGGTAAGTTTTATGAGTACATCAGTGCTGCACAGGAAGGTAACAGCCAAGCAGGGAAACCTTTGCTGTAGGCCTCAGTCACTGATGATGTGTTTAGCCCTTGGGCTGCTGGAAGCTAAGAGTCTCTGAAAGGCTCGATCTAATAGGCGGGAGGATGTCAGCTCAGACAGAGTCGGCAAGGAATGGCTATTAAGGGACTAAAAGTAGCCCAAGATAACTCTGCTCTAGAGCAGCAACATTCCAACTCTCTACAATCAGGTAAGTTTAAGTCAGTCAACAAGCTTTGTAGAATCCCTAAAAAGAATCCTGCCACGATGAATGGTCTGTACACACACATTTCATGTGTTGTGTATATTACCCAGCCAAACTCCAAGGAACTTGGTGCCTGTTACAAAGCCATCTTCCGTATTGTCAAGACTGTCTCAAATCAGATGTTTTGAGAGGTGGGACGGTGCTTGGAGACTGATCCAAACCCTTCACGGATCAAGCAGGACAACAGAGGCTCATGAAGATGGAAGGAACGCCCAAGGTCACTCACGGCTGCCACCAGTGTGGTTCCGACCTCTGGTGCTCTGGGGCAGAGTGAGGTCCCTGTGTGAGAAGATGGGCCAACGGGAGTTGGGGCACTCTCAGGTCTTCCTCTGCTGCACACCAGCTCAGTGGGAGATGTGACGAATTTTATAGTTCCAGAAGAAATCTGTGGCTCTTCTCTCTGTTCCCTTTGCTCTTCTTGCCCCCGCCTCCCTTCTTCTCCCTCAGAAACAGCCTTAGATTCTGAAGGTGCTCTCCTTACTTCAGAAGCCTGTGTGGGAGGAAGCTGAGGACGTGAGGGTACTGACTGAGAGAAGGTTGAGACCTAGCGCTGTTGTGCAGGAAGAATGGCAAATTACCTACGGACTGGAACCAGAAGGGGGTGGGGCAGGCAGCCATTCCTCAGCGCTGTTTAACCCTTTCCTGGAGCAAGAGCAGACAGCCCTTGGTGCCCGGCCATGGCTTGCTTCCAGGGGCATTTCCACAAATGGTAGGTGCTGAAGGCTTTGAAGTGAGGAGGGCCCACTCCCTCTTTGGGCTCTGCAGACAGGCTTTGGCTCTGGGTAAAACTGTAGGAAAAGGTAGCTGAGCTCCTAATGCCAGAAATGATTCCTGTGGGAAATCAGGCTGCTTTTCAGGCATGATTTGAAAAGCCGCTGCCTCCCAAAGTCAGCGGTGGTGGAGTGGGGGCTTGTGGGGGGGGGAATGCCATTTATAAAGCAATCAGCGCTTCGCAAGAGTCCCCATCACTCAGAATTATTTTCTGAAATTTGGCCTCTGTTCCTCACTCTGGAGGAAAGGCAATCCGGGCGCCCCAGCTCGCAATCAAGCGGATGGGGAGGACTGGGGAGAGCCACACAAAGGGAGAGGGGCTCCTGCATTGTTCCGCACAGCTGGAGCTCAGGAAAATCATTTCCAGGGCTCCTCCACGCCGCTCGGATGGAGGCCTCATCAGAGGCTCCATTCATCTCACTCCGTACTTTTAAACTTTAAAGCATATATTTATGTGCCTCAAGTCGCTCGTGAACCACCGCACGTCAAACAGTTCGGGGCTGATGGAAGAGGTACATGCTCTCGTCCTGGGACTTTCAGAAACACAATTTCACTGCTGGCCTCTCTCCCTTCCCGTTTCTTCCGTGTGCTGCCAGGAGATGAATATTCCTAAGATGCTCTCGACACATCTGGTGGAGCTTTTTCCAAGATGATGGGGCGGATCCCCCAAGGCTGGACCCCAGGCTTGGCATTCAAAGCTCTGTAGGTGTGGCCTCAGCTTTGCCACAAACCCCTTCCCAGCCCCCCCTTCCAGCAGGTTGTCTGTGACAGGCTGTAAATGCAAGGTGATAAATGGCTGTCATTTTCCTTCTCCCCATCTCGGTGTCTGCAGGCAACTAAACACAGCTCTTGCTTTAAGGGAAACGACATCACCTTAATTCCTTCTCCATATGGTGGGGTGAACTGACCCGAACTTGTGCTCCAGCCTGTCTGTGAAGATGTAGGTCAGGGGTTGTCCAATTATGGTTGGAAGGAAAAAAAAACCAACCCATTTGCTTATTTTTATGAGACTTTTGGTCTAAAATGATTTTCATATTTTCTAAAAGGATGTAGAAAGGGGCTGGAACAAGAGGCCAGTGGGTAAAGTGCTTGCCTGGTAAGGATGAGTTCAATGCCCAGCACTGAAAGGAAAGCCAGGTGTGGTGGCACGGCTTCCTACCCCAGAGCTGAGGAGGGGAGACAGGTAGATCCCCGGGGCTCACTGTTCAGCCGGCTGTGCTTCCCGGGTAAGCTCCAGGCCAAGAGAGAGACCTTGTTGAAAAAACCAGGTTGAGTGGCTCCACATACATGTGCATTTACATGTACGCCTGCACGAATGTGCCTCCCTCTCACACATATGCACCCACACACGCACACACAATTGACACACAGGCACGTGCGCGTGCGTGCACACACACACAGACACACACACACAAATAAATTTTTAAAAAATTGGGGGTGGTTAGAGACAGGATTTCTCTATGTAGTATAGTAGACCTGGCTGTCCTGGAACTCACTTTGTAGAGTAGGCTGACCTCAAACTCAAGAGATTCACCTGCCTCTGCCCCCACTGCCCAGCACAAATTAACATTATAAAAGGTTTTTTTTTTTTTTTTTTTAAATCAGGCCTCCCAGGGATTGGGAGGTAGAGGCAGGCAGAGCTCTGTGAGATCAAGGCCAGTCTGCTCTACAGAGTGAGTTCCAGGACAGTCAGGGCTGTTACACAGAAACCGTGTGTGTGTGTGTGTGTGTGTGTGTGTGTGTGTGTGTGGCTGGGCAGTGGTGACACACACCTCTTATCCCAGCACTCAGAAGGCTGATGGCTACTTTTGGGTATGACAGTGGACTAAACTGAACAGCAGGAAACCTGGACTTCATCTGGCACTGTCTGAAGATGGATCTCCAAGAGTGCGAAAGACAAAGAATGGCCACCTAGAAAGGCTGTGGGAGAACAAAGGCCACACCAGGGCAACAGGAGCCAAAGGGTGGAGTATTCTGGCCTCTAGGGGCTCATGTTAGATTGAGGCTCTTAGCACTCCCACAGCAGGTAGTGTGTGTGTGTGTGTGTGTGTGTGTGTGGTGTGTGTGTAGACAAGGTAGGGATGCCTCTGCCTGCGAGCACAGCCTTCATCCCCCTTTTGAGAAGTCACCCTGTTTCCCCAGCCTTCTGGATCTCTTCTCTGTAGAATGGAAACCAGCCATCAGCAGCCTCCCCAGGCAAGCCCTTTCCCAGTTTAATGCGCCCAGCATATTGTATGTCTCCTTCCCACAGGTCCAGCTGAAGTCCTGGTGTTTGCATTCTTGAGCTAGTCTGTCTAGCCCAACCTGCAGCTCCCTTCAGCTCAAAGGTTGGTCATGCTGAGGGCTATCCAGGGTCTGTCTCAGGCAGCACTGTCCTGGAGGACTATGCAGTAGTCATAGGCAGAAGGTTAGAAAGCAGGAGACCCTGGTGGAGGCCCAGTCACTGGGATTGATACTATTACAGAATGGATTCCTCCTCACACAGCTATTGGAAGAGGCAGAGGCAGAAGCTGCACATGAGTGATGGAAATGAGGCTCAGAAGTATAAACAACCAATCCAGAGCATAGTCACTCAGAGGCAGCAGCAGGATCCCCCAGCTCTGATGTTCTCTCCACAAGATGGCACCTCTAGCCACCTTCAGAGGATGTTCTAGATCAAGTTCCATGTTCTCCTGCTCGACAGAACCTTCTATTGCCTATAGTAGCTCAGATACACTCAAAACATTTTTGTTTCACTCTTCTTCATGTGTGTTGGTGCACATGTAGAGTCCAGAGCTCAACTGTAAGGATATAAAAATTCATAGAGAAGCTTGAGACCCCTTCATCTGAATTAAGGTTGGCAGGTTCACAGGCCTGGGTTCCAGGAACTAGCTGGCCACCCTAAGAAAGAACTAGTCAGGGGGCAGGTCAGCCAGGTCTTTCAGACAAAGAATAGCAGAACTAGTAATACAGGTTGGCCAAGTCACCCCAGGAAGTGACTGACCACAAGGTAAATGACTAGGCTAAGGTCACATTCCTGAATAGAATGTGTATAGGATGTTTCCCACTCCCCACCCTGGTTTGTGACTAGCTGAATAATAGGTTGAAACTTTCCAACTATTTTTATGATGTAGGTTGGGCTTTCTCCACTGTCACCTCCTGGTTTCCCTCTTCACCCCCCTGGTTTGCAGTTTTCTCCTTTAAATACCCCTTGCTCCCGAACCTCAGGGTCAACGCTCCCCTTGTGAGCCTCGGCCTCAGCGGACTGATACTCTGAAATCCGGAAATAAAGCCTTTTGCAGTTTGCAGCAAGTTCAGTCTCTCATGATTCTGGGTGGTCAAACTCTCCTGTGGCTTGAGTGGGGGTCTCCCCACTCCGGGGGGCCTTACACAACCTCCAGTGTTTTTCTTCAGGAGTCACCCACTATTTATTTATTTATTTGTTTGTTTATTTATTTATTTGGCATTGCTATTTTGTCTGCATATGTCTGTTTGAAGGTGTCAGATCCCCTGGAACTGGAGTTATAGACAGTTGTGAGCTGCCACGTAGGTGCTGGGAATTAAACCCAGATCCTCCAGAAGAACAGCCAGTATTCTTGATCACTGAGCCAACTTTAGCTCTGGTTTTTAAATCTGCCATCCGCCTTTTTATAAAAATAATTTAAAAATTATGAGTGTTTTGCTTACATGTCCGCATGTGCACTACATGAACCGCTTTGGGGTCAAAAGATACGGGGTGGGGTGGTGCTGGAACCAGAGTTAGTGATGATTTTGAGCTACCACTTGGGTCTTCTGCAAGAGACTGATGAGCCACCACTCTAGTCTCTACCTTGAGACAAGCCTGGTGGAACTTAACCAAGGAGGCAAAACTAGTTGGGCTGTCTCCAACTACACAATGCCATCATACCCGGCTTTTCTACGTGGGTTCTGGGGATTGGGTTTGGTTCCTTATGCTCAGAAGGCAAGCATTTTATTAACTCAACTGTCTACCCAATCCTTCATTTCTTTCTTTTGAGACAGGGTTTCTCTGTGTAGCTTTGGCCGTCCTAGAACCCCTTCTGTAGATCAGCTAGCTTGCAACTCAGCGGTCTGCCTGTTCTGCCTCCAAATGCTGTAATTAAAGGTGTGCACCACCACTGCCTGGCATCAATTCCTCTTTCTTATCCTTTGGTTTATTGTTGTGTGAGTGTATGAGTGTGTGCCTGTGCCTGTATGTTGTTTTCTCCTTCTACCCTTACATGGGATCTGGGATAGAATTTAAATTGTCAGGCTTTTGTGGCAAGAGCCTTTAACAGCTAGGCCATCTCACCAGTCCTTTTTTTTGTTTTTAAGATAGGGTCTTATATTTCTCAGGCCGGCCTCAAATCTCAGCATAGCCAAGGATGACCTTGCTCTCCTGATCCTGCCTCTCTGCAAGCCTGGCATCTCTCTGTCTGCCCACAGTGTACTGGTGCTATAGCATACTGAAAGGAAGGAGCAGCTCTTCCCGCCTCAGCAAGCTGGAAGTGGGGGAAGGCCCACTGAGTGACACCCAGGCTAACAAGGGCTACCCTGAGTCAGATGGGCGGTTCAAAATTAAAGTTCTCTGAATATAATAACAGAGGCACACTAATTAGTTTTTAAAATCAAGTATAACATTCCGCCTGCTGGACTCTGAAAGCAGCTTGGTCTATTTTAACTATTTGTGGAGCAAGAGCAGGTTTGCAGCACAGTGACAATCCCTCCTGTACTCCCTGTCACCTGCCCCCACATCAAGTCACCTTAGGAACATAAGCCACACATTAACCAGCTAAGTGATGCTCCGTAAGGCGTGCCACCTTGCTGACCTGTTTTCTCGCTTGTCAGAGGCTAGAGGGTGAATTAGCCTATCATTTTGTTCTGGTAGAGTTGGGAACAAAGCCATCCCAGAACTCAACTGGAAGAGAGCCAATGATACCACGTGCTGCCACGGGTTCTCAGTATGGGGGCCCAGGTGAAGTCTTGGGGAATTGTCCAGAGTTCTGTGGCATCAGCTAAATGGCGTGTGAGATGAGGCAGTGCTCTCCATGGAGGTAGAGGAGGGGCATATCTCTGGGGAGCCAGAACTCAGACTTAGAGCCTTCCTCTCTGGCCTGACCTCTGTCCCCTGACCCTTCTAACCTTGTGATGGGCTATTGAGGTCAGAGAGGAAGCCCATGAGGACTCATCTGCAGAGTGGTGGTCAATCCCACTGCCCTAGTAGGTCAGACAGTGATCAGTGGAACTACTCCAGTTTTCCCTCATGTCAATGAGGTGCTGAAGCTTGGGGACCATCAACATCTGTCAGGTGACAGATCCCTCAGATAGGAAAAAAAAAATTTAAGGTTTTTTTTCTTTTCTTTTTTTTTTCTGCCTCGTCTACATAAGTAGTAGCTGCAAGCTACACATGCTCAAGGAAGGGAAGATGCCTGGTACTCAGGTACCCAGGCAAAAGCAAGCCTGAATGGGGGATTTGGCAAAGCAATATTTGGCAACCTAATGAGCGAGTGTGACAGCTGGGCACACCAATGGCTACTGATACAAAGAAAGTCGCAGCTCCTGATGGAAGTGAATAACACACCTACAGGGGATGGTGCAAAGCCAGGGACAGCCCCACACACTCAAAAAAAGGGTCATACCTGACTCAGTACTCCTGCTGTTCCCCAGTTTACAAAAGTCCTGGGAGGGTCTGAGCTGATGCAATTAGTGAATCCATTCAGCAGAAATAGGGGACCACAGAGGAGACAGCAAACCCTCCAAGGAAAGGGAGGTGCAGAGGGAAGCTGCACAGTAAGAAGTATTTGGGGGCACAACAGTACCCCAGTATATATAGCTTACCTTAATTCTGATTGATGGAGCAATGAGGACACTGAGCATCTGACATCACTAAAGGAGCCCGCACGGGGCTTTTTGGATGCAGTCACAGTAGGCATTTAAAAGCTTGTGTAAGACATCCGGGATCTGAGAATCATCCCCAGGTCAGTGAGCTAGGCAAAAGAGTAGGGCTGTGTGTGAAGCAAGACTGTGTGTGAGGACCCTGGCTTACGCAGGTGAGTACATTTTGTGTGTGGTGCTAGAATCAAACCCAAGGCCTTGGGCACATTTTATTACTTAGCCACATGCATGCCAGCCCTTACAAGGGCTAGTATGCTAGTACCAAGAGTAAAAATTAAATAAAACAAACAAAACAAACAAAACAAACAAACAAACAAACAAACAAACCTCCTCACTGACTGGAGTAGAGAGACTGCTCAGCAGTTCAGAGCGCTTGGCTGCTATTTCAGTGGAGCCACATTTGGGTCTTAGTGTCTACACGGCGGCTCACAGCCATCCACGTTTGGGTCTTAGTGTCTACATGGCGGCTCACAGCCATCCATACCTCTAGTTCCAGGGAGATCTGACCTCTCCCAGCACCCAGTACACACACGGTATCCATACATACATCATACATGTAGACAAAATGCTCACAACAGGTGTGAGTTCCAGAACAGCCAAGGCTATAGAGTAACACTGCCTTAAAAAAAAGTGGGGTGTGAGGGAGCTGGAAAGACAGCTCAACAGGTAAAGGTGCTTCTGCCAAGCCTGCTGATCTGAGTTCAATTCCTGGGAACCACACGACGGAAGGAGAGGTGATTCCTGCAAGTTCATATGAACAACATGGCATATACCATACCCCAAAGCAAAGAACGCTAAGAAAAAAAGTTCTCTCCTCCAAAAATGAAGAAATCAATCTCTCAACAAGACATTTTTGAAAAGATTTATTTATCTTATATGTGTTTGGCTCATGAGTGTGTCTGCACACCATGTGCAAGTCTGATGCTTGAGTTCAGAAGAGGGGGTTGGATCCCTTGAAACTGGAGTCCTGGATGGTTGTGAGCTACTAATGGGTGCTGAGAATCAAACTTGGACGTGGAGCACAAGGGATATGTGTGTGTGTGTGTGTGTGGGGGGGGGACTTGTGAGGCAGAGGGGCTGTACAGATAGTAGGCTAAAGAGTTAAATTCTTGTTTTTTGTTTTTTTTTTGTTTGTTTGTTTTTTTCGAGACAGGGTTTCTCTGTGTAGCTCTGGCTATCCTGGAACTCACTCTGTAGACCAGGCTGGCCTCGAACTCAGAAATCCGCCTGTCTCTGCCTCCCAAGTGCTGGGATTAAAGGCGTGTGCCACCACCGCCCGGCAAGAGTTAAATTCTTAAAGCCACCAGACAATGTCATCTGAAAACACAAAGAGTGAAATATAAATAACAGTAAGTTACTTTTCCTTCAGTCCAATTTCTAAGCAGTCATGTGATTGATCCATTTATACATTGATTGCCGCCTGATCCACCTTCACTGATTCTCTGTGTTGCAACTGTATCCAGCAGGAGTGGCTCAGCTCAACTTCTGGCTGGCAGGGTCTGGCAGGATCACTGCAGTTGAAGAAGCAGGTGGCACACATTGGTGGCATAGGGGTTCTGTGGCTTGGTGGTCCCCTGCAGCTGCACTGGGTGAAGGCTGGGGTGTGGGGCTGTGAACTGCTGCTCAGGGCAGTACAGCTCGTGCAGGAGCAGCCAGGTGGAGTCAGGGTCTACTTTTATCAGGTGGAGGAAGACGCTGTGGAGAGAGGATTTCATGAGTAAGGGAGGCAGGAGGGGGAAAAGGAAGGAGGGTTACTGCTCATCCAAGGGCCATTTACTGGACTCTCTGAGAAGGATCTGATCAGTAAGATCAAGTCACTTCAAACAGCAGGGACCACACTTTAGATCCTAAGACAGGGCCATCAGAATGGTTCCAAAGCCTAAAAAACCAGGAAAACCAGCTTCTGGTCCACTGACCTGGAGTAAAACAGTAATTAGTCCAGAGAGAGTAGTATTGACACAAAGCAGCTCCTAACTGTAAAGCTGGAGTCTGAAGGAATGACAGGCTCAGCCCTGTCATCAGTCCTTAACTTTTTTTAAGGTCCTCACATGCCTCTGGGTAAACCCGTTCTGGTCACTTAGAGCCATGACTTTTTAGAGGTCTGGATACAAGGGCCAACAGAATCTGTGCTCATCAAGGCCTCTTGAGGCAGTACTGATGTCCTGTACAAACGTAGTTCGGAGCTCAAGGGCCAGGGCCATGGTATGTTGCCAGAAATGAAAAAAAAAAAAATGAAATCCTTCATTTTTCATCCTTCCTGACCTGAACTTTTGGCTAATGTCTACTCAACTCCTATTTCTGAACCAGGGCCACCAGAGTAGACAGCCTCCTGTTAAACCCTACCCATCTGGCTGTTCACTCCTGGGATGAATGACACCCTCCCTTTGCTGGCCCCATCAGCCCACACATGGAATCACCTGCTGGAGGGGCTGCTTTCCCACCCTGTCCAGGCGATCCCCCATCCTTCCCTCTCAGGTCTCTGTTTCTTAGTACCATGGATGTGGCAGCAGTGTTTCCCCTGGTTCAGCACTGAAAGCAGTCAATGAATACTGCTGACTAACAGGCTCTCACTTGCCTGAGGACTGAGTGACTCATCTGGAGGCTGGCTAATGACTTGGGGATGCCCCTTCCAGGGATCTTTACAGTCTGTGAAAGGTCCTGAAGTCATCAAGGAAGAACAGGCACAGACTTTGTTATCCTATGTCACAGCTATGTAGTCTTGGAGTATGTACACATGGTCTTGCCTCAGTTTCCCCACTGCTTTCTTTTTTTCCTTTTGAGATAGGGTCTCATCTAGCCCAGACTGGCTTCAAGTTTGCTAAGTAGCCAATATTGACCTTGAACTCCTGATGTTCCTGCCTCAACATCCCAAGTGCTGGTGAGTAGTACAACCAGTCATATCTGGTTTTCAGTTTTCTCATTTTTGAGGGTTTTGCTAAAGTTTAAAATACATATCAGTCTCTACTAACTCCATTTAAACATTATTCTTACACACTTCTATATTTTTTTGTGTGTGTTTGAACATGTGCCCACCATGGCATGTCTGCAGACGTCAGGAAACCTTGCAGGAATGGGTTCTCTTTCTACCACAGAGGTCCTGGGATGGAACTCAGGACATCACGCTCCATGGCAAGTGCCTTTACATGCTCTCTACCCTCCAAGCATGTTTTAAATTAATTTTTGAAATCAGTATACACAGTAATGGGTTTTGTTACAAAGTTTTACATATATATACCATTATGTTGTTGTTTGTGCCCATCTCCACGTGATCCCAATTTACCAGCTAAAAGTATCACCAGCCTCTGTATTAGTGACTCTGCCCCAGATTTAACTAGTGAATTAAAATACTCGAAAAACAAATTCCATTTGTACTGAACACAAACAAGCTTTGTCCTTGTCCCCACTCCCTGGACACAATATACCAAGCAGTGTTTACGTTTGTCAGGTGATCACCACATGTCCAGGCTTTGCAGTCATGCTGCCACTTCACAAAGGACTTGGTACCTATGGGCCCTGGAGCTGATTCCTCCTGAGAACTGAGGAGCAACAACACAGCGCACAGTGCAGCGCACATCTGATGAATCAGATCTCATTCTTGACAGTTATTTTTAGGGCTGTTAGCACACTTTTGAGTGTCAAATGGGAATGAGATGATTGCTAAATAAAACTTAATTTTTGGTTTTTAATTTTATTAATCTGAAAAACCAGTGCTCTTGGAAGAGCTGGGCCTTATTCTTTGAAGGCAGTTTTGCTTTCTTCTTTGTGTGTGATGGACTTATGCTGGGGAGGGAGACAGGTAGGGGGGTGTGCATGTGTGTATGTGTGCATGTGTGCAGGCAGGCTTTGAAAATGTCCTGGGCCTGAGCTGCTGTGCCTAAACTATTTTAAGTTTCTTAGCTTGAATAATCTTGTGTTTATAGCCTATGCAGTGGTTGCTGAAGAAGTGATTAGAATATTCTAATTCATTGTTTCCACTTCACTGCAGAAAAGCGATGGGGCCTGCGTGGGAGACAATTTTTGTTTAAAAACAAAAATATCTTTGATAATTAGGGTGGTGAGGGAAATGGTAAACCACCAAACCCAGGAAGCACACTTCTGTTTGCATGTGACACTGTTGACAGTTTTTCCTTGGTGCCAAAGACTGTTAGAATGTAAATGATTTCATTTGATTTTTTTCTCTACATCAAGAACTGGAACAATTTCTCCAGCTGCAGTTGTTCTTCCTTCAAGGAATACTTGTATCTGGGCAGCAGTCAGCAGAAGGTATCATGGCCCAAAGCTCTGCTCTGCCTATAGGCCAAGCATAGCAGGCTGAACGGGACGCTGTGTCCCCCCCTGGAGATCTCCAAATAAAATGCTAACGGAAGAAAGCAAGCCATGTGCAGAGTTCACCGCTTTTATTAAGCAGAGTGAAACTCTCAGGAATTACTTTGGGTATCTGTCAATGCTTCACTCCTAAAAGGGTAGATACCCCACCAAGACAAACAGCAAGCAAGTTCTTTCTGCCTTAGCCGCTGGAAGTAAATCATCCTCCTGCCTCCTGAACCTGCTTCCACACCCCAAAGATGATCACAGGCAGCCTAGCCTCCACACTGAGATTGTTCTGAGGTGGGGAGGGAGTAGCAGGGAAGCAATCTCCCTGAGTGTCTAATGACAACACTGTTCCAGAGACTAAGTGATATAGACAGAGAGAGAGGAGAGAGGGAGAGAGAGACACACACACAGGCACACACAGACACACACAGACAGATACACAGACAGATACACACACACACAAACAGAGAGACAAAGAGAGAGACAGAGAGAGAGACAGACAGACAGACACACACACACACACAGAGACAGAGAGAGACAGAGAGAGACAGAGAGAGAGAGAGAGAGAGAGAGAGAGAGAGAGAGAGAGAGAGAGAGAGAGAGAGAGAACGAGAACAGAGCACACAGCATGACCCACTATGGGCACGCTCAGTCTGAGAAGGGTAAGACACTTGTCTTTTGCCTGACTCCACTTCACAGTGCCTCAGCCACAGGGTTCTATTTTGGCTGTTGTATCAGGGACAAAATGCAGTGTATCTTACCTTCTGCATGCCTGTGGTGGGAAATGAACCCGGTGCCACGGCTGGCAGGCGCAGCTGCAGTCTTGTTGCTTGGGAGGCATGCGGTCTGCTGAACCCTAAACACTGACAAATTCTTAACCTGAGCCCTGTTGGCTTTGCCACTAGGAGCTGAGCCTGAGGCCCGGAAGGCTGTGTCTAAGGGCTCCAGAGACCTGGGCTTTGACCCCCAGCTCTGGAGCGACTTGTTTGGGGCCACTTCCTACCCTACCCAGCCTTTCTACAAAATCAAGCCAGAAGACAAAGGCAAGCCTCTGTTTTGAGTGACCAAGGCAACTGTCTGGAACGTGTCCCCAGTCTATCTTCAGACATGGCAGGCACGGTTGTTGAACACGCCAAATGGCCAGTTTCATCTTTTTTCAAACCCAAAGAGAAACAATTTCTGAAAAATATACATACACTATATAACTCTTAAATGAAATTCCTTTCTCCTTCCCCCAGGCCCAAATTGGTGGCTCCAGGGAGCACAGTTATCAAGAGATTACCTGGTCCTCAGAGTGCAGGAGGCACTCAGCTGTGCCTCATGCCTCCACATGTCCTGAGGCAGGTGATTATCTCTCAATAACCTGTAGGGCTGTGTAGCTTAAATGATAACTTGACTTTAAAAAATTTAGAACTCGCTGTTAGGCAGTATCTAAGCAACCTCTGTTTCCATGGCAAAGAAGCCTGGTGTTTATACTGATTTTTCACTTAAAATGCAGTTTTATTGAATTTTACTTCATGCAGGCAGCCATTTCCCTGCACTTCAGCCCTATCTACAGTTGACGGTATCAGTAAGTACCTAATAAACTCCAGAGGCCAAACCAACAGAAGAAAAGCATCCTTTCAGCATCATCACTGTGGTATTCCAGTGAGCCACTTGGGGTGTGGTGGCCTGGGGAGGCAGGAAGTGTGTGAATGGGATCTAGCTAGCGGAATCAGGGCCTTACCTTTGTGGTGAGACATTTACAAGTATCCCGTCAGCCCAGACACTGTGCTAGGTCTCTGGGATGTTGCAAAGGTGGTAGAGGAAGGCTGTAGTTTCAGGGTCTCATCTGCTGGGATAGGCGGACTCTTTAAGGTGTAGTATGGCTAGGCCATCCTAGAGGCCCTTTAAGGAGAGCACATGGCCAGTGGTGACTCCAGGGGCAGACAGACAGTGGTAATGTGCTGTCTGGCTTCCACAGGCCACCACAGTTCTGCAGCATGAGCACTGGATTATCTGCCCCCACCCCAGTAGCAAAACCTAAAAGAAATACCTGTGTCACAGCAACAGAGCACGTCTCCAGCATCTCTGTCTAGACAACATCTGCTCAAAGTAGACTCCAGAAAACCGTCAGCCAATCAGGGTCCGGCATAGCTAAATAAACTGTAGCTGAAGTGCAGGGCTCCCAGCTCTCCTAGTGACAGGCTAGTCTTTCTCTTGTCAATCATTTGCTTGAAAGATCTGATGTTCCTTTTCTCTTTCTGGTCTATAAAATGCTCTCAGGAGTTGTCAGGGCAAATGCCAGAGGTAGAGCACTTGCAGCTTTGCGATCTGTTTGTCTGTTTATTTGGGACGTCTAAGGAAGTAGCTTTGAGGTAACTCCTTAGTAGTATGTTACATACTCTTTCCACGTGGGCCTGCACAAAGGTTACCAAAAAGCAGACCTACTTTCTGGGAAGCAGGCCTGTTGTTCCCTCTCTGACAGAACAGGCTTCATATTCTTCTTTCTCTGCCCATCTCTTCTTCCATTACTCTGAGCATGCCAACACTGCAAATGAGGCTGTGTGCTGCCTTTGAAACAAATGGATGCCAGGGTGTCGAACTGTCCCAGTCAGCAAGCAGTGGGCTATGTTCCCATACTCGGTAATTTACTCTAATGGGTCTCGGTTCATTGGTTAACCAGTATTTCAAGCCTGTCCTTTCCTGCTATTCAATTCCGCTACCTTCCTCTGCACTGAGGCTGTTTTTTGTTTCTAAATGCTGGGAATGGGGGATTATGACTGGAAGCAACAATTTACTTTCCAAATACATGCTACCAATTACCTTTGCAGCTACACTTACTTGTTAGACCTAACTATATTTACCTGTTCAAAACCACTCCATCGATCGACCTCCAACACACACACTCAGAGACTCCTATTAAAAATATTTAAATGCAGCGAGGAGAGGATTTAAAACCATAAACACTAGAAGCAGCGTACGATGCTAATCATGCCCCTAAAGTACCACAAGACAGCGTATCATAAATGCAGTAGAAGGCTTCCATTGCTTCATGCATATTTAAAAGGACCTGACATGGAGAGGCCCAATCTGTTAGAGACAATTCAAAAGGAAGCCAGAACCTAGCAGGGCTTAAGTCCTACTGGGTGGGTTTTAAGTGCAGCCCCTTCCATCTGGCTAGCTCTTCTACCTCCAGGCTAAGGTCCCCTGACAGTGCTGCTGGTCACTGGCTTCAAAGCTGATCTGAGCCCCTGCCAGCCTACTCAGAGGCCACGTGCAGTATTTCCTGCCCCTACCAGAAAGATGATATTTTTGTGACAATCCATGTGACTTGCCCTCTCCTACTCACATTATTTTTCTATGACCCATGCTTTGGCACTAGGCCAGCAGCTCCCACTGATGGGCAGTGTAAGCAGTGACTCTTAGAAACCTGTTTCTGGTGGGGTATGACGGCACATGCCTGTGATCTTGGCACTCAGCCTCTGCATGCACACATACAGGCAAGCATCACACACAATGGCAAACGAGCAAGTTAGTAATCTCATGACATACTATGGCATCAGGGGTACAGGCAACACATGGTTTCAGGATTGCAGTATCTCTGCCTTCATTTCAGAACCCAGCAACCTGCTTTGTGATCTGCATGGCAGATGTCTCTTATCTCTGACACCATAAAATCACACCTCTGTGTGCACAATGAACAGCTTCAGATCTGAGCGTATTTTTAGAACAATGGGCCTTGAAAAGAAAAGCAGCAGTGGCTGTCAAAGATGGATAATAGGAAAGCTAACTACTTGGGTCTGGATTTGTCAACTATTAATCAAATGTCAAAAGGAAAAATATGAGTGCCCTCATTTCCATGTCTGTGCAATCCAGGGCAAACAGCTTTGTAGGCAGGCCTCAAATGAGCTGCCCTCATCCCCATTCAGGAGACCAGATACTCGGTTTGAGCTAGCCTGCCTAGTGGATCGCCTCTGTGGCTCCTGATCTGTTCAAACAGACAGGCCTGTGTGTGGCGTAGAGAGGAGTCGGGCTCTGCAGGGATGAAATGAAGGGACCTGTGCTAGTCTGCATTGTCCAGGGTTTGAAGGCACCGGCTGGTTCTTTGATGGGCTGGGATCCTACTGCTAGACAGAGAGCAGGGAAGTCAGTTGATAAATGATCCTTCAAACCTGTGCCTGACTTCCCCCACAAATGGAGGTGGGGAGGGGTGCCCCAATTAACATAAAAAAGACTTTTGAGAAGAAAGCCCTGTTCAGACATCAGTGGCAAGTAGATTTAGAAGGAAGGATGCATCCAGGTGTATACATGTGACATGCACAGCACACCATACATTTGGTCAGTATACACACACATGCATCATGAGGGCAGAGGCCTCCTGTCTCCTCTCCTCTATTTTCAGTACACAGACAGTTCTTGGCACACAGAGTTCACTGCATAATTTTCAGAGCTGACTTTCTGACTACATAAAAAGAACTCATCTGTACAACGACCCTGTGAGGACGGCATCACCATCAACTGGTGCTACTGTACTCTCACACAGTGGCCAGGCGAAGGAGGGAATGAACACCGTGCTGCCCTCCCACCTCCCACCCCAGGACCAGGGAATAACAGCGTTACCACTTGCGTGGTCAGAAGGCATGCCAGCATCCCTAGCTAGGGGCTGGCAGAAGCGGGCAGGGGCTGATAGAGACCAAGCAGCCTGGAGCTTTGTCTATCATGAAACTTATTGGGCACGGGCTTCATGTTTTTACCAGTAGATGCTGCCTAGTTTTATTTGTTTTTGGTCCAGAGCGAAGGTGTATATGATATAAGACCTCACTGCAGGACAGAGAGCCTCAGAGGCAAGGAGGAGATTGGCCCTCTGAGTACACAGACTCAAGGGAAAACTGAAATTGGGATGGGGTGGTGAGTGGTGAGCAGGTGGTTGCTCTCCTCTGGAATTCTTTTCAGTATGAAATTGCAAAGTGATCAAAAGGGCACAGAACTGCATGCTGGGAGATATCCTGGAGGCTTCTGGGCTACCTGAGAACTTAAATCGTTAAGTTTGCCTCTGCTTTCTGCTTAGGAGGGGCCTGGCTGATCTAGGGCTTACTCTTACTGACACTGTCTTCTTTACTGGTTTGTTGGCCACTCTTCCCACACCCTTAAATATGGTTTACTTATCTGTCATCCATTAAAGTTTCTTAACTGCACGGGATCGGAAGGAGCTCCCCACCCCATCACCAGTTAAGAGTGACACCTGGTGGTAATAAGCAGCAAGGTTATCTCCCGCCCCTCCCCCTCCCCCAAGTCATAAGATTTATGCCCCTCCTTACAAGGCACATTTGCCAGATAAAAGCATTAAACTGGAATGGCATCTCCACTCTTAGCATTTACAGCCTGGGTTATATCAACCATCCCCTGATCAATTTCCATTTCCAGAGTTTACAACCTAGATGTAAAAGCCTGCCACGAAGGCTATATTTAATATGACAAATTAAAATAGCAAACAGAGGCTTGGTCATTCTTTGAAGGCAGGGAAAGCAAACAAGAGGAAGGAAGGAAAACCCAGCTGTGATGTGGATGAAAGAAATCTTCACCAGTTGCCAACTTGGTGTTCCACATCATGCTGGCTCTGAGGCCCATAGAAACACCTACTCTCAGGCATGTTGCTTACCATCTTGTAGAAGGCAGGGCCCTCAAAGCTTCCCTCACTAGCTCTCTGGCAGACAGAAGAGCAGGCTGGGAAGCTCACCTGTTCTGAAGGGAGCTGGGCCATCTGTAGACCCTTCTGACTTATTCCGTTCCTTCTAGAGTCTACACCGAGGTTTGTCTTTTTATAAAACCTGCTACAAGCACCCTCAACACAGCAGCTTTTCCTTCTCCCATAAAAGCGTGTGCTGTGTTGCTCTGATGCTATGCAGTGAATACTGAGGGCAGAGGTAGAGGCTTCTGTGGTGCCCTGACCACATTGGTACTTGGAGTAGAAGAGGAACAGTGAGTTTTCCAAGTGAGCAGATAGATGTTCTCTTAGTAAGGGACACAGGGACTAAGGAAAGAGAACAAGGACAAACCGGCTGAGGCCCCCATCTTACTCTCTTCTCTGGCCCACCACGACTGCTTCAGTACAGTCAGCCCCACCAGGCCACTCACTCCACACGGTGTGTGGCTCAGGTACCAGGCTGTCTGTTGCCCTGGGTGACTCCTCCTATTTAGAAAGCTCATTAATTTCTGAATCAAGATGCCAGATCAGCTTCTGATCAAGCACAACACTACTTCCCACCTCCCTCATCCCCTTCACACTAAGTCTGCAGATGAGCTGTGGGTGAAGCAATCAGCCTGGTACTTCCTCTCCCTCCCACAAGGCAGAGACAGCCAACCTGACTCAAGCCAACCTCTGGTGGAGGGAAGGTGCTGAAGCAGACAGGGGGCTGCAGCCGAGTGGTCTAGTGCAGCCCCTCCTCAGCCACTACGAGCACCAGCTTAAGACTCAGCAAGGCCTGATTCTGGGTTTAATTGCTTTCAGTGGCAAAAAATGAGAAATGAAAAGATAAATGTATTATGAATATTAGCTTATTTGATGGCTCAAAACTTGAAGGATGGGAGGCAGTGAAAGCAGCCGACTGGGATGGGAAGTGTGAAAATCAGATTTTTATAAGTCAAAAGAATTTATTCCAAGATAAAGCTATCATGTGCTAGGGTTGCACCTTACATCACAATGCAACCAGCTATGGCTCGGCCCAGGGAGAAGCACTTTCGCCTCATGCTGGTTCTTTAAGAAACAGGGGTGTCTGAGGGTAAGAAGCTCCTCGGGATGCACCCCTATGCTCCAGAAACCATGATTGATTCTGGGTCTAACAGATTTGATGGGAAAGGGATAGAAGGAAATAAAGCTACCAAGGAAATCAAAAGCAAAGAATTGCAAAGACAATAAATCAATTCCAAAAGGTATTCCCCTCACCTGTAGGGAGTGCAAGGTTTATAAGGGAGCAGGCTCCTCTCCTATTCCACAGTCAGAGAGGCATGCCCAGCGCCTTGGGTGGAATGGAGAAGTCATCTGACTCCCACCCCAGCAAGGGTCATCAGATCTAACTCCCGATACCTGGGGAGGAGGGGCTCTGCCCAGATGAAGTTGGCAGGCCAGGCAGCCCTGGTAGCAGATGTCCAGGGGCAGGCAGCTGCAGAGCACAGCCTGTTCCTAGCAGGCAGGAGTGCTGGGCAGAGGAGGCCGGGGTGCATTCTAGGTCTCAAGGTAAGGACACTGCTGTGCTTAGTTTCCACTTATAAGAAAAATCACTTAGTCTTCGAGGAACCAAAATAGCTTGCATCAGTGGCACTGCTATTCTCTATCAGGCATGGCCAAAACTCTGGGAAGTTAAGTTCATGTAATTTTGGAATCCAAAGGTCTTCCAAGCTGTTCTCTGGGTCAGCTTTTGCCAGAAGCAGTTGAGTGGTATGGGCTCTAGACAAAGGCACACATCTGCCTGCACTACATCCAGTTTTGCACATATAAGACTTTCTCTAGTTAGCCATGGCACACGTAGTGCTCTCCTTTGGCTTTGCTATGGAGAAAGCAGAGGCACAGTAAGGTGCTGGGTTTGGGTTCCCTCCAGCACCCAGCCTTTCTGCTGTGCGCCCCTCTAGGATTGTTGCTGACACTGCAGCACAGGAAAAGCTCTTCGGCAAAGAGAAAGCATCTAGTCAAAATACCATCTTTGGAGTTGGCACAGCTAAAGAAATCATCTCAACCTGGCAAGCAGAGAGAAAGGGAGCAGAGATTGCCTCAACTCTGCCCACCATTAGCAAATCATCTAAAATTTAGAACAGACGTAAAGAGATGCAGGTGATGAAGCAGACGTACCTCCTGGCAGCCTCTTGTAATTTCACGGGCTGTTTGGTGCTGAGGTAAATCAGGCAGGCATCAGCCACTTTATTCAGGTCACCCTCACCTGCAGGGTAGAAAAACAAAACAAGCCTCAGGCCCTGAGACTGTATTTGGAACAAACAATAACCAATCACTGTCTAGGGACTTAAGATTAGCCATGCAAGGCCCTTAGAACTCTTTTCACTTTCTAGAAAACCAGGAATACCCTAAAGTAAAAGGCCAGGCTGGGGGCCAGAGGAGAATGAAGGAGGTGTCCAAGAAGGGAGGTGAGGGACACAAGCTCTAGTAGTCAGAGGATGCAAAGAAGGCGCATCGAGTCACGTGCAGGTTCTGTGGCTCGGAGACCATGGTACCTACCTAAGTCCAGACTTTCACACAGTGGGCCCAGACCCTGCAAGACAGCCAGCTGTAGCTTGAAGGCCAGTGTGTGAGAATAAACTGGTCCAGCCCTGGCACTGATGGGGGCCTGGGTGATTAAGGAGCTGGCCAATTTTGGCAGGACATCTTTGCAGAACCGGCTCCGGAGAAAATCACCACATCTGCTTCCAAGTATCTGTAAAACCTGCAGAAACAGTTCCCAGCCTGATGACTACACACTGATAAAGCACCAAGAGGGCTGGGACATACTTGGTAATTCAATTCTATCTAGGTCTCTACTTAGAAAAAAAATAGAATTACTGCTGTTAATTCCTTGCCCATGGTTTGTGACTCTGACAGTTATGAATTCAGAGGTCTCTGCTTCCAAGGCATAGATGCTCCTACCCATAAATACAGATTACACGGAGAGTAATTCCCAGGGAGCTTTGGTTGGATGAATAATATGATTAATACCTTGATTTCCTTTCCTTTTTTGGAGCGAGCTTTTAACTCTTGCTAGCTGTGTAAACACACACTCAAGGCTCAGCAGCTGCCATGTGAAGGCATCAGGAGGATGGCTAAGCCAAGGCTGGTCCTTGTGGCTGGAGCCATGACTGTGTTCGGTGTGTCGACTGCATAATCTCTCATGTACATCAGCCTTTTTCTATCTTTCACAACAGGCAGTCTCTTTGCATGTGTCGTTTAAACTTTCTGTAGCAGAACATATTGAAATGTTTTGCCCCACTGCACAAGACTGAGCAAACAGGAGGACAGGAATTTCTTTAAGAATCAGTAAGCAAGGCATAATGGGCACACAGTGCCTGTCCAGTCTGCAGAGTAAGGCCCTCCTCTCAGGGCCTACGTTGTATCACATGACCTCAGGTAAAGCACTATTAATGTGTCTGCAGTGGGAAAGCAACCTTGCCCACAGTGCACACAGCTTTCCATGCTTTCACTTTATTCACTGCCTGTCATTTTAAATAACCTATTAATTTTCATAAAGGGAAACAGTACATCTGAATAAGATTTAGTAATACCTCCTTCCCGCTCTGCCTCCTCCAGGCTCTCTTCTCTCTCTCCTCCTTTCCTCTCACCACACAGAGAGAGACAGAGACAGACATATATACACACCATTTCATGCATTTTGCTTTGGAATTAACATTATCAATTATGTCCTCCAACTATAAACTGGTATTCTGGCTGCTGGATGCCGGGCATGTTGACTGTGTTCCAGCTCCCACCTGCCACCCCTCCGAGACATCTCTTCCCTCTGCCTCATCTTGCTCATCCTGCATGGTAAACGTATCTCTGTAGGATGCTGTTTAGTGCTTTTTAGAACAAGGAAGGATATAAATAAATAAGTGAAAATTCCTGTGTTAATATAAGCCAAACTAACCGGGAGAACGACATCTCTACAAGCTGTAGCTTTTCAAAGGCCTTCCCCAGAGTTCTAGTTCATCCCTGACAGAACTGTACCTAAGCCCCACCTAAAAATGGGTGACTGTGGGCCTGGGCTGGGCAGATGGGCCCATCACCTTGACTCTCATGCAGTTCACAAAGCATGGGCCTAAGCTGGAGTCTATCCCTTACTAGCTGTACAGTCCCAAGGTACGTTACTGTCTCTGAACTTGGACAAAACTTGAGGTAACAAGCACCTTACAGGTTACTATGAAGTAAGCATCCGTGAGGGCAATGCCAACCTTACTGCCTGGCACACAGAGATGCTCAGTGAACACTCGTGGCCTTCCCTTTACCAGTTCAGTCAGCTTTAAAGTCTAAAGACTGTCATGCAGTCTCTCCTCTTCTTATTTTTCTGCACGTTCTTCAAGCTCTGTGTCCAGAGGTCAAAGAAATTCAAGGGATGCAGAAGATGGGGGCAGCCTCTGTGCTTCAGACCTGCATCCTGTGACAGACAGAGGTGTCAGTACCTTGAAGGCTCTGAGCACTGCCAGGGGGTCATCACTTGTGAGTCGGTGCACGAGTGAAGGCCAGGCCCGATGAGCCAGGGGAAGGAGCTGATTCTTGTGGGTCTGTAGAACCTCTACACACAAACCCAGCACGTCCAAGACCTGAAAGAAAAGACAGGATTTTAACAGTCAGTAGAGCTTGAAACCAGATGCCTGGGACCAAGTTACAGTTCAACAGAGTAAGCCTGAGAAATACATTAAGATAGTAATAGAAACTTGATAGACCTTTTGGTTCCAAAATTAACCTCATTTCCCAGTTCTGGCTACTCCTGTTTACCTAAGTCCAGGCCAGGTATTAGGGGACACCTAGTATACAAGGACAAAATATATACACTTCCTTGCCTTCATAGAATTTAGGGTCAGCTGGGAAAGATCTTAGATACCATTCAATAGAGAAAGACTAGCTGCTGTGCCAGGAAGGACTGTAAAGGGTGTAATGTAAAGAAACAAACAGAAACCTTTAAAGCACCGACTTGGGAAGGTGTCTCTAAGGAATGGTTTCTAAAAGGAGATACAAACAGTGATCGAGCAGGCACTAGTTTAGCTCACAGTGAGGGTGTCTACAGCTGGATCAAAACAAAGAAAACCCTGAGGCTGGGATGAACCTTAGGGATAAAGTGCTTACTGAGCATGTGCAGTGCTGTGGGTTCCATACATAGCACCAACAAAACAGCAAACCCGAGAAGACTCAGAGTGGGTCCTGCTTAATAAACAACGGCAACCACAAGAGGAGAAGAACGAGATGGAGTTGGACCATAAAGGGCATGTGAAGAGTCTTTCATTTTGTGCTAAGTATACTGGGGCATTTCCAAGGGTCTTAGCAGAGAAATAACCCAACCTAGCCATGTTTCTGAAGGTCATCCTAACTGCTGAGTGAAGAAGGCACTTGAAGGGAGAAGCAATGAGGCCCCGAGGAGACCACAGCAAAGATGTGTAGTCACATGATCTTGGCAGAACCATGAAAGGACTTGAACCTCTTCTGGAAAGGATTTGAACCGTTTGACTTCAACAGTACTGTATGACATCGACAGAGCTGCTCAGAGCCATTGAAGGAGACAGGAAGCAGGGAGGTGGAGCAGGCTGAGGAGCTGGTGGAGTTGAGTCTTGTTGCTGCTATCAGAAGTAGGCAGGAAGCTGAGGGCCAGCCAGTCTTACTAGAGAGCTTTGGGTTAGCCTAAATGCACACTGACCTTTTAGTCTACTGCTGAATACTGACATCCAGCATCAACTGTAGGCAGTGGTCAGGACAGCAACATACACAGGCCTTGCAAGGATGGGTGCCTCCAGACAGTGTAAGGGTGTGTGCCCTTGAGTCAGAAAGGCAGAGTGACGGTGGCCAGTGGAGTCTTACTAGGAGCCTCCTACAACCAGCTGACTCCATAGCAAAGTCACAGAATAAGAGAGGCCATGGCCCTGGAGGAGACAGAGTTGGCAGGTTAAAGAGAAAGCTTAGCAGGACAGAAGAGAGTAAGAGTGTAGCACAAAAGGCTTTGGTTGAACTGGCTGCCTTTGTCACTGTCTGGACAAACTTCACCTTTTTTCGTGGACTCAAAAATGTCTATTTTCCACCTCTGCCTGGAGTGTTCTCCTTGCCTTTGTCCCTTTGCACATAGCTCTTCAACCTTTAGAAATGTTTCTGCCTCAGAGGCCTGCTTGGCTGGGTAGTTGGAATCAATAAGTAAGCTCCATTTTATGGATAGATTACCCCTCTCTACCACAGTGCCTGTTCATTACCTCGACAGCACCACCTAAATTTGGATGCATATGTGTACTGGCCCCTCCCCACAATAGATGCAGAAGTCTGTGTAGACAGGGCCCACATCTGTACCACTGTCTTCTGCATGCCCTGTGCATGACCTGCAAAAGGGCTCAATGAGGGCGAGAATGAATTAGTGTACATGCCATATGCCAGGCTCTCCTAGCTTTAGATGAACAATCTTGGGAGGGTGTCCTCATTTTCCCCACGCAGATGTATGCGAAGGCTCACTCAAGGTCCTGCTGGTAAAGGGCAGAAGCATCATGTTAACTCAGCTATGTGGGTTCTAACTCCCATACTCACAGGTTTTTAAAAGATTTATTTATTTATTTAATTTATTTATTTATTATTGGTGTGTGTGTGTGTGTGTGTGTGTGTGTGTGTGGTGTGGTGTGGTGTGGTGTGGTGTGTGGTGTCTGTGTACCACAGTATGTGTGCCACATTATTGTAGAGGTCTTGGGAATTGGTTCTAATGTGTGGCTAGCCCAACTGATACTCATTCATTCATTCATTCATTCACTCATTTTTGAGCCAGGGTTTCTCTGTGTAGCATTAGTGGTCCCAGAAGTTGCTTTGTAAGTGGTAGATAAGGTTGGCTTTGAACTTATGTAGACCCACCTGCCTCTGCCCCCCAAGTGCAGCACTAAAGGCATGTGCCCCCACACCTGGCACCGACTGATACAGTTAATAAGTGTGTATATGGCTGTCTCAAAGATGAAGATTATTCAGAAGGCTCCAAAGTAGCGCCTAGACACTACAATTGACTCCTTGCAAGTCGTAAGTGCCAGCTCCAAACGCCTGTAGAACGTGGAATGGGCCGCTGTCTCCTGAAGACTGAAAAGGCTCCGTAACACAGACCCCGACACTGGCCATACCTGCAGATCACAGTTCCCTGCCTGTACCCCATCATTTCACAAGGCCACTGATGAGAGCAATAAGGTAGTTGTTTTCCCTCCTGTTTGAGGTCAGGAGAGGCCACGCTTTTCTTTGGCTTCAGAACTTTTCTGGAGTGATTATGCAGTTCCCCCTCCCCTTTGTCCTTTTACTGAGTCACCCGTGTGGCTCAGTCCTTGTGATGGGGGCTTGCCTGGGAACTTCTGACATACGAGGAAGTCAAATTGCAGAAAGTGTTAGATTTTTTTTCCTATGATGAAAATAGAAATAGAAATAAGGGCCAGGCTTAGAACAGCCACTTTAAGTCACTAGAAGCTGCATCCTGCATCAAGTCAGCACAGAAATGATAGCCTTTAAAAGCACATGCTATTCTTTGCCTTGAGGACTCAGTGAACCCACCAGGCTCCATGGTTTTCAAGGTTGGGGGCTCAGCTCCTTCTTGGCATTTGAGCTGACAGAGAAAGATGTTAAAACTGTTATCCCACAAAAAAACTCCCCTTGATGCTTCTTAGAAACATCGAACATGGACCAGGAAATGAGGAAATCTGCTTGCCTGTCCAGTCACCATTGACCATAACACATCTCAGACATGCTGCTCTACGCAGGAAGAGAAGGGCCACGCACTGACCTTCAGGCGGACTTTCAGATTTGTATCTGATGACAAGTGGATGCAGCGCTCCATCACGTCCTTGGCTATCTGGATGTGCATTGGCAGTGGTAGCTCCACATCTGGAAGGGCGTCATTCTCATCCACGGTGGGAGGGGATGACTGCTCCTCTGAAAGAACCGAATTGGTGAGAATGGTTTAGAAAGGTGTTCCACCCAGCATGACTGCCAGCTTCAGACTTCAGAATAGGACATAAAAGGAAAAATGTCCAGAGAAGCACCGTAAGGAATTTAGGCCAAGTTACACAAGTCAAGAAGTTCGCCAGGTGTTGTGGCATACACCTATAATCCCAAGAGGCTATGAGGCAGGTGGATATCAGAATCTAAGGTCAGCTAAGGCTACTCGGTAAGTGGCACCCACCTCCCTGCCTGCCAGATACAACACAGGATCTATGATATGAATTTCTGCATGGGAGGAAGAATAACAAAGTATTGGGAGGGATAGGAAGGAAACAAGATAATAGACAACTTAAAACTCTTTTAGGGGCACAGTTCTAATTTGAAGCCCCAGGCAGGGCAGTGTCTCGTGTGGCCTTTTCTCTGTCTTCTTCTTTCTTTTGATTCATCCTTTGACCATAGAGGGCCAAAGCTTATCATTCTTACTAGGATCTCTGGATGGCCAGCACCAACACTTCCTTATTTTTATTTGAGAGCTGACATTCTAAGGCAGCCTGGTGCAATACACAGATACGGGGCTTGGACTGGGAGACTCTACAACCTGTTAACACCTCCTTCCACTGTGCACCACCTTACCTGCATCAAAGGGGAAAGGCATATATCCATTTGCTGACAAAGACTGACTGAGGAGGATGTCTCATCATCTCTCTGCCTGAAACCCAGGCCCCATCCCCACCCTACAGGACTGTCCTGTGTACTTAGAGGCCCCACCCTGTTCCACTATCCCATCAGCAGATGTAAGCATTCCCACTGGGCTGAGCACTGCTTCCTTAACTTTTTCTGGATTCAGATTCCTCTGCTGGAAAGTTTGAACCTTATAATACAGACTGTACTAGGCTCCACAGAAGCTGAGAAGATGAATGGAAATGTATCTCAGAGAAAGAGACTTTGGATGTATAAGGTGCCTCTATGTGGTTAAACAGAATATTCTTGTCAAACTTCTATCAAGACCAACAATCTTATGAAGTCAAGGAAATCAAATACCCATGAAGACTGGGAATTGCAAGAGTGACAGGGCTAGCCTGCTTTTCTTCAGGGGGTTGGGTGGGTGGGAGGAGATCTGCTGTTTGAAATTTACCTGTTGTGGAGTGCTGTGCCAGGGATGTGAGCTTCTCTTTTTGGAGGAAGGTTTGATTTATTCCAATTGATCCCAGCAACTATCCACTAGAACCAGATCTTTGTGTGTGTGTGTGTGTGTGTGTGTGTATTCACGCATATAAAGGCTGGAAGTCAAACTTGGGCATTGTTCCTCAAAAGTTATCCACCTTGTTTTTGGAAACAGGATTTCTCATTTGGTCTGGAGCTCACTGAATAGACTAGGCCAGCTGGCCAAAGAGCTCAGGGACCCACCTGTCTTCACATCCTAAGTACTGTGATTACAAGTCCATGCCAGGCTTTTATGTGAATTCTGAGGATCAAACCTTGGTCCTTATGCTTGCACAGCAAGCATTTTACTGACTCAACTATCTCACCAGCCCAAGAACCAGAGAGCTTAGTCACAGAAGAACAGATTTATTGACAGACTTGAATTTTGGATCAGAATGACAACTTTGACCATGATAGACCCAGTCACCCCCTCTTCAGAGCTGTAGGTTTGGGAAAGGTTGGAGTGTGGTTCATAGAAAAGTTTGGGCTGGCTCAGCAAAGAAACAGAAGACAAAGCCCGGCAGGCTACAGAGCAAGCACTCTGTCCATGGGAGTCATACCAGCTCTACTCTACATGAGCCTCATTGGACCTGTGCTTCCCACTGCTCAGAAGGGAATCTGTTGCATTCACTGTCTCAAGCTCTGCTCTCCTGTTATCCTGGATGGATGTGTTGGCTCCAACTTACTAGAATCAGAGCACAGATGGGAAAATGAAAAAGAAAAAAGAAATCTGCTCACTTCCAACCTAACAAACTAATTTGGGACTCAGTTCGATTTAGCGTAGTCCTGGGACCACCAAGCTCATTATGACTTGGCATTTTATATTTGCGGAGGCGATTCTAATAATTTATTAATCCTTTCGTGACCTGAAGCTCCAGATTGAGTTTGTGAATAAAACAAGAGGCCAGAGCTGATACTGGCTTGAACTCTCCTTTTCCCTCCTCTCATATAAACAGGTAAGAAAAACACTGCAATCTTTCTCTACCAATAAAGATGAAGCTTATGAATAGACAATGGACCTGTGGGGAGATAATAGGAAGAAGCATAAAGAAATACGTCCAACTTGGGCAGTAATCAAAGGCATGCAAAGTGCAATAATAAGCCATTTTTAACTTGTCAACATAGAAAAAAGTGAAACAAGTAATTTTTGCATCCTCACCGTTGTTGGGAAGGTGTAGATTGATCTGGCTGTCTGGAAGGCAATCTGGTCAGCATCAGATGATGATCTTATCTTGGACGGAGAAACCCCATTGTAGGAATTTATAGAGATGTACGTAGGTGGAAAATCCCACACAGAACCATCCCTTGCCACACTGTTTATCACAGCAAGGCTAGTGGCAACCTCGACTTCACATGGGAGATGGACGCTTGGTGGCTGGCACTCCAACACTGATTATAAAAACCTGGAGTGTCCTTTTACTGAAACCCAGAAAGGATGAGGTACATTTAGACTCTGGTGCAGTGGGCACATGGCAGAGCCTGGTGGTAGTAAGTCCTATGTTCAGTTCTCATCAGCACAAAACAAAAACTATCTGCAACCATGTAAAACAAAAGCAACTACATAAAAAAGTTGTTGTTTTTTTTTTTAAAAAGGAAGGGAAACTGGAAACAGTTTACATACACCTATGTGTGCACAGCATGAGTTTTCGGGCAACTTTTCTTCTCTTCCACTTTCTGCAGTGATTTTGTTGTTTCCACAATGCTCTGTTTCAGTAAAGAACCACTGAAAGCAAAATAAATAGCAATTACCTTCTTCAGCTTCAAGGTCAGAAACATTCCCCTCCGCCACATCCTTCTCTTGGAGATAGCTCAGCACAAACTGCTCGATGTCCTCAGCCGTGGTGCTAGCCTCACTAGCTGCTGGCCTCTGCCTCCCCTCCTCTTCTAAACTGCACTGCTGGAGTTGCCCAGCAGAATCCGAGTCTGGGAACCAAAGTGCTGAAAGAAAACATTATCATGATGACCCTGGTCACTGGTGACAGGCACTCCCACTTTATAAGTCGATTAAGCTCTCTGGCAAGACTGGCATGGCTCTGAATGACTCAGACACTGACTACACCCTGGAACCCGGCCCCAGCACTCCAGTCAGGTGTCTGACAACTTGCTGTTTTTCAGTGGCTTTAGTAGGTGAGACATTTTCCTAACTCAGAACTCTTATATACATTGATACACATAGCTCTCGAATAGCCAGAACACTTTCTTTACATCTGGCTAATTCCAAATCACTTCACAATTTAGAACAACCAGAACGTTCCCAGTAAAGCCATCCCCTGCACAGCACAATGCTCTTCCCCATGTATTTTGCACTGTATTTATTTGTGTGTACTGTTTGGTATGTGAATCTTCACCATGTAACTTGTGACCCTAATATGTCCACAGCATAGCGTGGGACCTCAAACACTGAAGAATGAAAACCCATAAAACTGGAGAAGAGACACAAATGATGTAACTCTGAGGACAAGATATACTCTTTACTAGAAGACTTCTCTCTTCTCACTTGGGACTATAACAGAAAATGCTCCAGTGCCTCTGACATGTCACCACAGAATAAACTTTAAGCCATTCCAGTGGTTTTCAGTTGTGCCCTAAGGGGCTATAGGCCTCTGCAGAGATCATGACGGGAAACCAGGAGGCAGCAGGTCAGGGTCAGTGTGCAGTGTCCACCAGGGCCTACATTCCTTATTTGACTACAGCAGTTCTAATCTTAGCTACTCTTGGATACTGAGGCCCTTCAAAGTCTTTAATTAAACAAGACTCTTAATACTTAAAGACTAAAGCAACAACACTTCCAATCTTACAGCTGCTGGTCAGTGCCCTCCCTTCTGCAGAGGACAGGTCAAAGACCTGTCACTTTTAGCACCTGCTAATCTCCTTTTCATTAAGGAGCCATTGCCCAGAACCAGAGTAGCAAAAAGGAGGTGACAGGTTCAGGCACCTGAGACTCTCATGGAGCAGATGCTTGAGAGGCCAGTGTCCTAGCCACTATGTGGAAGTTCTTACACAGAGTTAGTTATTTAATTTAATTTTGAAGACAAGGCAGAGACCCATCTGCCTCTACCTCCTGAGTGCGGGGTGTAGAGTTGTGCTAAGTGTGCCGTTTCTTCAGTGTCCCACTCCCAGGAATAAATTACACTCTAGGGTGCTGGTCCCAAAAGCTTTAGTCCAGCCACAGTACTTCTGCTGCTTGGAGTCCCCATTGCAGATTATTTCTACATTCAAAGCTGGAGTCAGATTGGAAAATGTCTTTGCTCACAAATGGGTTTTAAGCATATGAAAAGAAGCTCAACCTCATTCTTCATGCAAATTACAACTATAATAAGGTGCTATTTTCCTCCTATTGGATCAGCCAAGATCAAAAGCTCAGTAATAAGAAAGTATGGGTGAAGGTGTGGCAAAATTGGCACTTTTACATTGCTGAAGGAGCTTAAATTGGTACAACCTCTTAGGAGAACAATTTGATACTCTCAATCAAAAATTTAAATGTAAAACTCTTGAACAAGTATTTCTTTTAGGAATTTATACTGCTGCTATACTGAAGGCAAAAGACAGTGCAGCAAATGTAATTTGCGGCAAGGGCTGAGAAAGGACTGAAATGCCACCCGAGAAGGGGCTGGTCAGACTTGTGCCGTGACACAGTGGGGTGTGATGCAGCCTTGTGTGCATGGGGTAATCCCCAATCCCCAATGCAGACTGTGACAGGAAGACTTCCTGGTTCAGCCCTGCTGGGATGGTTCTGCTCTCACTGGGGGCGCCTGCTGCTTTTTAGTCAGTGCATATGAAGCGTGCATGTTCAGAAACTCAATGCCCTAAAACATGTACCTGGTTCTTTCATGACTTTTCAGAAGTTCTTTGAAAGGAACATCCATTCTCATCTTAAAAGAAAGGCCATCAGTTAGGCAATCTGATGACAAACTGAAATGCTAGCATCAAGTGCTGCTGTCATCTGTGAGTGAGCATTAATTTTATGACTTACTATTCAAAATGCAATCACATATTGAGTTGTTTCAAAACTTGTGGAAAATCCATCTTCAATTTTGTTTTACACCCCCACCCCAATACACAATGTCCCAGACACCTCAACTATCCATACTTTCTTTTCTGTAATGTGGACCCCACCCTTCTACTTCAATTTTAGAAAGTGCTACATGGAATGTTTTGACGTTCCTCCTTCAGATTACCAAAGACAACAGAAATCTAAGAAAATTCAAATTCCAAAATCCAAATGTGCTACTTCCTGAAAAGACACATTTCCTATGCTTTAATTTTTTTTTTTGTTATTTGATGTATATGAGTGTTTTGCTTGTGTGTATGTGTCTGTGCACCATTTGTGTTCTGGGTGACTGCATTAGTAAGAGGAGGGCATCAGATACCCTGGGACTGGAGTTACAGATGTTTGTGATTCACCATGTGGATGCTGGGAGTTGAACTTGGTCTTCTGCAAGAATAAAAGTGCTCTTAGCCCTGAAAAATCTCTCCAGCTTCCTAAGCCTTTTTGTAAAATGTTTAAATTTTAAGATGAAATATAATCTAGTTCCCCAATGTAGCAGAGATGGGACATCTGGGCCACAGAAGCTGGTCCCAGTCTATAATGTCTAAGTAGTCAGCTGCCTTAGTTGGAGGTCCAAGCCAGTCTAGACTTGTGTGGGTTTGGTTCACAGCTGCTTTGCTAGTGACTATTAGCACAGACAGTAGTTATGGTTAGGATCTGAGATGCCCCCAAAGGCCATGTCCCTTAGCTAGCAGTGTTGTTACTGTGAGAGCTAGGACCTGGGTGGAAGAAATAATGACTGTAGGGTCTATCTAGGAAGTCCCGAGTGCCATGACATGAAAAGTTTTCTCCACTATGGCCCTTGACCAAAATGCATCTACCTTCTTACCACAGCTCTAAAAAGCAACAGAACAGGTTGACTTTGGGCTAAACTTCTGAAACCACAAGCCAGATAAACCTTCCCTCCTTTAGGGTATTTTAGCCTAAGCTACTTTGTCATGGTTTTTGAGTGACTGCAGTCCAGATCAAACTTCTTCTCTTGGCCTATGTGCCCAGTAGGACCACCCTATTTCCTGTTTAACCCTGTATTAAACTCTCTACATTTTCTCCAAACACTTCATTCCACATGTGAATGGTATTCACACCATTCTGTTGATAGTATTCTTAGAATCATAGAAAAAGTGCCATAGCCATGCCCAGCCTGGCAGCCTCCTCTGCCTTCAGGACACAGCCTTAATGGTACTTCCCAGAGAGGCCCTCCCTGACCGTGCAACTTAGAGTAGCCTATCCCTGTTTCTCCTTGCATAAGGTTTTCATTTCCTTCAAAGTGCTTATCAGCGGCTCCCTGAGCTTGCTTAATGCTTTCATTACTTGCTTATCATGTCTCTCAGTAGCAGGAAAGTTCCATGTTTGTTTATCTTGTTCACTGCTGTGTTCTCACTACTTAGTGTAGCACCTGACATATAGCAGGCATTCTTTATGGGTGAAGCAAGTGTTCACGCTGCCTGTGAATGTTCATGAATGAACAAGTGAACACGGCAAATGTCACCTCAGAGCAGAGCAAGTCCTTGTCCCAATTGCTTCTCTTGAGAAAGTTTCTCACATGATCTTGTCCTTTTAACCTGATAGAATGAGGTCAAGGACCTTTCTTCTGCCTCAGGGGCTATTAACAGCACTGGAGATATGTTCTTTGGATAAAGGCACCAGAATATAGCTCGGTGTTTTTCATTCAATGATTAACTGTCCAGCTGAGGGATTTATTTATTGATTAGACATGGTCTTGCTATATAGCTCAGGCTCGCCTTGAATTCACTATCCTCCTGCTTGAGTTTTCCTGGCAGCTGGGATTATAGGTATGATCCTGCTAACTCTGGCTTTTTTTTTTTCACGGTGCAAACTGTGCCATGTTAATGGTGGCACAACAGGATCAAAGTAGAGAAGAGACAATTAAGTCAACTTGTACAATTAAAAGGTTAAAAGGAAGGGCTGGAGAGATGGCTTATTTGATAAGAACACTAGCTACTCTTCCAAAAGGACATGGGTTAGCACAACATGGTAGCTTACAGGTATCTGTAACTCCAGTTCCAGGGGATCTGACGCCCTCTTCTGGACTCTGAGGACACTGTATGTATGTGATGCATACTCCTGTTCCAAAAAACAAAGCAAAGCAAAACAAAACAAACAAACACCAAACAAATCTTAAAAAAAAAAAAAGTTAAGAATGGTCATAATGACACATTTAATCCCAGTACTTGGGAGGCAGAGATAGCACAGCAGTTAAGAACACTGGCTGCTCCTCTAGAAGGCCCAGGTCTAATTCTGGGCACCCACATGGTATCTCACAAGCTAACTTCAGTGCTAGGAGATATAGCGCCCTCTCCTGGCCTCTTCAGTTACCAACTAGATACAAGTAGGCATAAAAACACATGCAGGCAGAATACTCACATATATAAAATAAAAATAAATGTTTTTAAAAGTTTTTAGATTACTGCTGTCCAGTATGGTCCACATGGCTACAAAAACCAAACAGAATTAAAATTTCAATTCCCTACTTGATATAATGGTTCACACCTGTAATTTCAGCACTTGGGATGCTGAGGCAGGAGGAATGCTGCAAGTTCCAAATTTAGGCTATATACTGAGTTCCAGGGCAGCCTGAGTTGCAGAGTGAAATCCTGTCTTTAAAAAGTCTCCAAACCAAAATATTCAATTCCCCAGTAGTTTTAGCCACACATGGCTACTGGCTATTGTACTGGGCAGAAGAGACAGAACATTATCATCACCAGAAAAATCTATTAGCGGGTTAGGGATGGAGCTCAGAGGTAGAATATCTGCTTAGCACATGTAGGTCCTGAGTTCAAGTCCCAAAGCCAATCACTACCCAAAGAAAGAAAAGAAGGGAAAGGAAAGGAAAGGAAAGGAAAGGAAAGGAAAGGAAAGGAAAGGTTTGGTTTGGTTTGGTTTGGTTCTGTGTGCTGCTACAGCTCTCTGTGGTGGAACACTCTCTGCTGCTCCTGGTCTCCACTAGCAGACACTGCGAGCTCGAAGAAGCACCAGTAGCAGCATAGTAGAGTGAAAAGAATAAACTAGCCACAAATCCAACTTCATCCCCTATTAATAATGTGACCCTGGCTAAGCAGGTTCTCATTGAGCCTCAGTTTTTATTTGTAAAATAAAAAATGCTAGCCTATATGGTTTATATCCCTGTTATAGAGCAGGGCTCAATAAATGGTAGAGATATTCAAAGTATAAAAAATAAACAATGGAGCCCAACAATCCCCTGTGGGGTTGGAGGGACCACCTTTCCAATGTTCTCCATGGTACATTCATGAACATGGAATAAAACAAGAATAGGAAACCAGGATCCTGGCTATCTCAATTGGCATCAAAAAGGGCTTTCAACATACCTAATGCTGCCAGCAGAGCATACAGAACACTGACAAAGGAAGCAGCTCTTTTATCATAAAATTGGTCCAGGGTGGCCAAGACATCTTGAACCACATCTGCTACCAAAGGAAGCAGGCTAGCATCTGAGTTCCGAAGCATGACTTCTAGGACTTTTGGGGTATGAGGGTGCAGAGCGAGGTGACGCAAATTTAAAGAGATCCCATTCACCAAATAGTCTGAATTTTGATTGATCAGGTGCTGTACAGAGCTGTAGCCGCAAGCGTGGCAAATATCTACCATGGTGCTAGTAGCTACTTGACTAATGAGCAAGGTCTGGTCTCCAGCCTTCTCCAGTACTGGATAGAGAGCCGACATCAAAAGCAAACGGAAGTCTTTTCCTAATGCATAAGCAAACTGGCCAATCCCTTCCAACTGAATGCATATCTGCCAGATGTTACTGTTCATGGAGCAGATAGTGGGACTCGGCTTTGACAGGGCTGGAAGAGGTACAACTTGGCAGGTGTGGATGCCAGCTGTGACAGCCTGGAGGCCTTGCTGCTTCATCATCACCTCCTCCCCTTCCTCAGATTCAATACAGGTAATCAAGTACCAGTTTTCTTGGCTTGTGTATTCCTCTAGTATAGATTTCACAATCTCTCTCAATTCTTCTGGGCCTGTGCTTGTGCTTGTACATTTGTTATGAATATCTTCTACATCCAATCCAGCAGCCCCTATAACCAGTTCATTAAGGATCATGGCAGCTTGCTTCCGATAAACTACAGATGTATGGTACAGTTCCATAAAGTGATCCACAAGCAAATACAGGTCTCCATAATAACCCAGGAGCTGACAGATCTTCCGAAGGAGCAGGAAGATCCTCTCGTCAGTGAAGCATCGGAAGTATCGCCTCTGGACTCTGCTCCATGGCCGTGCAGCTGAGGCCTCTGCAGAAGCATTCAGGTTGTCAGAGTTCCAGCGCCGCTCTTCCACCATCTTGACATCAGCCACCTCTAGCTCCAGTACTTGGATGAGGGCTCTGGAAAGGCGCTGCACGTGGGCTACAGAATTGAGAATCACATGTACTTTGGGGCCCAACAATTTCAGATACCCGAGTAACAGGGAAAGAGTAGAGAATTTGCCCTGATCATCTTGTGTGTTCATCAGGCGGGGAAGAGATGTGGCCAGTGAATGTAGGCTTTCTGACAAGATGTCAGCCAAAGCTCTGCTGCCCACTACTACTTTCTGATCTGCAAGACACCTCAGCACTGTATTGCACTGGGCCTGAACTTCAGGACTTTCATCATTCACTAGGCCAACTAACACCTTCAAGAGGGGACCCGTGGATTCAACCAAGGACTGAGTGCACTTCAAAAGCAGGACCTCCACAAACTCTACCAATTCCAGCCTCACCTTCCAGTGTGGGTGAACAGAGACACAGTCAATTATCTTTTTAATAAGGATGGCTAACTTGTCACCAGTGCTTTTCACCCAGTCTGCTTCTCTATGAATCATCAGGGCTGCGACTCTGTGCTCAACTGCAGGCTTTGCTTGGGCCTTTGGGATCCTTGTGAGCTGTTCATCAGCCATGATGAAGCCCACTGTCTTGGAAAAGACCCTTAGGGAAGACACAACAATGCTGTGACCTTGTTTAAAGTCTCCTGTGATGACTCTGGTCAGTGTAGTTGAGATCCCAGGTAAGAAGGATGCCAGTAAATCCCCCAGCTGCTGCTGCTCCAGTCCATCCAAGGGCCTGGGGTGGTCCTGACAATCACACTGAAGGAGGAGAACCTGTAGACACTGTAAGGCAGCAATTTTAATCTGTTTTGACTTCTCCTGCTCTGCCAAGCCCAACAGTAAAGACACAGCAAATCCTAAGCGAGGCAGAATGGAGGGCTCATAAAAAGTCAGAATGATGTCCCCGTAAGCTGAGTGCATTAAGGTGCTAAGTCCCTGGATCACAGCCAATTTCAATTCCTCTGACAAAGCTGCGGGTTTCTGGGAGTTGGGAGAGTACAGACAGGCTGAAAGTTCCGAGAAGAGCTCCTGGAGAAGCTCCTGCTCTCTCACACATGTTGAAGAGAGGACAAAGGTGAGACATTCCACCACACTCTGCACCAGACGTTCTCTTTTGGGCCCTGGGGTCTTCAGGGCAAATCGCAAGGGAAAGAGAATGTACTGTTGCAGTTCCTGAAGGGCAGTGTCACTTATGGCTTGTAACTGTGTCTGCAGATGCTCCACATTCTCCACTGTCTGGGCCTTTGTGAGCTGAACACAGACTGGACGTAAGACGCCAAAAGCTTCCTCGGGAGTGTCAAACACCGCCATTGTACAACTGCCTTCCTCTCACCAAGGAAACATCCTGCAGGCTAGAGGAGAGAAGCTTCTCAGTAAAAAGGGTCAAAGCAAATACAAAGTGAAGGTCCATCCATCCAACATTTATGGGGCCCAAGTGCTAGGCACTGCAAAGGGGAACAAGGAAACTGCAAAGAACTGGCTCCTATTGTTGGAGTATCCCCAGCTTAGTGAGAGATGTAAGCATATGCTACAGTCTCTAGGGATTAGGATAGACCTAAATGTAGGTTCTAAGTGAGCAGGGAGGAGTCATATCCCAGGGAAAGCCAGAATTGAGTTTCACAATGGCATGCCTGACCAATGACCTGGGTTCTAATTCCAGGGCTGCTGACAGAGGCATATACAGAGTAAAACAAGCTGTCTTAGTAAGTCAGTGTAAGTTTTCATGCATATACAGACATACAGACAATGTTTCTAGCACCTGAAAAGACTTTCTTATGTCCTTTACAATTGATTCCTCTTTCCTCTACCTCTCCTCTGTCTGTCTGTCTGTCTGTCTGTCTGTCTGTCTGTCTGTCTGTGTCTCTCCCTCTCTCTCTGTGTCTCTCTCCTTCTCTCTCTGGAGATTCCTTTTGCCTGGTCTTGTCACTGAGAGACTTTAAGTGTGGTTGGGAGGCTACGATCATCTTTATGTGGATAGTAATATGGAGGAAGGATCAGAGCTGGGTGAGGCTGACAGCAACACAAAAGGAAGAAGAGCGTGCCCAGAAGGAAGGAAATCAGGAGTGTATACTGGCACGGACATCATGGGGGAAGAGATTTCAGCAGCACCGAGAGCCAGATGCAATGCAGGAAAGCGAGGAGACGGGTCTAGAGGTCATGAAGAGGCTGAACAGCTTGATACCTGAAAGCTTTTCTTTGCTGTGAGGAGAGATTCAAATTCAGAGACTGATGATGAACCAAAAAGAATAAACAGAGCTTGAAGAGAGAAATAAAAGTCTCAAACATTCCCTTTGGGAAAACAGAGCAGCACACTGGGAGGACACAAACCTGTGGCCTAAGGGTACAAAGGATTGAGCCAAAGCTGGGGACTGTAAATGTCTAACACTGTGAACTGCTGGCACTGGGTGAAGTGATCACCTCTCACTGGATTAGGATCATCTAGTCTGTTAGGTGAGCTTGCACTTTTCTCCTTGGCTGTCCGTCTCTATCTCCATGAGTGAGTACTTCTAAATCCAGTGGCCACAGGGCTAGCAGGCCAGAGGAGCACGGTGTGTGCATGCGCCAAGACTCCGCCATTTCAGAGCTGTGCTGGATGGCACCTGAGAACCAGGTAGGGCTCCTGCACACCATCAGATACTTGGGAGTCTGGCATCTGGGGTTCCACAGACGCTGTGAGGAAGGGTATTTCTGGCATCTGTGGCTCTCATGAAGCCAAAGAAAGGATTCTAAGCTTCATCTAGATCAGGAAAATGCCAAATGTGGATGCCACAAGCTTGGCTGAAGACCAAAGACACTCCCCTGGGTACTGGCTTACACACTATCTGTGGCATCTCCTGTCTGAGGTACAACACTGGATTAATGAGTAGGAAAGGAAGCTAACTGCAGTCAGAGACAGGAAACACAGTTCAGACTCCTGAAGGTGGTGAAGCTTACCTGTAGTAGAACTACTACTAGAGGCAGATGAGAATTTAAATAAAAGGACCAGTTAAAAAAGTTCAAGTACACAAGAAAAGTTATTTCTTACCATTAAAACTATGATTTTCCATGCCCTAAAAGTCCTCTTGATGAAATAAAAATGACTAGAAAATGGCTAATTCCTGAGACCCAGTGAGTGGCCTGGAAGGGCAAGCAGCACTAGCTTAAACCTGAGCAAGGGGCTCTGCAGGTAAGGTGCTTGCTGTGCAATACACCAACCTCAGTTCAACCTTCTCCGAGAACGACACGAGGAAAGCCAGGCGTGACGGCATGCATTGGGGTAGAGAAAGGACTGGGACTGGCTGACCAGTCAGTCTAGCCTGATTGGTGAGCTCTAGGTCCTCATGAGAGCTTCTGTCTAAACAAACCAAACTTGTGCACCCACATGCATGAGCACCTCTCCCCTCATATTCAGAACCATAGACAGACGTACAAAAACAGACAAACAGACAATCACAATAGAGATCTGAGAAAAAGGAATTAAAAAAAATAAAACAATGGCGTTTTTTTCTCTTAGTGTAGAAAATTTTCTTCAAATAAAAAGCTCAAGTGGATATCTAGCATATAACACATAAAACTCAGAAAAGGCTGAGGTTAGAGCAATGGCCTGGGGGCTCTATATCTCTTTTAATTCACCTTAGGAATTTTAGAAAAATAACTAGGGGGGGTGGGAATCCCTCAGGGTAGCAGACCCCAAGCTCAGACTGTGTATGGACATAGGCCTAATGAAACAGAAGGAATGGCATGTTCAGAATGGCTTCCTGTGTCATTTATGACCCTCACTCAAGCTAGAAGCCTTGAGATCTCTGCTTGCTTTCATTTACCTCTTAATCCCACCATTCCTTCAATTTCACTGCTTCTACTCTGTCAATGCTTTCCCAAGGCAACTTCATGTTGGGTCAACTATGACAGCCCCACCTCACCCTTGCACCCCTTGTCCTGTGTGCTGGCCCTTCTTGAATTCACACTTCAACTGACAACTTCTCCCTTTTCCTACCACTTCTAGCATATACCTCTGTATAGTACTGAGAGGCTACAGTTGAGCATGTGTGTCTTACTACTTTAGACCAGAGCTCTGGGAGTATAAGGGCAATCCCATAATCCCATACCTAGAAGTAATTAAAGGCCTTGGCAGGCATTCAACATCTCTACAGATCCTTATATATCCTGCTCTCAGGGTAGAGTAGGATATGACAGACCAACATTCTTACTGATGGCTGAAAGTCAAATTACAAATGAAGTGTGTGTGTGTGTCCGTCTGTCCTCAAACTCATGGCAGACCTTCTGCCTCAGCCTCTGAGGTATTTGGATTAGAGGAGTCATTTCTTAAAGCATTCAACACCTGAGGGAACAAAGAAGACAAGTGGCTTAATAGTGAGAAGGAGGAGATGCTCAAAGTGAGTAGATCTCCAGCTCCCCGGCCTACACAGGTTAGAGCTGTCACTGGAGAAAAGAGGAAACACAATGGTCTAGAGACAAATCTAATCTAGAGAAACACCAAAATACAAGATCTTGGAAAGGCTGTTGCTGAGACAGAAACCAAGAGATAGTTTGACGTTCTTTAAAGCTAGAGTAACAAAACTGGAGGTTTGCTCTCAAACTTTAAACACATGGTTGGTGACCCAGTTCAGTCTCTCTTTAAGTTCAGTCGTGGCTCCTGTGTGTGATAAGTCTCTGAGAAGACAATATTATATGGAACCACTAGTAGACTTTTTATATACTCTCATACGTAAGACACCCCGGAACACATGAAGAAGCAAGACCATATAACTGACACTCCACAGGAAAGACAGGAAAAGCAGACCACAGATAACCAAAACAGCTGAGGCTCAAAAAAACAAGACTAACCAGGCAGTGGTGGCACACACCTTTAGTCCCAGCACTTGGGAGGCAGAGGCAAATTAGCCTGATTTATATTGTGAGTTCCAGGGCAATCAGGGCTACTCAGAGAAACCCTGTTTTGGAAAAACCAAAAACCAAAAATAAAAAAGATTAACACAGTAAAGAAGCAAAAGAACACTCCTTTTCTTTCTCCCATTTTTAATTTAAAAAGATAGGTAGGTAGGTAGATGGATGGACAGACTATGAGTGTAGGTCAGTGGAGAACAAGGGAGAGCTGGCTCCCTCTTTCTACCTCTCAGGGCAAGCACCTTTACCCACTAAGCCATCTTGCTAGACCTATTTTTCTTGAGGTACTTCTCTGTTTATCTGAAGGTATTACTTACTTATTGCTGCCTTCTTTTTAATAAGTGATTTAAAAATATTAAAGCTAAAATTAGAATTAAGAATGGTCTATGAATTCAATAAAAGCTAAGCTGAACTCATTTAATTATACTTAAAAGTTGACTGAACAGATATTGGTCCCAGGACCAATATTATTATTATAATTTTCTTTATTTTAGGTATCTTTGGGGGTGGGGGCAAGGTTTCTCTGTATAGCCTTGGCTGTCCTGGAATTCACTTTTAGACTAGGCTGGCCTCGAACTCAGAGATCTACCTGCTTCTGCTTCCCTAATGCTGAGATTAAAGGCCACCACCACCTGGCTAGGTAGACTTTAAAATTTTTTTTCCTTTTGTTTTTTTTTTTGAGATAGGGTTTCTCTGTGTAGCCCTGGCTGTCCTGGAACTCACTCTGGAGACCAGGCTGGCCTGGAACTCAGAAATCTGCCTGCCTCTGCCTCCCAAGTGCTGGGATTAAAGGTGTGCACCATTATGCTTGGCTAAAATACTAATGTTTTCACTAAAAAATAATTAACTGCTAGTAAATCCTTATAGGACTGCAATCTTTGCACTTGGAATGATGAAGTAGGAACAATTATGAGTTGAGCCTGGGCCACACAGTGAGACCTCATAACCAACTTTACTTTAACCATATGAAACAGAACCAAAACTTGAAAATCTTTCTTTTTTTGAGTAAATGTCCTCTCTCCCTTCAAATAGAGCTAAGAAATACAGTATCTATCACTAAGAACACACTATAAGGTTTAGCAGCAAATGAATTTAGCAGCAGGTAGGATTGATGTGGAAGACAAATCAATAAAAACTGCCCAAACTCAAGCCAAAAAAGAAAAAAGAATCGTAAGCCAGGTGATAAAGGAACCTGGGGGATACTGAAAGCTCTCATGTGCGAGTAAGGCCCAGAAGGAAGAACATTAAACAAAGCATGACAGAAAGGTCCAAAACAAAGCAAGCAATGCACAGATCCAGACAGTAGCAAATCCCAAGTTTACTAGGGCGAGAACTTATAAAACTGAACATAGTTGTTCTGTTGCAAACCAAAGGGAAAGAAACAGAAACTTTTTCTTGCAGTGGTGTGGAGCTTCTTCTGGCTTCTTATCTTCCTCTTGCTTCTGTCTTAGTGCTGGAGTTACAGGTGTGTACTACCATGCCTAGCCAACATGGAAAATCTTAAAAGCAGAAGAATAAGATTGACAGATGGCTTCTCAACAGCACGACCCAAACCAGAAGTGACTAGGGCAATCTTTTTAATGGGCCAGCTAACAAATAAGAACTTTGAATTTTATTTCAGAAATGAAGACATGCCTTGGGGTATATCTCAGTGGCAGAGAGTCTGCCGATCAGGCTGAAGGCCCTGGGTTTTAGACTAAAATCTGAGGGTTCATTGCTGTCAGGATACACTACAGGAAAAAGGAGAGTGGAAAAAATGAACCTAGATAGAAGCATGGAAAGTTGGGAGAATGAAGGAGATGGAGCTGGTCACATACACAGTGTTAAATGGCACATCAGTAACCGGTGATCTTGCAGTTTACATGGTATGAAACTAAAACGGGATGGAGTTCAGTGCTCTGGGAGTCTACAAGTGCCAGAAGCTGCAGATAGTTTGTACTGGATACACTGTATTGAGAGGTCAAACACATGTCAAAATCTAGAGGATGTGCTTTAAAGGAATGGTAAACAAATACCCTCCTTACAAGGGCAGTAGAAATAGGATAATATTCCTGATTAATCTGAAAGAAGGTGAAAACGGTCATGTGGTGGTAGCACACGCCTATAATCCCAGCACGTAGGAGGCAGAGGCAGGCAGGTTTCTGTGAGGTTTTGAGGACAGCCTGGTCTACAGAATGAGTTCCAGGACAGTCAGAGCTACACAGTAAAATCCTGTCGTGGAATAAGAAAAATGGGGATTGGGGGTGAAAATGAAAAAATAAAACCAACAATGAGCCACTTAGAAAGCAAATAGTAAGATGGCAGACATGGCCCAACTAAAGCACACGAATTCAGAGCCTCTTACAGCAATGCTACTGACATTTTAGCTGGGTGATAATTTGCTGATGGTGGGCTGCCCTGAGAATTGTTGGGTACTTAGCAGTTTTCTTGACCTTTTGATTTTAGATGCTATTAACATTCTCACTGCTTTGACAACTAAAAATGTCTCCAGGTATTGCCAACTGTCCTGTGGAGGCCAAAAATCATTCTGGGATAAGAACCACTGAGAAAGTCCACACGATCCCAATTAAAACCCCAGCAGGACTTTTCTAGAAAGTTAAGTCAGTCATGGTGGTACATGCCTAAACCTCAGTACTAGGGAGGCTGAGGCAAAGTATTCTGAGTTTGAGGCTATCTTGGATTATACAGTAAGACTCTGCCTCAAAACAAGTAAACAAGCACACACTAACAAACAAGAAAGGAATGTGCTTCTAACTGATTATGGGATAGTAAAAGACACAGACTATTAAAGACAACCCTGAAGAATGAAACTGGAGAACTCACCTTATCTGATTTTAAGATTAATGTACCTGGAATAGTATGCTCACTGCATACTGACATAAAGAAAGACATATGTACTTCTGGAAATGAATAAGGTCTAGAGTTAGTATCCTATATAGAACACAGTCCAATGCTGTACATACTTGGCAAAGGTGATAGTGAAATGCAGTGGGAAAGACAAGGTTTCTCCATGTAGCCCTGGCTGTCATGAACTTGCTTTGTAGACTAGACTAGCCTCAAACTCAAGAGATTGGCCTGCCTCTGCTTTCCTAGTACTTAAGAGTGTTGAGGTGCCATCACGCCTGCTCAAGAATGACCTTTTCAACTAAAGATGTCACATCACTTGGCTCTCCATATGAAAAAATATATAGTCATTTCTACTTATCCAAGGGAATGTCCTGTAAGATCCCAATAGGTTCCTATGACCAAGAATGTATTAAACTCCAGATACACTCTTCTTTTTCCTACAAATAAGCTTTAATTAATAAAGCAGGCAAAAAAAAAAAAATCAAACAAGAACAAAACAACCCAGATTAGCAACAGCAATAATAAAAATGTGTGACTGTAGTCTATAAGAAGTGAGTACGTCTATGAATGTGCCCTCTATTAAGGACCACATTTGGATCACCAACTTAACACAACCTAGAATCAGCTGGGAAGCGAGTCTCAGTGAGGGATGTTTACATGAACTTGGCCTGCAGTAATGTCTGTGGAGGACTGTCTTGATTGTCATAAGTGATGTGGGAAGCCAGTCCGAAAGTGGGTAGGTAGCATTATTCCCTGGTTTGAGGCCTAGACTTTTTAAGAGTAAAGAGAGCTAGCTGAGGACTAAGCATGCAGGCATTCATTTCTACTTGCTCTTGAATGTGGCTATGATGTGACCAGTTGCTTCAAGTTCCTGCCACTGTGACTTCTCTGCAGTGATGGGCTATAACCTGCAACTGTGAACGAAAATATACTCTTTCTTCCCTAAAGGGCTTTTTTCCCCTCAGTGTATTTTATCACAGCAACAGAAATGAAACTAAGAATATTTTTGAACCATGAAAGTCTGAACTGTAGATTATGGGGATTTCTTTCTCTCATACTATATTTAAATATAGAATACAAAACAAAGAAAAATCCCCAAAGAAAACAAAGAACAATACTGTGACTTAGAAGTAGGCAAACACTTCTCAGGGTCTTACGATGTAGCCTGAGGGGCCTTAGCCTTCTTGCTTTAGCTTTTAGGGCACTAGAATTCTTGGCGTAACACCCAGTCAGCAAACTTCCTTAAACAGTACCTGAAAGTCTAGCATTTATAATTATAGCCTCACATTTATAATCCCAGTAGCTGGGAGACTGAGGCAGGAGATCTGTCCTAAGCTCAGTGCCACCATGGACCCTACAGTGAGTTTAAGGCTAGCCTGGGCTACAGAGTTAAAACTATCATAAAACAAAACAAAACGATTCCTCAAACACCAGAATATTAAAACAGAATACATAAAAGAAAAATAAAACAAAAACACCCTGATGTATTGACTATTACAAATAAAAAATATTCATTGAAATATACTACTAAAAGCTGGGAGGATGGAGAGATGGCATAGCAGTTGAGTATTTATTGCTTTTACAAAGGTCCTGGGTTTGAGTTCCAGTACACATATGGTGGTTCACAACTACCTGTAACTCCAGTTCTAGGGAACCCCATTCCTTCTTCTGGCCTCTTGGGCACCAGGCACATGTGTGGTGCACATATATACATGCAGTCAAAACACTTAGACACATAAAATAAATTAAATAATAATAAAAACTGGGTAGAGTGGTGTACACCTTTAATCCCAGTAGTCAGGAGACAGAGGAAGATTCTCTAAGTTTTGAGGCCAGCCTGGTCTACAAGTAAGCAAGGCAGCTGGAAGTACATAGTAAGACACTGCCTTAAATAACCACAACCACCACCATTACTGTGTATACACCAGGGGGAAAAAGGAAAGGAAAATAGTAGATGCTGGCAAGGATATGAAGCAACACAATCACTCAGGAAAGCTCTTTGGCAGTAGCTAATTCTACAGGAAAACAGGTGTGCTCCATGATCTAGCCACCCCACACTGATAACACACCCAGCAGAAACACCTATCAAAAGATGTGTGCAGGATGATAACACCCACTGTCAACCTGGAATGGACGCTACCAAATGTATACCTATGGCTAAATGGTGTTATCATCTCTCAATGGACTGCCATCCAGACTAAGGTTTACCACAGCCAGACATCTAAAGAATGGGATCAGAAATATAAAGATTTTTTTCTTTAAAAGATAGTATAACACATTGCTACTTTGATATGACTATAAAAGGCAATCATATAGCTTTATGGGGTGGCCATGAAATCGTGCTTGTGTGACAATATGTCAATTACAGAAGAAACTGTTTAGAGATTTAGAGCCTTTGAGTCCTGAATTCTACTCCTTTAAACTACAGCTCTGATTACTTAACATGGGGCTGCTGCAGTTTACAGTTTACTTAACAGAACAGGGGTATCTGGCCCAAAGTGACACTGGGATGGACAGACAAGCAAACAACTGGGAGTTCAGACAGTAGCGGAATAAACAGAGGCAGGAGCGGACAGCCATGTCTGCTAGCCATCTAAAGCCTTCTTAGTTTAATGTGCCCTTTGTGGGCTTAGAAGTGCTACCACAGAGGTAGCAGATGAGACCTGCCAGTGGAGAGCATAAATCATGTCCTTCCTCTGCAAGCTTTCCTGCCTCATCTCAGAGATGTGCCAAACCAAAGGTGCACTTTGTACAGGAAGCACCGTTGTCTTTTACAGACACTTTCTGTTCTTTTTTTTTTTTTTTTTTTTTTTGAGACAATGTCCCTCTGCATAGCCTTAGTTGCTCTGGAACTCACTCTGTAGACAAGGCTGATCTTGAACTCAGAGATCCACTTGCCTCTGCCTCTCAGTGCTGGAATTAAAGGTGTGTCACCATGTCCAGCTTCTTTATTGACACATGAAAGAGAAGGCCGATCTCACGATCTCACAAGGCAGTCACCATGTTATACAAGCAAACAATGAAAAGAAAGAAGGGCTGCTAAAGAAGCTTGGAAGTCGAATGCCAACAGAGACGTGCTCACAGAGGAGAGGACTTACGCTGAGGAAGGAAGAACACACTAAAATCCTGTCACAAGAACAGGCCAGATGGAAGGAGAGACATAGTGGTGTGTGCCAGGCTTCACACTGCGGTGACACTGATAAGATCACATGTCAGACTTTCCACTTATTGTCCCCAAATAAGTTCACAGTGTACTCTCTCCTGGCCTCTTCCAGATGCGACTTCAGAGTGAGGCCTTCTCAATACCACTCTCTGAGACTACAACTCACCCTTATTCCTCCTCACCTTGGTCTTCCCAATCTCCTTTCTCCACCTTTGATTTTTCCTCCACAGCATTTAGTACCACCTGTGGGTCCAGATCACCTACCTGTTTATTTTACTTTTGGATTCTACCCAGGATTTCCTCCCTTCACACAAATGTGGGTTCTAAAAAGCATGACCTTTGCCTAGCTAGTTTCTTGCTTCTGGCACTGTGTATTTTTATGTTGCTAACAGTCATGAGCCAAGGTCTGGTTCTCTCACTTGATGGACCTCTGATGAAGCTATGTTCAACTGGATTCTGGATTAAAAATTAACACATTCTTCTCTAGGAGTTTTCCCCCCAGACAGTTGATCTTATTCACAATGGGACAACACTGTCATAGCATTTTTTGAGGTAACCAATTTTAGATTGTGGCCGTTCTTTAGGCCACTTTTAGATGTTAAGTCCAAACATCTTTTATGATGTGGGTTTCAGTCCAGGTTCTCCCAGTACTTGACTATGTGGTTTCCATAAGTTTTAGCTTCATTCAAAAGAATTAAATTTGATATATAAAATAGTCTGCAAAATTTCCAACCTCTAAACATTGCTGTTGGAAAGGAAGACTAGGTTTAGACTAAAAGACATGTGAGAAGTTCCAATACAAATTCTTAAAGATGAAGAAAATTAATATTTTTTTTAACTTTTTTTAAAGGTCGACACCCTGCTGGGGTCTCAAGAGTGGCCTCACTGCTGCCCCTGCAGAGGATCTGGATGCAATTCTCAGCACCTACATAGTGGCTCACAACACCTAGGACTCCAGTTTCAGGGACCTGATGACTTCTTCTGACCTCCACAGGCACTGAGCATGCACACAGTACAGAGACATATATACAGGCAAACACTCATATGAATAAAATAAAGAAATAATGTTTAAAAAAATAATCATCCTAGGCCAGGCACTGCCCTAGGCATTTGTGTGTGGAACTTGTTAGTGTGGATGTGTACATGTTTGTATACACGAACTCAGGACTGTGGAGGTCGACAGCAGATGCCTTGTCTCGCTGTACCTGAAGCTCATCAACTCTGCTAGACTGATTGGTCAATGAGTTTGAGACATATTCCTGTCTCTATCCCTTGGTCTCCTCCCACAACTCCAATACAGGCTTTAGAAAGCGTGATTTTTGCCTTGCTTGTTTCTTCCTCCTGGCACCAAGTGGTTATTTTATGCTGCCAGCGGTCATAGTCCAAGGTAGGTGGTAATCTGGTTTGACAGGTGGTACTAAGTGCTGTGGAAAAAAAGAAAATACCCCTAGTGATAGGATCACAGGTCATATCACTGTTTCTGGATTTTTATGTGGGTAATGGGAATTGGAACTCAGGTCCTTATACTTTAGTAGCAGGTACTTTACTTAGCCATTTCCCCAGCCTCCATGCTAGGTCTGTTTGAGACAGGGTCTCACTATGTAGTCATAGCAGGCCTAGAACTCACTAAGTAGATCAGGCTGGCTTCAAACTCACAGAAACCCACCTGCCTCTGCAGGGGCACAAGTACTGGGATAAAATTCATGCACCTTTGTATGTGGCCATGCTAGATATTTTATGCCCATAAATTCCTCACCCACAAACTGAGGAGCCCACGCTTCAGAAAGAGAAATAAGGCCCACACAACAGGTACCAGACAAAGGATTTGTTTCAAGCCCAACTCCAAAGAATATACCAATATTCTTTGTACTACACCACGGGTTCCCAGTCTGGCTGCTCATCAGAATTAAGGGGCTACAGTTAACTTCAGCTTCCTAGGGCTCCATACTAGATCTATGCAATCTATTCTGAGGGGCCAGAATGCTCCGGATCTAAGGCTTTAAATGCAAGGTCAGCCACGAATAGGAAGGAACAATGCAACATGTAGTCTATGCAGTCTCCTTCTGAAAAACAGGAATTCTGCAATGAAAAAGGTTCAACACTCCACTGACAGTCATGTTCAGTGTTTGGAGGAATGCTGTCTTGGGTTCAAATGACAGCTTATTTGTCTGTCTGCACTAAAAGTTATATTCATTCAGAATTGCAGCTTTGCCTAAGGTCCTCTCATTCAATAAGTGAGCAAAAGAAGTCAGATATCAAACTCTCAGCACACTGAAGTACTGTTGCATCCTATTTTGGCCTTCTTCCTAGCTAGAACTGGTAAGTTACAAACCTATACGGTATAATAACCACTGAAAAGGCTACACACATGGATATAAAAACATCGTAAGTAACTCAAATGAAATTCTAAGAATTGTTCAAGCAGCCTATGGGAAGGCTGAAAAAAGATAACAGAAATAAAAACAGAACCAAGAGGCAGACTTGAGTTCTAACATGTCAATAATTACGTTAAATATAAAGAGCTCAAAATACTAATTAAAAGGCAGAGACTGCCAGAATGGATTTTAAATTGTGAACTAATTGTAAGACTGTTTACAAGAAATTCACTTTATATAACTTATTGTTACATGTAGGATGAGAGCCAAAGGATGGAGAAGATATTACCATGCAAATGTTAATTAAAGGAATAGGAGCTCTATTAGACACAGACTTCAGATCAAGGTTACCTGAGACAGAAAGGAACATTATATAACAGTTAAGCAGTAAATCTACTAAGAAATAGCACTTCCAAATTACATGCATAAAACAACAGCTCACAAATGTAATAAAAATAAGAAAGCTACAAAGTAGGCATAAGAACAAGTGGAGGGATCATCACTCCTCAGTCAACAACTAATAAATAACCAGGCAGAAAATCAACAGGGACAATGAAGAAATTACACATCAACAAGGACACTGCAGGAGTCCCCCCTCACCCCCAAGATCAATGCTAGGTATACAACACTCTTCCCCACAACAGCAGAATATACTTTTTTTTTTTTTTAAAGAACCCACAGAACAATACTAAGGTAGGTCATAGGGCTAGAGAGATGGTTTTACCGTTAAAAGCACTTGTTACTCTTGCAGAGGACCTAGGTTCAGTTCCCAGTGCCCACATGGTGATTGAAAATTATCTGCAATTCCAGTTTCAAGGGATTCAACATTCTATTCTGACCTTTGTGGACAGCAGGCACATGTGTGCACATACATGCATGCAGACAAAACACTCACATGAATAAAAGTTGAATGGGTGCTTGAAACAAATCCTTCGTCAAATACCTGTTCTCTGTGTGGTCCTCACTTTACCTTCCTAAGGCTTGGGCTACTCAGTGGATGAGGATTTTATGGAGTTCAGTGCTGGGAACTGAACTTAGGTCCTCTGCAAGAGCAGTGCACCCTCTTAGCTACAAAGCCATCTCCCCAGCCTCCAACCTCAGCACATTTAAAAAAACTGAAACCAAACAGAGGATATTCTCCTAGCATAATGGAATTAAGTCTGAGATCACTAGGAGGGTGTTTGGAAAAGCCTCACAAACATGACAAGCAAACAACACATGGAACAAAGAAGGCATGGGAAGAGAAACAAAACCAAGTAAATGGATGAAACAAACATATAGCATTTCCCCTGGGAGGTGACATATGCTTGTAACTCAGCACTCAAGACAGTGCAGCAACAGGGAGTGGTGGTGGACACTTTTAACCAAAGCCCTCAAGAGGCAGGTCTCTGAGTCCCAGGCCTGCCAGGCAACATACTTGTAGATCGGTAAAGCACTAGTTTAGCATGCACAAAGGTTCAAGTTGTCATATTTTCTGTCTCTGTCTCTCTCTCTCTGTCTCTCTCTCTCTGTCTCTCTATCTCTGTCTCTCTGTCTCTCTCTGTCTCTCTCTGTCTCTCTCTCTCTCTCTCTCTCTCTCTCTCTCTCTCTCTCTGTGTGTGTGTGTGTGTGTGTGTGTGTGTGTGAAACCAGAGCCCATGTGGGGGTGGGAGTGGGGTAGAGAGAGAGAGGATCCAGTTAACAAAAACACCTATAACCATCAAGAAGCAGTTTATTTATTTATTTATTTATTTAATTTATTTTGTGGGAGCTGGGAATTGAACTTAGGCCTTCACGCATGATAGGTAAGTACTCTACCACTGAACTATATATTCCCACCCCAGAGGTAAATTTATAATACTGTTATGTATTAGAAAAAGGAAATGGCTGCAAACAAATCAAAACTCATTTCCTAAGATTCTAGGAGAAAAAGGGTAAACTAGCCCTCAAACAAGCAGAAGGAAAAAAATCACAAGGATCCAAAGCAAAGACTAATGAAAAGAAAACAAAGTCAATAAACAAAAACTGGATCTTTGAAAAGATCAACAAAACAAACTTATATCAAGACCAAAAGGGAAGAGAGTGAGAGCAGGAGAGAGAACATCACACATCAACAGCAGCGATTAAACTGAATAGTAGGGCAGGTTTTGCACATTACAAGGACAACACAAGAACACCACAAATAACTTTTCAAATTAATCTGAAAACTCAGACAGTGTTTGTCCGATTTTTGTTTCTATATTAAAATCCCAGAAGGCAGAGACCTTCCCACTGCAGCTCCATTCTTGACGAGGTGTAACTTTGCAGTGACTCTGCTGCTTCAAGATCACCCATGCTCCTTACCAGAGCCTGAAGGGTGGCTTTCACCAGTGCTGTTTACAAAAAGACCTTCTGGAGCCATCGCTGCAACTCATGTAGGATTGCACACTGTGAGTCCTGTGCTGCCTATGCTTAGACAAATGAGTCCAGCTACCACTGGGGGTGTTTCTATCCTCGGACCTCCACATCTTGTGCTCTCTTTCATTGTGGGCTTTCTAGTGTGGACAGGTACACGGCATCTCTGTATGAGCTTCATATTGACAAAGAATTTTGTGGAGAGCTATGGTGGATGGGAATTCATGAGATAGCATAGTACTGGAATGCATTCACCTTATCCACCGGTACCCACAGGATATATTTACCATTACTTCTGTGCCAGCAGAGCTCTGAACGTGGACTTGGAACTCTTATCCACTATCTAATGGATTCCAGTAACCTCTCCACTTTTTTTTTTTTCTTCCATCCCTTTCTGGTTTCTGCCCCCTGGAGTCCAAGATTTTATTACAGTTACTATGAAGAATCCCAGGGGGAGATTTACAGATCCTTGAAATTATAAAAGTGAAATGGAGTATTCTAAACAATTAGACTCTAAATCTTCTAGTAATTACCTGAAGAAATACTGTAATACTGTAGGAGGAAACAACTCATTGGGGCATTATTATTAAACACTTTCACAGAAGAATACATGAGTATGAGTCCAGCTGAGCCCGTAGAAGGAAGGTTGGCATAAAAACATTTTAATTAAAAAAAAAATTGGCAATGGGGATAGAGATGGTTCAGCAGTTCAGAGAACCAAGTTCAGTTCCCAGCACCCATGTCAGGTAGCTTACAAATATTTTTAACTCCAGCTCCAGGGAATCCAACACTTTCTTTTGGCTTCTGCAGACACTTGCACTCATGTGTGTATATTTCCCCCTCCCCAAATACACAGAAATAAAAAAGAAATCTTTTTTTTTTTAAAGATAACAATGTAAAAGAGTCATGGCAGGCAGTTTTTTGATAATAACTCAGAAAACATTTACTACACTCTTTGGACGTGTGCACATAAACTCCACTTTCAGGAAAGTTGTGAAAAATTGTATACAAGTTTGGTTTTTTTTTGTGACACCTGACACCCAAATTCATACATACACATGAACATGTACATACTACACATACACTATACACGAAGATTAAAAATTGCATTTGTAAATAATCTATTTTAGAATATAGCAAGTTTGCAGTTACAGAAGATCAACCACTCATGCTGTTCAAAAGACACCTGTATTTCAGTTTCTAATAAAAGGCTATACAACTAAAGCACATTCACAGGCAGACTACCTAGCTCTGGAGGTACAAGGTCCAGGGGATGTGCTAGGTGATGATGGTCTTAAAATTCCTGAAGTGGCACAGGAGATCACACAAGAGACAGAGAGTGCATGTGTACACCTGTTTGGTATTCTCCTTATCATAAGCTACTTCGATCAAGGGAGCTCCACTTTAACACTCTTCCCCAAAGCCATACCTCTAACTGCCAAAGTGCACACTCGCTTAATGCCCCACAACTGAGAATACCTTTTAACGCACGAAGCATCAGAGAACCCTCAACCCACATCCAAACCACAGCAGGGACAAACTGGCTTAAATAAAATCACTACAATAACTTATTAGGAAAGAGTACTGGAAAGGCTTTGCAACTTTTGTGGAATACAAGTTTGTTATTTGAAACCTCATTATAAAAAAAAGAGAAAAATAATTCACTGGCAAATTCTAGCCAACATTTAGAGATGAACAAACACAAATTCTGCACAATATAGAAAGAGAAGATGAAGAAACACCTTCCATTTTTTAAAGTCAGCAGGATGCCAACACTCAAACCAAAGACAACACAAAACAGTACCAAAGCTAAACACTAAGGTCAGAGCCAGGCTTGGTGGCACAAACGTTTAATCTCAGCTCTTGGGAGGAGAGGCAGGCAGAGAGATCTCTGTGCATCTGAGGCCAGTCTACTTCTGAAAAGTTGTCTTCTGACCTCAACATGGGCATGCACACATGCACATATGCACATATGCACACAGATACCCATGCACACAAAGGAATCAAACATAAGCAAAAACACTTTAAGGGGTTTAAGCGGGGAGGGTTGCTGAAGAAATGGCTCAGTAGGTAGACGCGCTTACCACCAAGCCTGACTGCTTGATTTCCATCCCCAGGATCCACATGGTGGAAAGGGGAGAACCAACTTCTACAAGATGTCCTCTGACATTCATAGGAGTGCTAGGCATACCTGTGTGAACTCACACACAAAATTAATTAACAGCAACAACAAAACCTGAAGACTAATTTCCTTCATGTCTACAGATACCCAAGTCCTAAACTAAATAACAGGGCATCCACATCAGCAGTACATAAGAAGTTATGAATTACAACAAAGTGAAGTTACTTCAGAGAGTCAACGCTGGCTCCATATTTACAATCCAGCCACTAGAATTAATGCTGAAAGGGTGAAGAGGCTAAGCTGCACAACCACATCACCTCCATCTTCCAGACCTCTCAACTGTGACATGTCCTGAGCCTCAGCCTCTCTCTGCACCTTTTCTTTTATGACTCCTACAAGTTCTGTAGCTCAGAACTTGCCCTTGAGCTCCAGACTGATAAATCCAATTCCCTATGTACCTGTATAGGTGGCCTTCTGTACCTGTGAATCCCAAACCACCAATTCAACCAAGCACAGACCAAAATTATTTGGTTAAAAAAAACCAAAAACCCTGTGATTGTGCTGAACATGTAGTCTGTTCCTTAGTGTTACTTATTTCTTAAAAAGTAGTTACAGTGCTTACACATCATTTACATACATAGTATATTATACTATATATAAGCTAGACATAACGTGGCACCTGTGTGTGGTGGGTGCATGTGTCCTAGAACCAATTCCCCAGACAGTGTGACTGGTTCCTAGATAATCATTTTCAATCAAACATGTCCACTCTGCCATTTCCAATGCTCAAACACGTCTGTCTGTCTGTCTGTCCTTAGTAAACAGAAACTCCATTCTCCTAGTTGCTTAGGTCAGTACTCCTAGGGCCAACCCTTATCTCCTTTCATATCTAAACCCGGTCTATCAGTGAATCCTGTTATCTCTTCCTTTAAAGTATCTCTTTTTCCATATTTTATCCTTTTCGTGCTTCCTCCACAGGCACAATCCTGGTCTGCGGCATCCTTTTACCTGGGTTATTACAACAGCTGACAACCTGATCTTCCAGTCTTTCTTGTACCACGCCTATCTCCTACATACAGCCTTGCTTATGTAAGCAAAGCCTGCATGCAAATGTCACAACAGTACAGTGCAATAAGAATAAGCACTCTGCCTTCACTTGCTACTGCCCGTTCAGAGAACACTAAACCCTTACTTGTGCCTAACTGTGCCCATGTGACACAGTCCCCCCTTACTCTTCTGGCTTTATGTCTAACTATTCTTCTGGTTTCTATCACTCTGGTATACCATCTTCTCAAGTCCTCAAAATTGCAAACAAGGGTGTGAATTTGGTTTTCTTACTACCTAGAAAGGCAGCTTATGGCTTGTTCTCTAACTCCTTGCAAGCAACCAAATGTTACTATATCCTCTCAGAAGGGCATACATAACATACTCCTAAGTGAGCAACTTACACTTTCTCAAGTCCATGTATTCTCTACCCCCTTGGTTTCATGGATTTTTATGCAAATCATTTTTGATTCATTTTTTTTTATACTTGCATGCCTATTTTCCTCTTCTATGGAAGGCAAGCTCCCAAGGACAGAAACAGTTTGTTTGCCCAGAACAGTGCTTCAGACACAGATGCTCAGAAATTATTCACTGAATGAAGGAGCCTTTGGCTAATATGTGAAGAATTTGGGATCAGGCAACTTGACTGATTCAGATCTTGACTGAATTCTAGTTTTGCCATTTCCTCACTATGCCTGGGCAGCTCTGGATAGGTTACTCACTCACATTTCATGTGTTCTCATTATCAAATGGTGATGGCAAGCCCCATGCCAGAGCACCATTAGGGATTGACATTTAGAAACAGTAACATGCTGGATACATAGACTTAGTACACGGGTACTCAGAACAGGACAGTTACTCAGTACTCGGTAACTGTTTAGATGAGGTCTCAAAAGCCCTAACGTTGTTTTTTTTTTGTTGTTGTTTTTTGTTTTTTTTAAGGCAGGGTCTTAAAAGCTGGTCTGGAACTTACTACACAGACCAGGCTGGCCTGGAACTGTCAGAGACCCACCTGCCTCCCAAGTGCTGGCATTAAAGGTGTGCACCACCACACCTGTATCATTATGAGGTGTTGACTTGTGCGTTGATTCACTTAATCAGTTATGAACTCATCTTTGATCCCAGATGCTGGGACACACTAATATACACTCTCTTCATTCAGATCTTAGCTATGTAAGCTTGAAACTTATGTGATCACCACACCTCTGTAACCTTCTGTTTCCTTAATTGTTAAACTGTGAGAAGATAATACCTACTGCATAGCTTTGAAAAGTGCCTAGCGCCGAGCGGTGGTGGCGCACGCCTTTAATCCCAGCACTTGGGAGGCAGAGGCAGGCGGATTTCTGAGTTCCAGGCCAGCCTGGTCTACAGAGTGAGTTCCAGGACAGCCAGGGCTACACAGAGAAACCCTGTCTCGAAAAAACAAAAAAAAAAACCAAAACAAAAAAAAAAAGAAAAAAGAAAAAAAAGAAAGAAATAAAGAAAGAAAGGAAGACAGAAAGAAAAGTGTCTAGCATAAAGAAACTTCTCACTACACTAGCTAGGGTCATGATGTACTCCAGGTGAAGGGTCAAAGCACGTATATTAGGGACAGAGAAGTTAAGAAAACCAGGCATCAACTATAGGAACGTCTTCTAGGCTGGGAGGGGCCCACATCTAAGAAGTTCAACAACAATGGTAGGAAAGCTGTGGGTATGTGTTGGGGGTGTACGCAAAGAGGATGTCAGCTGTCCCGCTCAACCACTCTCCAGCTCTTTTGAGATTGAGTCTTTCACTGAACCTGGAGTTAAGCATCTAGCAAGCCCCAGAGCACTGGAGTTACAGACCAGGCCCACCAACTTGAACTTTTTAATGATGGGAACTCAGACCCTCATTCTTGAATAGCAAGCACTTGGAGCCATTACACCCCTCCAAAAAAAGGGGTTTTCAGTCGAGGTCAGTAGACGGCGCACTTTCACCCGGTGAGAAAAGGGGCATCACTTCTAAAGACTGAACAGGAACCAAGGTGGGGAGGCTTGCAAAGGGTTCGTGTCTTTAAAGGAGCTAGAGGAGCGCGGGGGAGGGGGACCAGGCACGGAGGGAGGTGTGGCCTAGGCCAGCCATCAGAGCGACGCGGCCGTTCCCACACCCAGGTCCCGCGCTTTCTGCCTCAGTGTTCCCTAAGGATTCGCTTCTGGACGCTCCTAAACTGCTTAGCTCCCTCACACTCCCACCACTCTTACCTCTTCTTCCAGTCTTTCCCTCACTCTCCCGCCTCCTGCACCCCAGACGGAAATGACGAATAAGTAGTGCGCCACGCCGCGCCAGAAAGGTTCTGCCGGAGCGGGAAAAAGGGTTCCGGTGAGGCTCACTGCGCCGGCGCGCGGGCGCGAGCGGTTAAAGCGCTTTTCGGTGTTCGAGCACCTAGATTTGTTCCCTCGGCCTGCCGGGTTCGAAGTCCCCTCAGCAAGGATCAAGGAGACGGTCGCCTCCTAAGGACCGTTTTCCTCCGGCTCCGAAGCCTCTCGGCGTCCGTCTGTGGCCCTTGCCCTTTGACCCCGTGGCGGCGGGGTGAGAGGTCGGGTGGCCATCTTGTGGCGGCGGCGCGGGCGGCTGTTACTGCGGAGACCTGTCCCCTCCCCCACCTGGTACCCCCTAGCTGTCTGTCAGTCGGCGGAGAGCCCTGCAGCCTGTCAGCAGAGGCCTGGGCCGAGTGCAGTCGCTTTCCCCGTCTCATCGGGCGGCCCAGGCTGCTTCTCACCACCGCCACCATGTCCTCCTTCTCGGAGTCGGCGCTGGAAAAGAAGCTTTCAGAGCTGAGCAACTCTCAGCAGAGTGTGCAGACCCTATCCCTGTGGCTCATCCACCACCGCAAGCACGCAGGACCCATCGTCTCCGTGTGGCACCGCGAGCTCCGCAAAGGTGATCACCCCCACCCCTGGGCTCTCCCATGGGTGTGTTCTCTCATCCACTTTCTCACACCCCTCTAGCTTCTTAATTAAGCCTTGCCTTGCAGGCTTGGGTCTCTGATTGAGGTTCTGAGATTGGAAACAGTGTTATTTTATTTTTTGCAGAGGGAAACTGAGGCCCGGTAAGGTATGGGATATTCGCCTGAGGTTCCAAGGGCGCAAATGCCCAGACTTGATGTTGCTAAGCTGCTTTCCTCTTCACACCTTACTACAGTTGTTTTTGTTTGTTTTAAATCGTGGCTGTACTTGGAGCTGGGAGCCCTGCGTTGGGCATTTGGAATAAGATCCAGCTGTCTCTGGTCAGACTGATTGAGAACTTGTGCAAGCATGTTATAGCTAAGTGATACTGGGAACGTTTCTTCATATCCCTGTGCCTGTGTATTCTAATCTGTTAAACTGACACAAATTTACCTGTACTTACAAAGCCTTGAGTCAATGTTAGTTACTATCCATAGACTTCAGAACAGGCCGGTAAATTGGGTAGCCTTCTGCACTTGCCACTAAATTCAGACTTTCGGGATCCGACATCACAGAGCTCTACCTGTTTCTTGCCAGGCCCTGTGTTGGATGTAGGTTGTTTCTGGCCACAGTCTGGAAGTTAAGCCTGTCTTTGTCACTTATCCCAACAACTTAACCTCTGTGTTCTTTATTCCTTATATAGAAAATGGAGATGATGGTAGTTTATGTTACTATAACTTTATCATGTGCTGCTATCTTTATGCAGGTTGCTTTTGTTTTTGCTTTAGGACAGAACCTTACTATTTAGCCTTTACTGGTCTGGAACTCCCTATGTAGACCAGGCTGGCCTCGAACTCAGATCCATCTGCATCGTCTCCCAAATGCTGGGATTAGCGGTTTGTGCCACTATACTGGGTGGTTCTTTTGTTTTTCTTTTTTTTTTATTCTTGGGGCCTTTTGAAATAGGAATTTTACAGATGGGGGAAACACAGAGGTCACCAAAGCAGATTCTAGTAAGAAGCCAGGATAATCCAGTAAGCATTTTAGTGTGCTGTGGGCACAGTGCAGGTTTTCAGTAGAAGTGGTAGGTTAAGACTGTTGACTGCCCAGTGTACACTTTGGTCTTTGCCTTCAGGTTGCCACATCGTGGTGTGGAGCAGCGACAGGTACAGTGCTAACTCACACTGCACTGGGTTCCTTAGCAGAAGACTGAGGGTTGAAGCTTAGTGGGAAGTAATTTCATGAGTATGTAGACAAGAAAACTGAAGTGGAGAGTGGGATAGTCAGTCTTCGAACTGATTCGCCTCAAACTCCAGGGTTTTCAGGAGACTGGACTCTCTTCTGGCAGAGCCTCCCAGTTATGATTTGCTCTACCGACGTAGGAATCCCTTCAGCCCTCTGGGGCTTAGGCAGAGCATATCTACAGCATCTGTGGAGACATGAGAAAACTGTCGGTAACCTTTGCTGAATTCCCTTCGGCAGAGTCTCTTGATCATCTTGAAATCACCAGCCCATCTCAGACTTCTGTTGTGAAGCTTTCCTTCTCAGTTCCTCACCTTACCTTTGAGTTCCTGGAAAATAGCATTTGGAGAAGTCTTTTGCTGCTGCAGCTCCTTTATGGGTAATGTTGTCTGATGGGCCGTCCACAGCAAATAGGCTGGCATTCTTATCCCCGTTTCATGGAAGATAAAGCTAGAGCAAGACCAGTGGCTTGTTCAGGGGTCTAAACTGGGACGTGGGCTCAGGGAGGACCACTACCAAGACTTAGTGCTTTTTCAAGTACCTAGTGCCTGCCTTAGTGATCTTAACTTGAGGCACTTTGCTCCATTGTGTCCTCTCCTATCCCATCCCGCCACTCGCCTTCACTTCATTTTAGTTATGTCTCTTTCTCCAGGTTTGTTTTGATCAGGATCCTATAATGCATTCAGAATTGTATCTATCACACAGTTATTAGCAGTTAGTTTAGTAGTTTAGTTGTACCTCTGATAATGTTTTCATGTTTGATTAAAGAACGGACCTAAATGGCCGTGGTTTAACTATCTGTGGCAATTTCAGAGCCGTGTCTCTATTTTTCACAAGGCAACACATAGATTATTTCTCCACTGGTGAAATGAGCCAATTCACACCAAATTAGATTGTATTAAAGGCAGGTTTATTGGGAGGCTGCTCTAGGGCAATTTGGTTTTGGACCTGGGACAAGGGACTGAGGTGCATATTTTACATATCAAAACAAACCTGGCCTCCAGGTTCTCCCAGCATCCCTCAGTCTCTACCTAGCATAACCTACCCCCAACCCTGAACTTTGCAGCCCAGGGTCTGGGCTGCCCTTCTCCTAAAGCCCTATTGATCCAGACATTTTGGTCTCTCTCTCCTCTTCTGTCTGCTTGAGCACCCTTTTCTCCACCCCACCCCCTGCACCCATAGTGACTTCCCTGACCTTCCTTGGGGCCAGTGAATTTGTCCACTGGAGAACAGCTTCCCAATAAACCAGCCTTTAATATATTCTAATTTGGCTTAAATTGGCTCATTTCACCAGCAGAGAAATAACCTATCCGCAGTCACTATCTACATGTGGCTATTGGACATTTAAAATGGTGACAAAGGAATAAATATAATTGAAGATTCAGTTCCTCAGTTTTATTAGCTCAATTAAGTGCCTCTTGGCCACCATGGTTGATAGCTCCCAGATTGAATCTTGCAGAACTAGAGTTCTTCCCCAAGCATTGAGATGTATATTCATTTCCTATCCAGCTTCCTTGTGAGCTGATAACATCCCTATGTTAAAATAGAAAAGGATTTTGTACTCTGATACTGAAACTGACTTTCCCCTTTTGATCTAGCCTACCCTGAGTTTTTAAAAATGGCCATCTGTGCCTAGGAAGAAGTTTTCCTTGTCTTAGACATTACCCCTGTCTTTGAGTTATCACTAAAGTACTTAAATTATTTCCTCTCATTTAGGAATCGCTTCTGTTTTTAATGTGTTATTTTCTAGGAATTATTAGTTAGTCCTTTTAGAATGTAAGTAGAACTTCTTTACAGTATGGAATAGTTGGGTATTACAGTGCTATTAGCTGCTTGCTCGCTCTATCCATCTATCTATTTTGAGGCAGGGTCTTACTATGTAGCCTTGGCTGTCCTGGGACTTGCTACATTGACCATACTGGCTTCAGACTCCCAGGGGCTTACCTGTCTTTGCCTCTCTAATGCTAGGATTAAAGGTGTGTGTGGCTAAAATGAATTATTTTTAATGTTTGTTTGTTACTGTGGCCACAATATAGGTAAATAGTTCCTTTTTCCAGAATACTTTGTAGTCTTTCTCTACACATCAACATTTTTGATTAGCCAATCTTTTAAACTTCACTCAGCAAGGAGGTGGGAAGATATATTTTGTCATATTGTACCCAGAGTTGCAGTAGTGGGAAGTGTATGCTGTTTGTTGGCTGTGTCACAGTGCCTATACACACAGAGTACTTGTATTTCTCTTTTAGGGCGCCCAATGTGATTTAGGCCAAATGAAGGCATTGGATCCCTTGGGACTCTAGTTAATAGGTAATTGTGAGCTGCCATGTGGGTGCTGGGAACCAAATTTTGGTCCTCTGGAAAAGCAGCCAATCTGCTCTTTTTCTGAGATAGGGTCTCACTATGTAGTCCTGGCTAGCTGGGAACTGACAGAGAGAGCTCTGCCTTCCTCTGCCTTCCAAGTGCTGTGATCAAAGTCATATGTCAAGCTCAGCTGTAGGAGTGAGGTTGTTTGTTTGTTTTTTAATCAAATAATAGTTTGTTATCATTTCTTTAAAAATTCTGAAAGGAAAAGCTGTACTAACCCTGAGTGAGCATAGCATACATGGCTGAGTTTTGGGTTGTGTAATTAGGTGCCTATGAGGACTAAGACCTTTTAATATGTTTAAGTAGAGTGCTATTCCTCTTTTCTATTTTCACTCTTCATTTTATTTTAATTCATACATTTTAATTGCATCATTTTTAAAATTAGTTCCTTCATTGTTTTTGAGATTATAATATGATTTCCCCCTTCTCTTTCTTCCCTTCAAACCTTCCCATATACTCCTTCTTGCTCTCTTTCAAATTCATTCCTTCTTTTTTTATTAATTGTTGTTACATACCTATATGTATATACATATATATTTCTAAGTATAACCTGAACAGTCTCTATAATCTTACTCGTATGTGTGTTTTCAGGGCTGACCAAGCTGACCATTTGGTACTGGATAAATTGGTGTGTTCCTCACTGGGCAAAACTATTTCTCCCACTCTCAGCATTTGTTAGTTGCCTGTAGTTCTTTGTGTAGGGTTGAGGACTCATGGGCTTTCCTCTGTTCGTGTTAGCATATCTATTTTGTTCTTCAGCTCATCATGTTGGTGAGACTATGAGTATAGTTTCCAACTTTAAAATCTTTCCACTCTTTCCCGATCCCTGAGCCTTGGGTGCAAGGTTTATTTTATAGATGTATTCATTGAGACTGGACTTCACAACTACATTTTGATTGGTTGTGCTTTTGTGTAATGGTCTCCATCTATTGTAAAGAAAAGGTGTTTTTTGTTGTTGTTTTGTTTTGTTTTTTAATACAAGGGTGAGGACTACACTTATCAGGCCCTAGAGAAAGATGTGTACCTATAGGAGTGTTCTTAACTGCTGAATCATCTCTCTAGTCTTTTGTTGTAATGCCATATTTGTAACAGTAAGACACTGTATCAACTATTGATACTGTTTTCTTGACTTTTTTTTTTTTTTTTTTTTTTTTTGAGACAGTCTCAATATGTAGCTCTGACTGCCTTGGAACTTGCTAGCATTAGGTAGACCAGGCTGGCCTCAAACTCATAGAGATCTACCTGTTACTGCCTTCCCAGTATTGGGATCAAAGGCATTCACCTCTTCGCCTGGCTTTGTTTTGCTTTTGAATAATCATTAAGATAAGTATAGGTTCTCACAATCTTCTCAGTTACTTATCTAAATTAGGTTATTACTAGATGGCTAATGAGTGTAGTTCAATATCTCTCTGTCTAAATGTGCATTCAGTCACATTGAGACCCTGTCTCAAAACAAAACAAAACCAAAAACTATAATGTTTTAAAAACCCTGTTTTTAATTTGGCTTTTTCTGTAGCTTTAAAGTATCAAGTTGCCATTGAACTGATAATAGGGTTCCTAATGGAGGAGTTAGAGTGAAGGCTATTGGAGCTGAAAGGGTTTGCAGCCCCATGAGGAGAGCAACAATACCAACCAACCACAGCTCCCAGGGTCTAAACCACCAGCCTGGGAGCACTTAGGGAGGGATCCAGGGCTTCAGCTGAATAGTAAGAGTGGAGGGCCCTGCTGAGCATAGGTGGAAGAAGAGATCCTTGACCTCATGAAGGCTGGACGCCCCACAGGGTGGGAATT
>NW_021620408.1:1250386-1254787 GCF_004785775.1 Grammomys surdaster | reverse complement strand
GAGATCCTTGACCTCATGAAGGCTGGACGCCCCACAGGGTGGGAATTTTGAGGGTGGGGAGGTGGGAGTGGGGGGGTAGGTAGGGGTTACATCCACAGAGAAGAAGGAGGAGGGGTGAGGGGATAGGGGGTTCCTGGGTGGGTGGGGGATGGGGTAAGGGGACAACATATGAAATGTAAATAAAACATCCAATTAAAAAAAAGCAAAAAAAAAAAAGAAAAAAAAGATATTTTAACATGGAAAAAATGAAGAAAAAGTAAAACCTGTCATATAGGAAGCATGGAAATGGAAACGTGGCTTGGAAGAGAAAGGGGCGAATGGGAAAAGATGGAGGCAGGGAGTGGAGTGGCAAGGAGAAGTGTAAGAACAAGCTATGCTGAACAATGACACAGTGAATTTCAGTATTCTGTTACTAATGTCAATACTAGTAAAAAGACTAGTGCTGTCTCTTTGAAATAAGATAACTTTGCTTTTTGAAAAAAAAAAATCAAGTCTTCTGCCTGCTGTGCTTTTCAAAAGTATTTTTTTTTTCTTTTTTTGAGAGCAGTGGAGCAAGGACTAGGTACACAGTTGTGTAAAAATTGGCATAAATACTCCTAGAGTTTTCTATATAGCGCTGAAGAAAACTTAGTGTTTTGAAACATTTTATATTCATATTTGTTTCTTTTTAAAGGAAATTGGGACCAAAAATGATAGTGATATAACTTTAGGGTTGAGAACTTATGTGCATAGAAGCCAGAAAATTCAGTAATGTTTCCCCAAGCAACTGTAATTCAGGTGTATTACATGAAGCTTTTATGGTTTAATATATGATACCATATAGAGTAATAGAAAACATTATATTTTGTATGTGTAACAGAAGAATTATGGATTTTGTAGGAACTGTAATTTTGCATATTCTGATTTAAGATGTGTATAAATTTTCAACAACAATACAGCATTTCTTCATGTTTGTGTTTGAGATAACATTCATTGGTATAGCTAGAGAATCTTCTGGACTATAAAGTCAGTGTCACTGTCTGACTGTGGTTATTGGCATCTCAAAGAAAGATTCTCAGTTGAGAGCATCAGTTGTAACATTATCCTTCAAAGTTGAATCCTAACTCCTGTGTTCACTCTAGAATGTTTGATAATGAACTAGACATCCTCATAGTACAGTAAATGGTCACCTTGGTTTAGCATTAAGAGTGACAGCTTATCTTTAAGACTTTTTTTTTGAACTATCTTTATTTTTAATGCCAATTAATTACCCAGTTAAAGTAACAGAAATGAAGCTAATGGTTTTTTATTTTTCTTCTTCCAAAATTGTATTCCCAGATGTGCAAGTTAGACTTCAAAGGGCTCCTTTATTTTATTACAGTTTTTTTATTCAGACACCTACTTGACTCTCTGAGGTACACTCACATTAGTGTTCTTTTTATTTGCAGAGAGAGAGAGAAAGAGAGAGAGAGAGAGAGAGAGAGAGAGAGAGAGAGAGAGAATATGTGAGACTGTGAGAATGTGTGTCAGCATCTGCTTGCTGTGTGCAGGTCCATGTGTGTGTGTAGGCCAGAAGTTGGTGTTTAGTCACTATCCACCTTATATACCAGGGTAGGACCTCTCATGGAAGCCCAGAGCTCACCAATTTAGGCAAGCTAGCTGTCAGCTTGCTCCAGAGAACCCACCTCCACCTTGCATTTTACTTGGGTACTAGGGACCCAAATTTCGGTCTTCATGTTTGTATGACAAGTGCCTACCTGCTAAGCCATCTTCTCATACCTAATGTTCTTTAGAAATATCTTAATGATCACTAATTAGAATTTTTTTTTGCTATAAGTTAAATTGTCTTTCTTTTTTTTTTTCCCCAGCCAAATCAAATAGAAAACTTACTTTTCTATACTTAGCAAATGATGTCATCCAAAACAGTAAACGGAAAGGACCCGAGTTCACAAGAGAATTTGAATCTGTCCTTGTGGATGCTTTTTCTCACGTCGCCAGGTAGGTTTTCTATTGGGGGCTTTTACAGTCTCCACCTTTTTTGTTCTGTCGTTTTCATGATCTCCTTTGCAAATGGACAATGTCGCACTTTGCAGAGGATTGTGAAGACCAAATCATGCTTTTATGTTTTTCTTGGCCCTTAACCATCATCTCAGACATGTAAACACTTTGAAACAGTAAAGAGATTCATTCTGGTACCAGAAACACATCTTTCTCCTTTGAATTCACCCACTGGATTTCTTTCTCGAGTATGTTTTCTATGGCTGAGCTGTCTCATTATTAGTTTGTGATCAGCTAGGAGTACGGAGGAGCATTTTAGTAATGTCTCTTCAGTAGCAGAAATTGGTTACTGAGACTTTTTTCCCTCTCCATTTCTAGTTTGCTAAAAATAGTAGTCATTACTGTCACTACCAAAATAGTCACATAATGTGTGGAAAAGTAGATGCTTGAGCCACATTGTTGTAAACCTGCAACTCGACCTGCAGAGTGCTGCACCATGGAGCACACAGGCCGCTGGGTAGAAAGCTCATGCCTGCTAAACTTCCATATCACTCGGGCTTGTTTGCCCATCTTGTTGTAGGTGTAAGTTAGGTTCCTAGGAGGAGAATTTAGGTGTTTGTTTGTTTGGTTGGTTGGTTGGTTTGGTAGACTGTTTTGTTCATAAGTATGCACAAAAATACACAGATCTTCGTAAAAGAAGCCATGAAGAGTGACAGTGAGACTAGTGTATTAGACAAAGATGTTCTGGAGTGTTAAGAAGGCGTGAGTGAAAGGTCTTATGTGGGAATTGAAGTCAGTATTCCTTGGAGGATTTGAAATGTTTAAAGAAATAAAATTAGTAGTCCAAAATGTTAAAAAAACACATTGAGCTTTCTGAGGCTAGAGATTTTGGCTTGTACCTGTGGTACTGGCTTCTGATGAACATGGGCACTGAAGTAGCAGAATATATTAGGAACTTGAAGAAAATTACTGAATCTTCAAACAGCTGGTAAGCTGAGAGGAGCTATCTGAAATTGGAGTCTGGGATTTGTTGTTTTGATAAGGCTTAGGTGGGTGCCTTAGACACTGCTCTGTCTCATGTGCCATTTGAGTAGCCTTGGGTGTGTAAGTTAAGTTTTTGAGCCCAAGTTTTCCATCTAGTTAAAAGGCAGGGAACTTCTTAGAGACCTGCTCTGTGTTTTACTCATCCATTTTCATGTCCTACACTCCAGACAGAGAAGGGCTGCCTTTTTCTAGCTCTTGGGCCACACACCTTGTAGTGCTTACATACAGCCTCCAGGTCAAGGAGTGCACTCATATAGTCTCTCACAGGGTGCTCCAAGATGTAGCAGCACTGCATCTGTCCTGGTGCTGAGCAGGGATTAGTAAATATTCGTTGATTCAATTAGGATATTCATGACTAACTGGGGAAAAGATCTGGTTTAAGGGTACTATCCCTGTCCTATAGGGGCAATAAACTAACGCTTTTGATAATCATCAGTGTTCTAAATTAGAAAAGGATAAGTAGGCTAGAAGGTGGATACCAAGATTCAGAGGGCTTGGCTAGCATGTGGGCACATCTTAAAACTATACAGGCACAGTAATACACTCCTGTGATTCCAGCACTCAGAGGCCAGCCCAGACAATGTAATGAAACCTTGTCACAAAGAAAACAAAGAAATGTAAACAGGAGACATTGGGAAAACATCTGGGCACATTCTACCTGGTGTTTCCCAGCTCTTGTCTGAATCCCAGTCTGTTTCAGGTCTAGTTTGGACCATGTTTCTAGGTGTCTTCCCTTTACCCTATCATTAGAACAGAAAGTACTACAGCTACTTTAATACTATTGTACCTCATCATCCAAAAGCAATTTAGTAAGTATTCTTGGTGTGCCTTTGCTGTGACCAGATAGTGAACAAAGGCAGCTGACCCATTAATTCCCAAATTGATTAGCAATATTTTTATGATGCTTCTCTACTTTCATCCCCAAGCAAAAAAAATCTTTGAATTCAGAGAAAGCACAATGTTCATAGAGTGGAATTGATTTGAGTAGTGGTTTAAATAACTAGACTATGAACATGTTATGCTTACGAGCACCTTGTTTTCTTTAAGGTTTGGAGGTAGTTACACATTCATTATTCAACATATATTTGTTCTATGCTACACACTAATCCAGAGCTTGGAGAACAGCAAGGAAGAAGGCAGATAAGAATGGTGAAGTAAACAGAACACTTTGAAATGATATAGACACAGTTAAGTAGAATAGTGTTCTAGGGTGGGCCCTTCTTCAGGCATCATGGGTAAGGAGGTAACAGTCAAGAACCTAAGATAGAGATAATCATGACGTCTTAAGAGGAGCACAAAGTAAGGTGTGGCCCAAATGAGACCAGAGAGAGAGAGGGAGAGAGAGAGGGAGAGAAAGAGGGGGAGAGAGAGAGGGGGGGG
>NW_021620408.1:1183976-1250286 GCF_004785775.1 Grammomys surdaster | reverse complement strand
AGAGAGAGAAGGAGAGGGAGAAGGAGAGGGAGAAGGAGAGGGAGAGAGAAGGAGAGAGAGAGGGAGAGAGAGGAAGAGAGAGAAGGAGAGGGAGAAGGAGAGGGAGAAGGAGAGGGAGAGAGAAGGAGAGAGAGAGGGAGAGAGAGAGAAAGAGAGAGGGAGAGAGAGAGGAAGAGAGAGAGAGGGAGAGAGAGCGTGAGAGAGCGAGCGCTAGCTCTATAGTCCCTGGGAGTCTGTTCTGATAGGATGTCAGTCAAATTCCCATAAACACTGTAAAAAGCCCAGGTAAGATGAGAGAGAGAAAACAAAACAAAACAAAACAAAAAACCTAACCATATAACTAGGATTTCCCCCTCTTAATCCATTTGTTAATTGTGCTACCATTGACAGGTCATGAAAAGTTTAACCATTTGTAAAATCATGAGTGAGCACTTTTGGTAAAAATTGTACCTAAAAAAAAAAAAATCACTACATTAGCAGATGTATCTCTTTTTAGTCAACTATTCTAATGTATGATAACGTGATATATATCTTTTTATATATCTTTTTATTGTAGAGAATATTTCTATTTTTATTATTTGTTTTGTTTGTTTGTGGTTTTTGGAGACAGGGTTTCTCTGTGTAGCCCTGGCTGTTCTGGAATTCACTCTGTAGACCAGGCTGGCTTTGAGGTATGCCTGCTTTTTGCCTCCCAAGTACTGGAACTAAAGGTGTGCACCACCACCACCTGGCAAATTAATATTTTTTAAAGGGTTCTCTATTAGGTTGACTCGGTGGATAAAGGGCAGGCTAGCTGAATCAGCAATTTCTGGGCACACTTGAGAGACACTGTCTCAATATGTAAGGTGGAGAACAGTACACACATGCACATGCATGCGCACATGAGTTGCAAACCTTAGATGTGAAAGGCTCGTGTAGAGAATGGGTTGTGAAGGGCAGGGAAGCCTGAGTTCAGAAGGAGTGTTCCTGTGGTGTTGGCTAAGGTGAGATGGGTTGAGACAGGCAGTGAGAAGGTGCTCTCTCCATTTATTGAATTTTGTAGTCAGAGTCTGCTCCCTTGTAAAATGTACATGAGTCCTTGAAATGAAATGGGTCCTGGTATTGAGGGAAGAGAGAAATTTTTAGTGTAAGTAGATGGCTGATCTGAACTGAAGCCTGGGGAGATTTGATGGAGGAAATGATTTTTGATTTGTTTTGGCCATGTTAAGTTTGAGATGGCTGGTTAGATGTTCCAAGGGGTAATTATGGGTGGACATATGGGTAAACTAGTTTAAAGTTCACAGAAACTTTAATTTTTGTTATTTCATGTATATGGGCGTTATGTCTGCATGTTTGCCTACTATGGCCGATGTGGGCCTAGTATCTACAGAGACCACACACAGGGCATCAGATCCCCTGGACCTGGACTTACAGGCAATTGTGAGAGGCCATGTGGGTTCTCAGAATCTAATCCGGGTCCTCTGAAACAGCAGCAAGTGCTGTTAATTGCTGAGCCATTTCTCCAGGACCCCTCCCCCCTTAATTTCTTTAAAAAAAAAAAAACTTAAAATTTCATTTGTGTGTATACACACTCATGTGTATGTACATGTGCTACAGCAAACACATAGAGGTCAGAGGACAATTTCCAGAAGTCGGTTCACACCTTCCACCACGTGGGTCCCAGGGATTGAACTCAGGTTGTCTGGCTTGGTGGCCTTAGTTTCTGATTCTAGACTTAGTTTCTTGAGAGGTAAATTAGGAGTCATTGCGAAATACATGATAATTCCTTGTTGTTTGTGGGTCTTCATACTTCTCCCAGGTTGGTAACTTCCTAGAAGGTCTCATGGCTGTTAGGATTTATTGCACCCAGGGATACAGAAAAATAAGCAAAGGGGAAAGGTGCATGTGTAATTGTGACAGGAGGTGGGAAGAGACTCAGCACCCAGAGCCTTCTCTAAGATTTGTGGAGGCTACTTCTACCACTGTTCCTGCAAAGTAAGTAGGCATTCACTTAGAGCCATGCTGTTCACACAGGTGAGACACTCAGATCATTAGGGAGTGGAGCAGTGTCCAGAACCCACGCCTGCCCTCACCCGCATCCCCAGGTTCACTCCTGTCTTAGCTTTCTGTCACTGTGGAAGAGTGCTAGAAAGAAACAAGGGATTAAGGATCTATCTGGGCTCATGGTTGCAAAGGTTTCAGGTCATGCTGCCAGCTCTTCTTTTGGGCTGCAGGGAGGCAGAGCATCACAGCAGGGAGTGTGTGATGGAGCCCTCTTAATAGCAAACATTTTAAAAATTCTTATCCATTTAGACGGTTCTCATATACACAAATTTATTTATTTATTTTATTTTGGAGACAGGTTTTCATGTAACCCAGGCTGGCCTTAAAAGAATTCGTGTGGTCAGGAATGGCTTTGAATGGATTCTCCAGCCTTCCCCCTTGAGTTCTGGGATTACAGGCATGTACTACCATGCCCAGTTTATGCAGTGCTGGGAATCATACTCGGGGCTTTGTACATGCTAGGCAGGCACACTGCCAAGTGATGTACATTCCCAGCCTCAAGAACTCTCAGTGTAGAGCGGAATCTGTGGGACCTGAAAACGTAGTGCCCCTTCTTTCGTCACCTGCTTTCCTGCTCTAGCCACATCTGATTTTAGGTGCCACAGTGACATCTACTTCACCAAAACCAGTTAGGTTAGTAATTTGTGACTTGAATTACTTTGATTCAGAAAAGTTGGAAGTCAAGTATATTTATATAAAATTTTAAAAGTTTATTTCAAAAAAGATTGCTTCAGCCAATATGGTGTTTATGGGGGAAAAACAAGCTCCTTTTGTGGGGAAGTTTCATTCAGGTGGGAAGGGTCAACAGGTGTTCTGTGCAGCAAGTGAGAGATGGGTTGTGTGAAACCAGATGAAGGCAGAGCAAGAAGTGCCAGTCTGTGGGGCTGGAGAAGTGCTGCTGGAGAGGAGGGAAGGACAGGGCTACCTGATACATAGCTGACTTAGGCTTTAGGCCTGATGACCAGAGTGGATCGGTGAGGTCAGAAGGCCTTGAGGTTTTGTAAGAACTTTGTTCTGAGAAGAATGGAAAGAAACAAGAGATGCCTTCCAGGGCGACTAGAATTACATTATTCAGCTGGAGAGTAGATAGTAGGCGGGCAGGGCTGGAAGCTGGGAGAGATATAATGAGGCTATCGGAGAAGCCAGTGGAAATGGCTGCCCCTTGGACCAGGTTGTTGGTAGAGGAGAAGGTGAGAGTAACTCACTGTGAAGAAAGAGTTAGTGTCTTAGCATAAACCCAGAGTGCTTCTTATAGCTGAGCTCTTTAAGATGTAGCAGAAGGGTTTCCATTTCCCTAGGACTTACCTCTGAGTTGAAAAAAAAATTAACTTATACATTTCCTGGCTTAGTACTTTGATCTCAGTTTAGTGGACTTGCTACTAGTAATTTATAAATAGGACCAGGCTGAGTGTTAGCATAAGCTTCACAGAAGTCAGTGCTGAGGGTGGGTAGAGTTCCTGTCTGTTGAATTTGGTATTCTTGATGTTGTTAGTAAAGATATTTGACTTCAACCCTAAGATGTGGAGGTCTTTTCCCCTCCCCTTTTTGGCATACTCGTATATATCTGAGCCTGGCCTCAAACTCACTGAAGCGGAGGATATATGACCGTGACTTTCTGATACTCTGGCCTTCCCTTCCCAAGTGCTGGGGTGCAGTGTTGGGGATGGGCCCAGAGCTAGGCAAGCGTTTTTCCAACTGAGCAATAGCTCAGGTCTCTCACTTTTGAAAGTTATGTTTTAATTTATTTATTTGGGAAGAAGCATGGCCTACTTGTAGGGGTCATTGAAAACTTTGCAGGAATTAGTTCTCTTCTTTTACTGTGTGGTCCAGGTATAGAAATCAGGTTGTCAGGCTTGGAGGCAAGCTTATTTACTTGCTGAGCAATCTTGTGAGTCTTAAGGTATCCCTTCTTAAGGTGCTCAGTGTTAAGATGTTGGCTTTTATGCAGTCTCACTAAATAGCACCTGGGAGCACACAGGTGGCAGAGGCCTCTCTTCAGAAAGTCTTGTCTTTCTCGCCTGCTGCCCTCTCAGATATTACATACCAGAAAAAGATTACCTGACTTGATGACAAAGGACTACATTATTTCCAGAGCTTTCCAAGATTATCCATTAGATACATGAGTGTTAACACAGATCTCAGGCTAAGTCCAGTGTTAAGGTCATTATCAGTTGTTATGGTGAGGCACTTGGCACGTATGTATTGTATGCACGTATTTATGCATGTAGGGGTGTGGGATATTAATGTAGTGAATTTAAACACTTGTGCTTTTAAAATCTTAAAGCTTTGACTAATTTTAATGTATAGGATTGTATTTAAATTGATGTCTTCTAAAAAGCCAAGGAGTCAAAATCAATATGGTCAATTTTGTTTGTTTTGTTTTGTTATATTTTCTGGCTGTTAAAACCAGTCATATAGGCTTTTTTTTCTCCCCTGTTCCTTCCACCTTGCCAAGGGGAAAAAGATTCCTTGGGTTGTTGGATGCCTCTTCCCGCTCACCACAGGAGGAATGTCGTTTCCCTCAGGACTGAGCATCCAAGGCGCACAGAGCATATTTTTGTTTTAAGTGTGTAAATCATGTTGGCAGTTGTTGTTGTTTTAAAGTAAATCTGTCCTAATTAATAACAAAAAATTTAAGCTTATATATATCTATCTTTTCATGTTTTCTGGGCAGAGAGGCAGACGAAGGCTGTAAAAAACCTTTAGAAAGATTGCTGAACATCTGGCAAGAACGAAGTGTCTATGGCGGCGAGTTCATACAGCAGCTGAAGCTGTCTATGGAGGACTCCAAGAGCCCTCCCCCAAAAGGTAGAAACATCATCACATGTTTACAGCTCTTGGTCTTTGCTCCTCCCAGCCATGCATGAAAAGCTGCAGTGGGGGCTGTGATCCACTGCTGTGGTTGCTGTGGTCCACCAGCCGCTTTCTGACTTCCGAGGGATGCTCCTGAGCGATGGTGAGAACCTACGCTGTGTTGGAAGCGGGCTCATGACGCCATGCTCGCACTCCCTCACTTTCTGTGTGTTCTTCATGGTCCTCCTTGCTCTTTAAGGGACTGTCCTTGTGCAGGGAAAGAAACAACCAAGTCTTTTAGAATTGTGATTGAGTAAAGAGTACTTCGTCCTGGCCCTGACATTGACCACAGCAGGGCCTTGGATAACTCCCTTGCCCTTTTATAACTCAGCTTTATTAATAATAGGTCTGGTTTTATATACTTTGATAACTATCAGATTATTGTCTATATTGATTTTCATCTTTACTGAACCCAGGTTATCTTTGTGACGTAGTATATATGTGAATTTTAAAGTTCTTAAGACTTTGTATTATTTATTTCTTTAAAGAATAAGTTCAGATATTTGGTTTTCAGTGTCTGGTTAGCCATGGGTTACTCATAGCTGGCATGACATACTTCTAAGCTGTCACCCTATCGTGACTCTGTTTATACATACTGCTAAGGAGCAAGTCTGAGTACTGAGTACTAACCATTTTGAGGTGCCTTTCTGATTTGAACTAGCCCACTTTGAGATTCTTCTTTCAACCCATCCCCTAGTGATACTCCTGGTTCTTTGGCCAGGCTGAGTTTTTGAGTGTCCTATATAGATGCTTTGCTAGTCCTTTTTCTCTACACATGTGCATGTCTTCATAACCTGTCCTTTTCACTTGTGGCAATGCATTCTTAAAGAATGCCAGTCTGGCTCCCAAGCCTTCCTTGCTGTGGGCCATGTAGCCATCCCCTCCTGTTCTCTGGTACTGTGTACACACTTTTGCTGACTGACCTCCCAGGACTAGCACAGGTGACCATAACATGACTCAACCCTTTATTTGTACTCTTCACAGTCTTTCCCAGGTCTAGAATTACATCTCCTTTACAGTGAACTGGAAGAGGCTTTCTAACACATGATTTTGATCATGTGTTAGAAAGTGCTTTTGAGGCTTTGGGCCATTGTTTTACTTAAAGCTGCTAAAAAACAATCCTGAAAAGCAAGCTGTTTTCTGCTTTGGGTTACACTAGTGACAGCATTGCAGCCTTGGGAATATCACTCTACAGTTTTGAGAAAATATCCAGTGTTTTTGCCTGTACTCTACATGTCATTCAGTAGTGCCTGAGGCAAGCAGGGGATCTCTTGCCTTAAAGGAAGCTTGAAACCTATGTTGGAGTGTCCATTCAGACATTACTACACATGTATGTTGGGCCGTGCTGGGTGCTCTGGAAAAGAGCACAGAGGAGTAAAAAACGATTGTGCTCCCCAGGGAGCCGTCACAGATGTGGCAGCGATGGAAATGGCTCTTTTGGGGTTTGAATTTTGATTGCAGGCTAGTAGTAACATGTACTGGTGTCATTTGTCTAAAGATTGTTTTTCTTCCCCTTCATCTCTTAAAGTCACACTCAGTAGAGTCCCTGAGTATTCTGATCTTGGCAGCTCACTCTTGTCTTCTCAGGGCCTGGATGATCAAAATCATGTGTTAGCCAAGTGTTCTGCCAGTGAACTAACATCCTCTTTTTACTTTTTTTTTGGGGGGGGCGGGGGGGTTCGAGACAAGGTTTCTCTTTATAGCCCGAGCGGTCCTGGATCTCACTCTGTGGACCAGGGTGGACTCGAATTCAGAAATCCACCTGCCTCTGCCTCCCGAGTGCTGGGATGAAAGGCGTGCGCCACCACTGCCTGGCCTCTTTTTACTTTTATTTATTTACTTTTTACTTTATTTTGAGGCAGAATCTTTTACTGTGTAGGCCTGACTGGCCTCGAACTCTAAATTGTCTCAAAGTTTTGTCCAGCTGAGATTGCAAGTTTTTGTCCCTAGATACACTCTGAAAGTTGCTACAGTGTCAAGTGTTTTTGTGGGGTCACTTCTTCCACCATCACCCTCTGTTCACTTTTGCTGCTAAGTTGGCATCCCTAGGCTCCCCCGCAGCATCTGCTCCTCCTAGTGCCCCTCAGCTTCAGTCCCACCATGGCTTCCTCACAGCTGCTTTGTTCGTCGTTATGAACCAATTCTCTACTTATTGTTATGGAATGTCAGATGGCTTCTGTCACTGACAGACGTTGCAGAAAGGGAGTGATTGGTTACTGATTTGTGATTTGGAAACTGAAATATTAGAACAATCACTTTATGCCAGGACTCCGAGTCATAGAGCTGGCAGTGAGACCTGTGTTGCCGAGAACCCATTTCCCTAACCTCCCTCTGTAGTAGCGTTGTGTGTGTGAAGAAAAGCTTCCATCGTAGATGTGGCTGCTTAGTTTCTCCTCTCCAACAAGCAAAACCATAAGAAAGAAAAGCAGTTCATGCTATTGCCTGGTCTTCCTGACACAACTTAGCTAATTAATGTGTAAGATAGAAAACAGGCACTACATCCTTGGTTCCAGAAGAGGCTTAGGTGAGCATGTGCACACCTTCCTGGGGAGTTACTCTGTACATGCAGCAAGTTTCATGGCGGGTGCCTGGTACCCCCTTTTTGACAGATAAGCGTACTTGTACTTAGTTGCTTGTATACAGTGGAAAGAGTACTGGGGAGGCTGTTATGCCAGAGAGTTGTTTAACCTCCCTGGGTCTTTTTCCTCTTGTAATGTAATGTTCTGTCAAAATTGTTGGAAAGAAAGCATTGCAATGTGCTGCACATACTTGGTGTCCAATATCTCTGTTAAATGCAGATTTATCATTTAGATTTATTTCCCTCAGTTGTTTGTGCCTGTTTTGTGTTGCCCAATGTGATGTAATAGAAATGATTTTAGAATTAACACATCTATCATAATCATGTAAAAGCACGGGGAACAGACAGACAATAAAGAATGCAACTTGCCAGCTTCAAAAGTAGTTAATTCTAGAATGGAAATGTAAATAATTTCTTCCAGTAGTACAATCACATTTCTCAATAATAGGTTTTTTTTTTAAGTAAATAATAGGGTTTTTTTTAGTAATAGTAAAATTAGGTTTATTCTGGTTTTAGAGAAAGAGTTTAAAGGGTACTTGTACTTGAAATCTTTGACAGTTTAATTGATGAATCTCTCCCTCCTGTTTATTTTCTACAATGATCCTTGGAAAGCATAAAGCTGTTTCATGTGCAGTGTGTTTTCTCAGTTGCTTTACTTTGTTGTATTGCCTCATTCATCTTACCATTTTACTCTACTTCTTTTGAAGGGAGGAACGTTCTAATTATGATAATTACACTTCCAGTAACATTTCCTTGGACCCAAAGAGTCGATCTGAGATGACAGACTGGGAACTTTTTTGTTTCTTCAGTAACATAAGGAGATACACCAATTTAAAATAATTATCAAGAAAGCATGAAGTCATTTCTGAAAATGAACACGCCCCTCGGCCCCCCGCCCCCCCCCCCGATTTTGCCTGTGGTCTTTGCTTATGTGGGTAGGACATTCAGCTCACACTTGTTCCTTTATTTTCCCTAGCAGCAGAAGAGAAGAAGTCTCTAAAACGAACTTTTCAGCAGATACAAGAGGAGGAAGATGATGACTACCCTGGAAGCTACTCTCCCCAAGATCCTTCCGCAGGTCCCCTCTTGGTATGTGACCCCAGGCACAAAATGACTCCAAATGATCTTTAACTTAAGATCATGGCCACAAGGTGGCGCTGTGACCAGTAGCGTGGCTTGTCAAAGTGCAGAAGATATAGTAGCACACTCAAGGCTTCCCAGACATCTGACTTCACCCCACCTTTGTACTTTGACTTTACAATGGGTTTATGTTTTATAAAATGTTTGAACTTGGATTTGTCTTCTAAAAGTTAAAAATACTCTAAAAGTACATGTATAGGACATAATAAAGATGTTCTGAGGCACTTTTCTGTGCCTGTTGCTAATAGCAGTCTTGTTTATAAGCAAGTAACTTATTATTATCTAAGGACAGTCTCATAGCCACGATAGTAAGTTTACTGTACTCTGTTATAAGTATTGCAACAGGGAGTTAGTTTTTAAGGATACATTTGCCTCACTCAGTCCCTCATGAGACAAGCGTGATTTGGTTCATCTGTTTATTGTCAAAGAAAAAGAGCCACAAAACAAACAGATTAAGTAGCGTTTAAGTAACTTACCAAGTATCTTAATTTGAATTAAGATCTATTATAATTCAGAGTCATTGTCCCTTTCTTGTTTTATTTTTAACCTTATGAGGTAAAGAGTCTTACTGTGTAATGCCAGCTGGCTTTAAACTTGAGGTCTTCCTGCTAAGGCCAGATTTCACCTGTACAACTAGTACTAGGGAGTCTGAGGCCGGAGGATTATGAGTTCAAGATCAGCCTGGCGATATAGTGAGACCTTCTGCCTCAGCTTCCCATTGCTGGAATGACAGGTGTATGCCATTATACTTGGCTGTTCATGCCCTGTTTGTTGGCTGAGACTGCCTTGGGTTGATCTTAACTGTATTCTGCATGATCATGCATGGTCAGGACATAGGATAGGTAAATAGGTCACATGAGTACATGTGTGCATGCATGTGCACATGTGTGCTATGTAGTGTTAAAACGATGGGATTAGCCAGGATTAAGTAATAGCAGTGTTAGGTCAGATCTTTGCATCTGAAACCTGTGAAGAGAAGAGTGTGGCTGATCAGCGTTCAGGTAATCTGATTATTGCCTCCCAAGCCAGCTGTCCTGAGGTCATTGTGCTCTGCCACTCATCAACACCCTGTGCCTTCTCCTGGTTTGGTAGAACCCTTTGATAGATATAGGATATGCTTTTCTTGTTTTTAACTCTTAATGAGTTAATTTATTTGACATTTTAATATTGGCAGGGATTTTTATGTTGTAAAGCAAACTCTAGAAAGAACTTAATCAGCCAACATACAGCTGTTCAGCATCTGGCATTTATGTCTTCTTTCCATATTAGAGACTTTTATACTGTAAATAATGCTTCATTTGAAATTAAGCAGCATGAGCTAGAATCCATATTCTTAAGTTGCCAAAAATATGCTCTTTAATTTTTTTAAACAGAGTTCTGTAGAGGTTCATTTATGTGTTTGTAGACTTAAAACCATTTTATGTCATTTAGAGTCCATGTCATTTCCATCCACGAAGTCCTGGAACAACAGCAGTTGTGTGACTCTCAGCTTGTTCTTAATGCTAAGAGTGATGACTTCAATCATTTGTTTCTGGCTGTTTTTCTTTAACCCCTTTATGTCTTAATGAATAATATTATTTGTCTTTGTCTTTTATAGACTGAAGAGCTAATCAAAGCTCTGCAGGATCTGGAAAATGCAGCATCAGGGGACGCTACTGTTCGACAGAAGATTGCTTCCCTGCCCCAGGAAGTGCAAGATGTGTCGCTGCTGGAAAAGATTACAGGTGAGAAGGTAGTTTAGGTGAAAGATTAGAAAGAAGTTGCTGTCTAGAGTCAGGCTAATGTCTGTAGGGAGAGACTGTCTATGTGATGTTGGGTACTCTGCCATCTTGGTGTGTGAAGCCATTCACAGGCTAAACAAGAAAGCTCTCGGAGGGGCTGGCCAGGGAGCTCCACATTGGGAGCAGTTCCTGCTTCACTTCACACACCTACGTTGGGCAGCTAACAACACCTCTAACTACAGATCAGGGTGCTTGATGGACTCTTGACCTCCATGGGTACTCACACATGCAGCATACTTGTATATACTCACACATATATAAATATAAATATAAATAATACAAATAAATCTTGAGGCCAGAGAAATGGCTCAGTGGTTAAGAGTTCTTACCGCCCTTTCATAGGACCTGGGTTTGGTTCCCAGCTCCCACATGGTGGCTTAACCACTCTTAACATCAGTTCCAGGCTGTCTGATGTCATCTTCTGGCCTCTTTCAGCACCAGACACAGCTTACATACATGCAGATAGACACTCATACAAATAAGAAACAAACAAAAAATTTAAATAGATAATAGTAAACCACAGCGAAAAGAAGATTTTGAAACAAACTGAGTAGTGATTTGACTAGTTAGAGCAGAAATGCTGGGGTGCCATAGCCCACCACTCTCTGAATAAGATCAACAACTCAGGGTAAGTTATGTGTATGTGGGGCAGTGGAGGCCAGGAAGGGCTGGACCACGAACTGCCAGCAGAAACGTATGCACATGGCTATGTTGTCTGATGTATTACACACTGGCAAGCCTGAAGGCGGTTCAGAGTCAGGACTTGTAGGTGTGTCGTTGAGCTCATCGCAGTCACTCCCAAGTCAGCAGCAGTTGAAGAAGGGGGTGAAGGATGAACCAGTCTTAAAGAACATGCGCTGTGCAGAACTCTGTGTATGCCTCATGAGTCTCTGAAGGGTTGGATTCTCATGTGCAGGAAGGGATTGATTTGGACTCTGTAAAGTTAGATATCTTGGCCAAGATCACAGTCTTGTCTCTGTGAAAGCCCAATCCTTTCATCCCTTTCTTTCCACAGGTCATTTCCCCTCCATCCCCTTGAGCTGCTTGAACTCTGCTCTTTTTTTTAAACAAACCAAAAATTCCAGAATTTTCACTAGAGAGCTATGATGTCAAAGCCATCTTGGTTTATAGAACTTATTCCAGGACAGCCAAGGCTACATAAAGAAACCCTATCTCAAAAACCCAAAATAATAATGATAATAATAATAATAATAATAATAGGTTAAAAACAAAAAATGGGAAAAGCATAAGAACACAGACACACAAAACCTATAAAAAACAGAAAATCAGAAACCATAATATATAAGCAAAGACCAGTAAAATAGATAAAAGTTACCCAAACAAAGCTTTTCAAGACAGAACATCTTCTAAAGTACCATTAAATATGTTTTGTGTTAGCCATCTACTACTTGGCATGGGGTCTGCCCTTAAATGTAGCTTGGTTTATTTGTCCAGTGGGATTCCATTGGAGGAACTATTTTCTTTGCAAGCATTTGACACTTGGAGGTAGTTAGGCATCAGGGCTCTTGTCTACTTCCTGTCTCAGCACTGGAGCCTGTCTGGCTTGGACCTGTGTAGTCTAGTGCATGCTGTCTCAATCTGAGTTCCTCTGTGTCTTGGTCCTGTCATGTTCGGAAGACACTGTTCATTGGTGTCCTCCATCCCCACTGGCTCTCTGGGCCCTGAGGGAAAGGATTCGATGAAGGTATCCCATTTAGACCTGGGTGTTCCAAAGTCTCTCACTCTCAGCACGTTGTCCAGTGTGCGTCTGTTTAAGTTCTCCTACAGGAGGAAGCTTCTTTGATGGTGGCTGAGCAAGATTGATCTCATTTCCAGCCCAGTGCAGCTTTGTGTAATTCTTGAGTGATAAAATCTGTTTCTGGGTTGCAATTTCTTGTATAAATGATCTGGTTTCCTTATACACGTTCTTGAGGGTGAGAATTGACTTTTTAAAAAATCTTATCTCTTAAAAATTGGTGTTTTTTACCATTTTTTTCCACAGGTACTTTAACATCTTAATTACTGTTATAAAGAGATCAGTAGTCAAGGACTGACCAAGCTGAAAGCAGCCACACTCAAGCTTATTCCCAGGCAGCACTGCCAGTCTGGAGCACTGCATTGGTCCTCTGCCCTTTGGCATAGTCCCTTGTCCCACCTTATCTTGCTCACTCACTCCCAAGTGTGTGTTGTTCTCTAACCCTGATGCCAAAGCCTGATCTTTGGCATAGGTCCCAGTTAGGGAGCCCTAAGCAGCTCATTTCCTGGTGTTCATAGAGGCAAGGAAGGACCAGATGGCTGTTCTATGCTAGAATTCCTAAATTCCCCTGCCTTGAAAAATGCTGAGGGCTCTCAGATTTGTGTCACCGAATTGTCTGTGTAACTGCAGGCAGCTCTGGTGCCCTTTGTTTCAAAGCATCAACTTGCTATTTCCACCCAAAAGACCTTTTTGTATTTATTTTTAACATTTACGTGAATATGTGTACCTGCATGAATTTATATGTACCACTTACATGTAAGGAGGTGTCGAGATTACATTGGGCCCTCTGGATGGTGATGTGGATGCTAGGAACCAAACCCATGTTCTCTACAACAGCAGTAAGTGCTCTTAACCACTAAGCCATCTCTTCAGCCCCCCGAAGACCTTTTAGTGCAAGATGCATGTGTTTAGACTTCTGCCACCCCCACAGTACAGCAGTTCTTTATGGATCTAAGTTCTTCTTTGTTTTTGCTTATTCGCTATACCAGCCTTTGTTTACCACTTCTTTCCAAGGATACCCTTTCTTACACTTTGTTTGTTCTTTTTCTCTCCCCAACTTGTAGGTGAAGCCATTATTTAGACATGAAATCAATTCGGTCCATGATGACCAACACTTTGAAAATATAAGACATAGTAAGAAAAGGCTATTTTTTTCTCCTTCCCATCTCTCTTTTGATCTTTCTATGTAACCCAGGCTGACTGGAATTGCTGACAGCCCTCCTATGAGTGTGAGCCACTATACATGGTACTGCCACTCATTTGTGTTTTTACAAACTGCTTCTACCGAGGGTCATGTTTACATACATTTGAAAGGCCCTGCTTTTTCCAAGTGTGGGAGACAAGCTTGTTCCCAGGTACTAGGCTTAGCCTCTCTTTCTCTGGTGAACAGAGTCCTGCAGCTCAGCTTCTGAGACCACATTCTGAAGCTCTCACAAAACTTCTGTTTTCTCTCCATTTCTGTACACCTAAGACATGAGTGCTTACTCTGTTTCTTCCGAACAGTAGGGAGAGTATTCTTAATGTAGTAATATAAGCAAACGCACTTCATCTTCTCAGAGGCAAGAGAAATCTCTTCACAGATGACTCTGAGTACCTTTCTGCTGGTTTTGTTTGGGGAGCTTTTGCTGGATGCTCCTGCCCCATCCAGTTGCCTCACTTCAGGCTGTTCAGAGCTGCATCTCCTGACAGAGTTGGTGCCTTTGGATTCTTGGCTAGCCAGCATTGTTTGTTCACATGTTCTGCTTTATTCTTGGACTCTGAACCTTCTCTCAGGAATGTTTGCAATCATACCTATGTGATTTGTATGTTGTCTCTGTTTTCTGCTCTTATTTGTATTCAGACAAAGAGGCAGCTGAACGTCTTTCAAAAACAGTAGATGAAGCATGTCTGTTACTAGCGGAATATAACGGGCGCCTGGCAGCAGAACTGGAAGACCGGCGCCAGCTGGCTCGAATGCTGGTGGAGTACACCCAGAACCAGAAAGAGGTTTTGTCAGAAAAAGAGAAAAAGCTAGAAGTGAGTACACTGCAGGGCAGGTCTGGCTGCCTGAACCCCCTTTCCTGCATCCCTTGTTATCTGGCTGCCTGAACCCCCTTTCCTGCATCCCTTGTTATCTGACTGCCTGAACCCCCTTTCCTGCATCCCTTGTTATTCCTGGATCAACCTTTTTATCTTCTGAAAACAAGTGAGACAGGAACATTAATCCAGTAACCATAATTACCGGAGCCTCCTTAGAAGTCCAAGTCATGTTTTATATGTCCAGGAAAGAAAAACTCAGATTGTGAAAACAGGGGCTTCTTAGTCATTGCATTTAGGATCTTAAAATTGCTTCAGTGTAGTGTTACAGTTAAGAAATTATAAATTGGGCTGGAGAGATGGCTCAGTGGTTAAGAGTACTGACTGCACTTCCAGAGGTCCTGAGTTCAAATCCCAGCAACCACATGGTGGCTCACAACCATCCGTAATGAGATCGGATGCCCTCTTCTGGTGTGTCCGAAGACAGCTACAGTGTATTCATATATAATAAATAAATAAATCTTTAAAAAAAAAAAGCAATGTTCTCCAAAATAAACTAAGCTTAGTGTTTTTTTAAAAAAAAGAAAGAAAGAAATTATAAATTGAGGTACAGAAGGGTCAGCAAAACCAAAAGGTACTTAATTGGTTGTATTTGGGAATCTGAGTTGTTTGAAGTTTATTTCTGACATATATACATGTAAAGGCCAGTAAGTTACCTGCCTGCGTGCCCTACCTGTACATATTTTAAAGTTTAGTCTTGCTTATGTAGCCTGACTCAAATGGTGGGCAGGAACCCATTTTTCCTGAGTTGAGGCCATGTTCCTCATTGTCTCCAGCAAGGAGGGGTTTAGACTCGTCCCCTCACTGTCTGGCTTCTTAACTCAGCTTAGCTCCTTGTCCCTGAGGAACAGAGCCAGCAGTGTGGCTGTCTGGGGTTTCCTGTCCCACTTGTTAAACTGTATTTCTTAGCTTATTTTTAGTTTTTTTCTCTGTGTAAAATAGTAGGGAGGGAGGCCTGGGGCTGAGCTGGAGAGTGTCATAATGACCACGGGAACACCTCAACGAGCCCCTCAGTACATAAGGACTGACTGGGGCTGAGCTGGAGAGTGTCATAATGACACTGGGACACCTCGATGAGCCCCTCAGTACATAAGGGGGTGGAAGACCGCCCTTCTTCCAGTGGGGAAGGTTTTGTGGCCTAGAGGAGGGAATACTGAGCTAGCTCCAGTGATATGCATTCGCCATCTACAGTCAGCTGACTGGAGAGGCAGTACCATATCCTTCCCTACAGTGATTATGGGAGTTGTAATGGCTAGAGGTGCCGGGGACTTCAAATGCCTGGCCAGCTTGAGTATGGCAGATAGGAGACCGCTGAACAGTACTGTGGCTCTCGTGTAGATTCAGCGCTGACCACACGTCGTCCTAAAGGGAACTTCATCAGCAGGAGCAGACGGCCATTTATCTGCAGCGCTCATCTTTCATTGAGGAAACATTTTCACTGTACCCTGGGACTAATAAGAGATTGTAATTAATGATTCTGCTTGTAAGTCATCGTGCCATCTGTTGAACTGCCCCTTGGCGACACATTAAGGGCTTTCTCTGATCTGTCAGACATTGATTATCACGAGCAGCTGTTGTTGGGTGGATCGTGGCAAACCATCATAGAGGACAGTCTTTGAGAAGGAGACTGTTGTAGAGCCAGTTCACTCTTTGTTCTGTTTCTTCCTCATTTGTAATTAGCTATCTGTGGAAGGGGAGTGGGGCGGGGCTTTTGCAGAATAGGTAGCTTACTGGGTACCCCAAGAAGTTAGGAGATACAGAAGACCAGAGGTCAGTCATTCTGTAGCTTTGGCAGCTCCACTGTTGCTAGTTCACTGAATGGCATGCCATTGGAACCCAGCACTTGAGGATGGAGGGGGAAGATCCTGGCACCACAAGGCAGTTAGAGCTCAGGGTTCCTGTCCCAAACTGTATCAACCAGCTGGCTGGTTTGGACCATTCATTGTGAAAATAAAATGAAGTTTGCTGCAATTTAAAAAGCAAATGACTAGGTAAACTATAAAAGGGTGAGGGATTGTATTAGCTCTCTATCCGTGCAGATATGAACAGTCTGCTCTTCTGAATTTAAGGTTGTCTCTCACTCCTTTCAGTAGACAGATCTTACATTCTGTCCTGATGGTGATGATGTTACCCAGTGTGCAGTCGGCGTGAAGGCTCAGTGCTGCATTTCCCTCCACCTTCCTTCCATAACACAGTCAATCCTTGACACTGCCAGATCGGAAGGCCAGTTGAATCTGTTTGGAAACCTTTTATTGCCTTTGGAGTGTTGATGGACTCTGGACATAAGAGTTGTTTTCTTGGGAGTCTCTCCCACAATTCTAATGAGATAACAATCAAGTTTTTTTGTATTTTATTCTTTTAGCTTTATATTTTCCTTCATCTCTCTCTTCCATTGAGAACTTTATGTTGGGTTTCTAGTGGCTTCTGAACCTTGAAGGGGGGGACACTAGATGAGAATCCAGAGGGGAGTGGACCCATTCTGGCTCACAGAAGGAGATTGCACAGTCTGTGTCAACACCATAGATGGACATGAAACCAGACATCTAATGGAGTTAAGACAATCCACAATTCTGGTTGTGGTTTAAGATAATCCCTGCTGAGAGTAAAGCCTTTCTGTAAAAGGAACTGGTGATTGAAGAAGAGAAACGTGTATGTGAAAGGGGAGCAGCCAGAGGCCTGGACAGTGTGTGAAGAGACATAGCATGCATGGACCTAGGCACTGGAGGACCTGTGGGAAACCAGGGGTCTCGTCTGCAGGGAATAACCAGGTCACCTGTCCACCCATGGACACGTGTGCAAAGGTGGGTGAGACATGCCACTACTCAGCTGGAGGTGCTGCTCAGGAGCAAGGCTTTCCCTGAAGGAAAGACAGAAGCCTGCTTCCTTTCCTCCATGACTTGCCCTCCAGAGAGAGAACTGCAGCAAGCAAGGACTTAATGGAGAGTGTGGGAAGGCTTAGAGGAAGGAGAATCTTATAGCTCACCATGTTTACATTGAAATAGACCAAGAACTTATTAATAACATTAATTTGACCACATGTTTACTAATGATGTATGCATAGTGTCAAATGCACGAGTTCTTTTAACACCAGATGCATCTGGCTAGCCTCTTGAAGTCTGTTGGGCACTGTGCTCTTTGACTGTGGTCATAGTGCTAGGGGCATATTGTTCCTCAGAAAATGCTTACTTTTGACTCAGATTCCTTAGGGGAAGTCATCTTTTCCTATAAAGAGAGCTGTTTCTAGGTCCATTAAAAGGTGTGAGAGGTTTGATTTCATATCTGGTTGTAGAGAAGGTATTAGTAAAGGTGACTGTGGCAGAAAATCATACAGTTTCCCCTTTGTGGGCCCTTCCTGTTTCCTTTAGGTAGAATTAGGATTCACTTAGAAATGATGCCTTTTTTAAACCATTTTTATGCTTCTGAGTGTCATGGTTGGCACTACTGTACCACTCTTTCCTTAACTATAAGCAAGGTCAAAGGGAAAGCTGATGGAAATCTGTAATGCTTTGTGTTATAAACAGAGAAAACCTAGAAATGGAAAAGAAGACTGGAAAGGACCCGTGTTACTAACACCTTAGAGGTCAAGCAACAGTGTGGGGGCTAAGGCAAGGTGGACTGAAAAGGGTAAAAGCCAAAGGTGCCAGAAGAGCTTTCAGAGATTACTGTCAGAACAAGGGGACTTTGTGTCTTGCTGATAAAGGTGACTCTTAGGCCAAGCAGCCGCTTAAAGCTCACAAGTCTTAAGCCGGGCAGTGGAGATATACACCTTTAATTCCGGCACTTGAGAGGCAGAGGCAGGTGGATTTCTGAGTTCGAGGCCAACCTGATCTGCAGAGTGAGTTCCAGGACAGCCAGGGCTATACAGAGAAACCCTGTCTCAAAGAACCAAAAACAAAAAAACAAAAAAACAACTCACAAGTCTTAGTGTGAGCAAGTTGATGAGAGTTCCTGTCCTGTCATTTTGGATGAAAGGTGGTGTGCGTATGTTCATCAGAGCTATCAGGATGGAGTAGGGGAAGGTGGAGGATGTGCATGTTCATCAGAGCTATCAGGATGAGTAGAGGAAGGTGGAGGAGAGAAGCTGCTGTACAAGCCTTAAAGTAGAACAAAACAGGAGGTCAGGTGCCTGCAGTCTCACCTGCTAGCACAGCAGCTTTGTGCATTAAATTATGGTATGTGTCGATAATCTAGACTGGAAGGGACTGGCTGTGGTACACAAAGACTGCCATAAAGACGAAGCTCTAAATGAATTCCTGGCTACAGATTTGTTTGTAGGTTGAGGTGAAATTACATAACATAAAGTAAACCATTTGCAAGAGCGCACATTTCAGTGACATTTAGTACTTCCTATACAGACCAGCTATCCTCTGTAAAGGCTCAAACATTTTCATCAGTGCAGAGGGAAACCCATCCCTGTGCCCCCACCCTCCTGTTCCTGGGAACCACTAATATACTTTCTGTCTGGACAGTGCTTCTGGGGATTTTACTTCTTTCACTTAGGTAAAAATTTGACGTTTATCCACAAAGTTCCATGTACCAGTACTTTGTTCCTACTGAGGATAAGTGGTAGTGCAAATATTGATAATTATTGCCGTAGTAGCTAATATCTGTTATATGGATCTGCCACAATTTATCATTATTCTTGAATGGCGTTTGAGTTACATCTACTTTTTGGTTACTGTGAACTATGAATAATGCTGCTGTAGATAAGTCACATACAAGTTTTTATAGACATGTTTTCATTTCTCTTGGATGTGTATTATACTAGGGTTGAGGTTGCTAGATCAAATAGTGATTCTGTATTTAGCCTTTTGACACCCACATGCCAAACTGTTGCCCACAATGGCTGCCTGATTTTCTGCGTCAGTTCTTCACACTCCTGCCAATACTTACCACTTCTTTCCCCTAACCAGCCTGGGACTGGGAATTTGGACCTGTGGTGACTGATTGTGTGTCTCGGAGTAGCAGTAGTGATAAGCATGGTTGCCTAATCCGGAACCTTAGTTGTCCTTGTTGGAAGCATGTCTGTTCAATTTCCTTTGTACACTCTCAAGTTGGGTTATTTGCACTCAGAGTCTATGTGTTCTTTATGTATTTGGATAGTTAGGTTCTTACCAGACAAAATTTGCATACATTTTTTCCTACTGTGAAAGTTATTTTTATTTTAATGAATTCCAATTTTACTCTGATTTTTCCTGTTGCTCTTGTTTTGGGTGGTACATCTAAGAAACCATTGGCTCATTCCAAGACGTGAAGATTCCTCATTGTACTTTTCAGGAGCTCTGATGTCTGAGTGCCTCCATTTGTTATCCATTCTGAGTTCTGTATGTGGTGTGAGGAAAAGAATCAACTCCTGTGGAGTAAAGCTGTTCATTTGCTCAGCAGGATTTGTTGAAGTAACTGTTTTTTCCTCCAACTGAATGTGTGACACGTGACACCCTTGTCAAAAAATAATTGGCTATAGATGTGTGCATTCTCAGGTGTGTACCGTTCATGTCTGCGTGCCTATTGATGGCACCTCACTTTAGTGTCCAGCTCTCTAGGAAGTTTGAAAGTGAGAAGCACACATCTTCAGTCTGGTTTTCCCCCCTGTGTTGTTTTGTGTAAGAGCTCTTAAAATTCCATATGAATTTAAGAATTTGCTATCACCTTTTCAATTTCTGTAAAAGAAAAAAAAAAGCCATTTGAGTTTTACTAGTAGTTTGTTTAGTCCAGATTGGTGGTGGGATCTTGTTTCTTAGTCTGTGAATAAAAGCTAGACGGCCTTACACGAAGGTTGCTTTAATCTCTGCAACAGAATTTTAATAAACATAGCAGAGTGTCACTTACTGGTGTGTTTGGCATTGTGGAAGCGCCGTCTAGGCACCGCAAGTCTCCTTGACCACAGATTGAGAGTACAAATGTCACTTTTCAGTAGCCAGTGGTACTCCTCATCTCTAGAAGGCATGCATATGTACCTCTGTGAAGTTACCAGGGTGCCCACATTACAGAGCAGAGTGACATAGATGCCTGGATATTCGTGTAACAGAATTATTGAGATAAAGGAATTTAGAGATCATGTGGTTTGATTTTGAATTGGTGAAGGAACTCAGACCCAGAGGAGGAAGCTAGCCACAGGGCAGGAATAGAATACAGGACATGCATCTGGTTTTGTAAGGTTTTATTCTTGAAACTTGATTCCATGAGACAAACAGCAGGAAGACATCTTATTCTTCTATGAGAGTAGCCAGAGTTGAGTCATTTAGACAGTTCCCAAAGCATCTTGTTATGGAACAGTGATACCGTATGCAAGGAGGTAGCAGTGACTGCAGGCAAGCATTCTAGAATGACTTGTGAGTGTTTGAGAATCTGCTCTGCCCCTTGCTGCCCTCTGTTGCCTATGCACATGCTCTGGTGGCCAAGGAGAAATGACACGATGAACTCAGGGCTGTTGTTGTTTCTCTGCACTTGTCACCTCTCTGGCCTGTAACGAATCCTTAAGAATTTGACTTCACAATCACCAAAGGTAGATGCTGATGTGGAAGACAGGAAGTGCATGCTGATAAGAGCCTGATATGGATATCTCCTCAGAGGCCTTCAAGAGTCAGACATATTCAGAGGCAGATGCTCACAACTAGCCATTGAACTGATCATGGGGTTCTCAATAGAGGAGTTAGAGTGAAGACTTGAAGGAGCTGAAAGGATTTACGGCACCATGAGGAGAACAACAATACCAACCAACCACAGCTCCCAGGGTCTAAACCACCAGCCTGGGAGCACTTAGGGGGGGATCCAGGGCTTCAGCTGAATGTGTAAAAGTGGAGGGCCCTGCTGGGCATAGGTGGAAGAAGAGAACCTTGACCTCATGAAGGCTGGATGCCCCAGGGGGTGGGAATTTTGAGGGTGGGGAGGTGGGAGGGGGGGGGGTAGATAGAGGTTACATCCACAGAGAAGAAGGAGGAGGGGCGAGGGGATTGGGGGTTCCGAGGGGGTGGTGGGGGATGGGGTAAGGGGACAACATAGGAAATGTAAATAAATCATCCAATAAAAAAAAAAAAAAGAATTTGACTTCAGACAACACAGCTGGAGGGCAGAATGATGTAGAATCCAGCAATGCTGTGTGAGTCTTTATATTTCTGTGCACTGCAGGTTTTAACAACTCGAGAAATTCTTTGGCTCCAGTCAAGGGACTTCTAAACCACACTGATGGCCTGTTGGTTTTGGCAGCATCTCTTCTTCTTCAGGGTACAGATGCTTAGAAATGGTTGTTTCAACAATGGGACAAACAGTAGGTGGAGATAGAGAGTCCCTTCGTCAGCTTTGGAATACATCCTTCCTCTTTCACACGTGATCAAAACCAGTATCTTATCTCACTGTCCTTACAGTAAATGCAGGCAATCATAAAAAAATTAGTCTTGTCTTTTATAAAAGAGTTAATCTCTAGGTTTATATAAGGAGCTCAAGGTCATAGTGTCAGCTCGAGAGCTCCTGACCTAAGTGAATATGACTAGACCTGCCTCACATGGAGCTTGTCCGGATAGTCAGGTGACCTGAGATAACACAAGCTGGCCCTGCATATCTGCCCTTGCAGTGCACAGCTCTGAGCTCACTAGACGAGTGTTGTCAGCTCTAAGGGCAGTTAGAACAGTTACTGAAGCAGGCGGTCTGCTTGCTCCCGCTAGGTGGTCCTGGGGTCTGGTACTTGGATCCTTTCCATAACAGGCCATGGCTTGCTCCCTGCCTTGTCATCCCTGCTTTGTTAGGGAGGGGAAACATCCCCCATCCACACCCCCTTCATGTTTTCCTCCAGTCTGTGAGGACTCCTTGTTGAGTCAGTATTTGAGGTTCCTCGAGTGGCATGGGGCTAGACACTGGGGTATTGGGTTCCTCTTGATCGCTTCTCTTGGCCAGCCCTAAGAGTTTAGGGCAGATTTACATCTAGCAAGATGTGAGTGCTGTGTGTGAGTGTAAGTGCATGTGGTGCTCAGGGTTGGCGCTCACGCATGCGTGGCAAGTGCTGTGCCATTGAACTGCATCCCAGCCCACCCAGATAACACATATAAAGACAAAAATCATAATCATTAGTTTATAACCCACCAAGAGTTGGTTTTAATGTTGATCTATTTCTTTCTGTTAAATTTTAAAATGGAGAGCCAAGCATGATGGGACAGACCTGTAATCCCAACAGTGAGAATGTGGAGGCCAGGGCCAGCCTGAGCTGTATGTGATGGGGCATATTTCTCTCCACAAAGAGAAATTTGTGAAATAAGGGGTGATGTGTAGAGTTTTTAAATCTTGGGTTTGTTTGTTTGCTTTGCATTATGACTTTCCTTGCTAAGAGAAGCTGTGAGAAGTTTGGATTCCTCCAGTCCCTTGTGAGCATTTCTCTCTTCATTCCATCTCTCCATTTTATCCTGGACCTCCTCTGCTAACTCTGGGTGTTTGGACAGTTTTCTTGTAGATTTCTAGAGCTGTCTCTGAGTCTTTCTGCATACTGAAGGCTGTTTGTCTCAGGGTACTCTGTACTCTGTCTTAGGAGCTTTTGTTCTCTTCTGAAACTTACAGATGCAGCTCCCTACCCCCAAGTTACAGAGAGTGTTTGTTTGTTCAGAAGTAAATAGTGAAGAGTTAATTAGGCAGAGTGGGCTGGCTTCTGGCTTTTAAGTGATCTTGTTTGCATTAGTGACAGCTGTGGGTAACGGCAGATACTTAGAACACTGACTTGAGTGAGCATAATTGTGAGAGCAGGGTTCAGATGACAGACATTTGAGCTGTGCTAGCTAACTCTGCTTGCCCAGTTGTGTGCTATTTTAGTCTGTCTGAACACCCTGCTGTAAAGCTGGGTCTCTACTCTCACTTCAGACTGGTGCTTTGGGAAAGGGCATTGCAGGATGGTTGTATGCTTTGCAGTCTAGAAGTTACATCTCTGTTTCTTTCTTTAATGCCAGATGTACACAGCTGTAATCCCTGAATTCAGTCAGAGGCAGGAGGATTATGATATGAGCTCAAGGCTAGCCTGAAGCCTTAAGATGAGACTACCTTTAAAAAAAAGGGGGGGGGGGCAGGCAGTGGTGGTGCACGCCTTTAATCCCAGCACTTGAGAGGCAGGCGGATTTTTGAGTTCGAGGCCAGCCTGGTCTACAGAGTGAATTCCAGGACAGCCAGGGCTACACAGAGAAACCCTGTCTCGAGAAAAAAAAAAAAAAGTAAGGAGTGGGGCAGATGGCTCCACGGTCACAAGTGTGCACTGCTCTTGCAGAGCACCCATTTCATGACCCAGCACCTACATGGTGTTCACAACCACCTCCTGTTCTTTGAGAAGACCCAAATTCAGTTCCCAGCATCCATTGTTGGGCAGCTCATAACTACCTGTGATGCTAGCTAGCTCCAGCAGATACCCAGTCTGCCTTCCTGGGATACTTGCACTCATGTGTACTCCTCCCTGCTCCACCATATATATAATTTAAAATAATAATTAAAATTTTAAATTAAATAAAACCTGCCTGTAAGTCCTGCTCTAGGGGATCTGACCTCCTCTTCTGGCTTCCTTGGGCAGCTACACTCATATACCCCCACCACTCAGACACATAATTTTAAAACTAAATGAAATAGTTCAAAAGAAGGAAGGGCTTAAAACAAGGCCAGAACTAGGCTTTTTGTGTAGGACAAATTACTGGTTACTACAAGGGGTAAAAATGAAACTTAAGATGGCTCCATGTACCATCAGGTACTACCAAGGTCATCGTGGCTGCACCCATCTCCTTGTTTATTCGTTTCATGTTGGGTCCTTTATCTTGAAGTATTATTTGGAGAAAAGTATGGTTAAGTTTCTTTTTTAAATTTAACATACACAATAACTTTGTAAATTTCAAAGGAAAATTACCCAGCAGGAGAGGCCTCTGAATACCCTTGAGACCAGCGGAGTGGTCATGAGTGGACTGGTCTAGTTCTCCACACTGTCTCTGGTGGTTGCTTTGTTCAGGGTGTTTACTTCTAATGAGCATAGGCTGCCTGGGAGTTGTTCCATAGAGTTGGGCCTGCCCCACTGTGATACCTTGGCGGCGAGCTGCATAGCTGCATGGCCTCTTCCAGACCTTCCAGGGCTGTTGTTAAAATTTATTTTATTTTTTATTTATGTCTGTGTTTATATATATATGCATATGTGTGTGTATATATATGTATGAATGTGTGTGTCTGTGAGTTTATGTGCATTATGTGGGTATGCAGTAGCCCTTGGAAGCCAAAAAGAGGCGTCAGATCTTAAGAGCTTGAGTTGTAGGTGCTTGGGAGGCGCCTGATGTGGGTACTGGGGACCAAACCCATGTCCTGGCAGAGCAACAATTCCTCTCACCCGCTGAGCCGCTTCTCCAGTTATTTGATTTTTGTTGTTTGTAAAGTAACAGTTTTAGTTCTGGGGTAGTTGTCAGTCTGTCTCATGACTCCACCTTCTGACCCTCTCTGTAGCATTCTGTGTCTTCACAGAACCTGTTGTTGCCACAACCTTCTAGTTTCTCTGTTGCACCTCTTGGTTTCTCAGATTGACCTGTGATGGTTTGAATATGCTCGGCCCAGGGAGTGGCACTATTAGGAGGTGTGGCCTTTTGGGAGTGGGCGTGTCACTGTGGGCATGGGCTTTAAGACCCTCATCCTAGCTGCTAGAAAGCCAGTCTTCTTCTAGCAGCCTTCAGAACAAGATGTAGAACTCTCAGCTCCTCCTGCACCATGTCTGTCTGGATGCTGTGATGCTTCCCGCCATGATCATAATGGACTAAAACTCTGAACCTGTAAGCCAGCCCCAGTTAAATATTGTCCTTTATAAGAGTTGCCTTGGTCATGGTGTCTCTTTGCAGCAGTAAAACCCTAACTAAGACAATCTCCCAACTCTGTTCAGTGTCTCTGTTCTTGAATCTGCCCCACTCTGCTGCCTGCCTCCACCTCCTCTCTGGAATCTTATTTGCCCGTTACTTGCCTTTGCCAGCAATCCATTCTTCACACAGCAACCCTCTCAAGTCTCAAAATGCAGCTCTGAGCATTCCGTTACCCTGCCTGAAAATATAAGTGACTTCTCATTGCCCCTAAAATGGTCTAAATCCCTCTTTCCCCCAACCCCTGCCATGTCTTGCCTTCCTCATACCTCCTGCCTCATCACCCAGGGCTTACCTCTTCCAGCCGCACTCCCTCACATCCCTACCACTCTCACACAGCTAGCCCTCTGTGGTAGTTTGAATATGCTTGGCCTAGGGAAGCACTATTAGGAGATGTGACCTTGTGGAGTGGGTGTGGCCTTGTTGGAGGAAGTTTGTCTATGTGGGGGTGGGCTTTTACACCCTTATCCTAGCTGCCTGGAAATAGTCCTGGCTTCCTTTGGATGAACATGTAGAACTCTGAGCTCCTCCAGCACCATACCTGCCTGCACACTGCCATGCTCCTGCCTTGATGATAACGGACTGAACCTCTGAACCTGTAAGCCAGCCCCAATTAAATGTTGTCCTTTATAAGAGTTGCCTTGGTCATGGTGTCTCTTCACAGTAATGGAAACCCTGGCTAAGACACCCTCTTTAGCTCAGCAATCAGGGCTGGTTATAACCTGATGGAGTTGTGAGCATGGTTGAGTCTTATCTGTAGCAGGGAACTTCCTTCAGTCTGAGGCTGTTCCCATGTGGTCTGAGCTCACTTTGTAGACAAGTTCTTCCTCTGGCCAGGCCTATGGATGGGTGATTTGGAATGTAGTGCCACTTAGCTGAAAATTTCTGTTTTTTGTTTTTGTTTTCCCTCCTAGTTTTAGAGGTAGGCTTTTGAGAAGAAAGGATGCCTCTAGTCAAAGGGCCTTTTTACACCCAAGGTAGTGCTTGATAAATTTGTTTGACTTTAAAGGACAGTTGAATAGTTCATGAGAAGAGGATTTTGTATCTCATTAATAATTCTTTTTCTTCAAATCAACATGTCTCTTAACATACAAATCAGAAAGATTAGCTAGTGCTCATAACATAGTAGTAACTAGGAGGGCTTGGATATTCTTTTTGCCTCAGATCTGTTCATTCATACCAGTTTTGTCCAAGCCACAGTACAACCATGGTTTCTATTCCTGTTACATGCCTATAATTTCAGGGGAAGATGGAGGCTAGCCTGAGCTACATAAAACCCTGTCTTTAAAAACAAAAATTTGCATTTTGATTTTCCTGGTAGTCTATATTGTGAGAGGTCCCATCGCACAAGTACTTGCGTTTCAAAGGACCCGGGTGTCTTGTCAGTGCATTTTATAGATTTCTGTTAAACTGTTGATGTGGGGTTTGTTTGCTTTTGTTTTTGTTTGTACCTCTGAGGAGCTGGAGGTTAAATGTGGGACCTTGGACATGACACTCTGCCACCAAGCCTGTCACCAGCTCTCTTTTTCTTTGCTTTTTTAAATTTTGAAGCAGGGTTTTACTGAGTTACCCAGGCTGGCCTTGCATTCCGTCTGCTGTGAGACTAGCCTTAAACTCCTGTAGTTCACACTGGCCTAGGACTCAGGATCCTATTGTTTCAGTCTCCCAGGTGGCTGGGATTATAGGCCTGCCACCACTAAGTGTGACTTCAAATTGTAAATGTCTTGTTTTTTTTTTTTTTTCACCACATTAAAATTATCAGGAATTGCCTAGTCTTAAAAGTAATTTTGTTTTTATTCTTTACAGTGTTCTCAGTGTCTATGTAGACATGTAACCTTGTATCCTTGCCTTGTTTGTGAAAATCCCCATCAGATTTGTTTGTAGAGTTTTAAAAATCATTTTCTTTTTAATGAGTATGCATGTTTTGTCTCCATGTACATCTGTGTATCATGTTCATGCCTGGTGCCCATAGTGGCCAGAAGAGTGTGTCAGATTCCCTGGAATTGAAGTTACAGATGGTTGTGAGCCACTCTGTTGGTGCGAGGAATTGAACCCAGATCCTCAGAAAGAGCAGCAGGTGCTCTTAACTTTCAAGCCATCTCTCAAGCCCCAAGACTGGGGTCTTTGTTGTGGCAATAGAAACACTTGAGGGTCCCCAGAGGAAAAAGAAGCACCCAGAAAAAGTTTGTGTGTGTTCCAGTGTTTAAGAAGCCTACTATCATGTGACAGGTGGATGGTGTCTGGTGGATGGATGGGTGTTCAGAGGACATTCCTCTGTGCTCATTTGCCGTTTGTCCTTTTGGAAGGTTCTGTGTGCGGTGGCTTTAGTGCTGAAGGTGACCAGTCCTCAAACTTGGGGGATGCAGCCACAGTTGTTTCTCTTCCTTTTATCTTCCCCTTGCATCTTACTCAGCAGCTCCAGCCCTGCTCTGGTACCCAGAATGTATCGTTTTGAAATGTGGTAGCTGACCTGGAGCTGGCAGGGAGAGTGGGACAGGTTAGTGATGCTTTTTGTTCTACATGGATCTGTGACGGAAAATTTAAAGCAGCATTCTTATTTCCAGTATGAAGATATACGTGCTGTTCTGTCAGCCAGATGATGGTTGAACAGATGTGCTTGCTGAGGTTCTGACTGTAAGTGCAGGTCCTGTGAGTAATGGAGAATGGACTTGCTGGAGGCCTGAAATGAGAGGACTTGGGCTAGGTTAAACCATAGCCAGGTAAAAGTTTACTTCCTTTTTTCTTTTTCCACTTCCTGGTGCTGGCATTGGAACTGAGGCCTTGCGCATGCTAGGTAAGTGCTTTACTACAGAGGCACAAAAGCCAGCTTCTCCATGTTACAAAGTAGCTCTTGGAGTTACTTTCAGTGTGGTGCCACCATTATTTAAAGCAAGGCCCTTTATGAACTGTGTTGTGCATGATAGTCCTTCATGATTCTCACCTAGAAGGAGCTGTGCCCTGTGTCCCATAGCACAGCAAACTGTGATGAAGGAGGCAGCCGTGGTGCCCCGTAGCTGCTGTTCAGCATGCAGCCACCCCAGTGTTAGTGCTTAGGTAAATGCTCTAGCCAGGGGAGAGTGGGTTTGAGAATGCTTACTTATATTCGGGTCAGCATTTCTTATGTGAGTTGCTAGAGGAAATACAATTTTGTTTGTTTCAAAAATGAAATTCCTGTAGAAAGGTCACTGTACTGTCAGCCCCTGTCATTTTTAACCTTCTTATCCCAGAGCTCCTCTGCAGCATGTCAGGTCTGGCTCACTGCCCTGGCCATAAAAGGCAAAGAATGTGGAAGGCCCTGCTCCCTCAGCGCTTTGTTCCGTGTGCCATGGTGCCTGAGTTCACAGTGTTAGCCAGCGCTGGCTGTTAGTGCACTTTCTCCTGTAGTTTGTGACTATGAGGGAAGACTCCAAAACTTTGCCAAGAACATAAATCCTCAGAACATACCTTAGGCTATCTCAAAACACACCTTAGGCTGTCTACATTTGAAACATTACTTGGCAGCCACAGAGATTCTAGAAGCTCATCACAGCCCCTGGATCTTGACGCCGGTGGTGGCAGGTCAGATGTGACTTGACCCGTTGCAGGTTTCTGCACTGATGCTCAGGGGCAGGCTAGCAGCTGCAACTAGGGGCTGAAGTATGCCCACGAGGGAAGCGAAAGGGTGAGGCTGTTGGGTGAAGGCATCAGTGAGGAAAGAGTAGCAAAGGCCTTGTATTGTGACTGGGAGGATGGCTGCCAGAGACCATGGCCAGCGAAGCACTGCAGCAGCAGCAGCAGCAGCAGCTTGGGTGTCCATGGTGTGACTCCTGATCTCTTAAATGCGTGAGTAGAAGATTCCATGCTTGGGTCAGGATCACACACAGATGTAGGCGACTCTAAGCAAATAGCCTGTGGGTTCTGTCCTTGCCCTGTTTGAGTGGCTTTTGGTGTGCTAAAGAGACAAGAAAACTGCACCCTTTAGGAATCAGAATGCTCCTAGTGGGCCCCTTCACAGGAAGCTGGTCTGGGTGATCTTGGTCACTGCTCTATCATGTCATGACCAAGGCAGTGCTTAAAAGAGAAAGCGTGTAACTGGGGGTTTGCCTACAGTTTCTGAGGCTTAGTCCACTATTATGGCAGTGAACATGGTGGCACGCATATCACCAGAGCAATAGCTAAGAGCTGTGTCCTAATCCACACAGGCAGAAAGAGAACGGGCCTAGCATAGGCTTTTAAAATCTCAAAGTGCACCCCCCAGTTTGACATTTCCCAGCAAAGGCCACACCTACAATAAAGCCACACCTCCCAACCCTCCTCTAGTGCCACTCTCTAGTGACTAGGGATTCAAGTATACGAACCGAGAGGGCCATCTTTACTCACAGCACTACAGGTAGCCCTGTGGAGGGGCAAGAGTTGCGGAGCGCACTGTTCTCCAGGGAGACTTTCAGCAGCCACTTGGACCACACGCTACCAAGAGGAAAGGCCTGAGAGTCTTTGGTTTCCCCAAGCTCTTATTGCCCTGCTTAAAACCAGAAAACTGAGCTGTTCCCTGGGGGCTGGAGTGGGTGTACACTCCCTACCTTGGGGAGTGTCAAAACAGGAAGAATTAGAAATGGGGGCTGAAATTACACTCAGGGTAGTTTTGCTTGGGCTTGTTCTTGAATGTTTTCTTAGACTGTGACAGCATTTATAGTTGATTTCATTTGGAAAGCCTGACTCTTCGGCAAGGGAAGAGATGGAGTCTGCTCAGTGCTTTTGAGACAGGATCTCTCTGTGTAGCCCATGTTGGCCTTGAATTTGTGATCTTGCTGCTTCAGCCCTCCAAGTGCTACGATTAGTAATTTATTATATCTAGAAAGAGACCATTGGCCTGATGCCTTAGACAAGTGCCACCTGAGTATTGGTGCAGGCAGAGGCAGGGGACCTTGGCCTTGTAGAACCCAGGCTTAAATGTGGCTTCCATTGCAGGAATGAAAGTGTTGCGTGAGGTCCAAGTTTGAGGAAGATTTCTATACCTATGTTTGTTCTCTGTGTTGCTAATTTATCCCACTACTGTGCTGGGCACTGTGGGGTGTGGTGGATGTGGAGTGAGGCCTGTGTGTCCAGAGCTTCCTGGTATGATGGAAGAGTCCTCATTAATAGTTTTCCATACATCCTCAAGCTTGTCTCCTTGTGTGCAAGGTATTTGGCATTGAAGAACTGAGAAATTACTGCTGGGTGTAGTGGTGTATACCTTTAATTCCAATACTTGGGAGGCAGAGGCATGTGGGTCTCTTGGGAGTTCAAGGACAGCCTGGTTTACATAGTGAGTTCCAGGAGAGCCAGGGCTACATAGTGAGATTGTATCTCAGATTTCCTAGTCCCCCAAAAGAACTGAGAAATGAAGAAAGGTCTTCATCCTAGGTGATGATAGTGGCACATGACTTTAATCTCAGCACTCAGGAGGCAGAGGCAGGCAGATCTCTGTGAGTTCAAGGCCAGCCTAGTTTGTAGAGTTCCAGGACAGACAAGGCTGTACAGAGACAATATCTAGAAGAACCAAAAAGGAAGGGAGGGAAGGAATGAGGGAGAGGGAGAGGGAGAGGGAGAGGGAGAGGGAGAGGGAGAGGGAGAGAGAGAGACCGAGACCGAGACCCATCTGTGTGTCTTCATTGTAAAGGCTGTTTCTGCACTTCAGGCAGGGAAGGAGGAAATGTGTCTCAAATAGGATGGAAGAGGCAGAAACATTGCTAACCCCTGGCCTCTGAGTTTTCCCAGTGCTTTGGGTGTACTGCTGTAAGAAAGTCTCTGCAGCCTGGGTCCAGCCTTGAGAACCTCCTTATCCTTACAAAATGACTGGTGGGGGAAAATAAGCCTCTGGGTGTTTCTAAGCCTCAGACCTCACATAGCTCAGTGTTTTCTCATACAGATTTATTAGAAGTGTTTGTGAGCTAAAGACAGGAAAACCTGCCCCATTTCCATCATTGTGAGTAGTAAGTCTGATGTGACTGAGGTTAACAGAGCAGCTACTGGGATCTCCAGTCAACCAGCAAGGGGAGCTGTAGAGCAACAGTGTGGGTGGACACCTGCTCTTTGGGCGCTAAGTGGATTTTTCAGACAGGTGGAGCTCACCCAGTAGGTAGAGGAGCTGAGGCGGCCTTTGCTAGGACCCAGAGAAGCAAGAGACCTTTCAGTGCTTTGGACTCTGACACATGGTGGTAACAGGGCACATTGTACCTTCTCAGTGGAGATGGTACAAGGAGAGTAGATTCTAGGTAAGGCTGGAAGCATTCCTAGAGAAATTAGCACAGAGACTTCAAGGCCTACAGACCCAGGTGGTGGTGGCAGGTGGGTGAACATGTGGAGAACTTGCTTGTGAGTGGTTGACCTGGGGTGGTCTGTAAGCTTTAACACAGAAAGTGTGCTTTCATTCCTCCTGACGCTGCGACCCTTAGTACAGCGTCTCATGTTGTACTGACCCCAACCATAAAGGTATTTTTGTTGTTACTTTTATAACTGTAATTTTCATACTGTTATGAATTATAATGTAAATATTTTTAGAGATAGAGGTTTGCCAAGGGGAATCACAATCCACAGGTTGAAAGCGTTTGGTCTAGATAGAGCTCTCAAAAATCTCAGCAACATGTGAGCACCTACATATTTGTACAACTGTTGAGGACCAGTTAAAGGCATACAACAAATCTGTCACTGCTTTTTACTTCCCAGCTTCCTGTGCGGGCTGCATGTCCTTTCACAGGCTCTCAGCATTAGGGCAGGCTGTGTCTTTGATAAGCTGGACCTTTGGGTGCTTGGCAGCTGCTGTGTAGTGCTGGTCCTGAAGAGCTCTGCCAGTCTGGTTGGGGAATATGGAACAAGTGGGTGGGACTAACTGATTGGCATGGGGCAGCCTATGAGTGTAACCCAAAGTCTCTTTTTCCTTTGTCATTCTAGGAGTATAAACAGAAGCTTGCTCGAGTAACCCAGGTCCGCAAGGAACTCAAGTCCCACATTCAGAGCTTGCCGGACCTCTCACTGCTGCCTAATGTCACAGGGGGCCTGGCACCTCTGCCCTCTGCTGGTGATCTCTTTTCAACTGACTAGGACAGGAATCATGCCCCAGGTTCCCATGTGTGCCAGAGAAAAGAAGCAAGTCACTGTTGGAGACAGTCCCCTGGCCCTAGCTCCAGCTCTTCAGCCAGCATCTGCCTCAGTAATGAAGCAGGGAACTCTGACTTCTCACTCTCCTCCGGCTCCCTCCTGAGCACGGTTCAGAACCATGCAGATGGACTCAGTGTTGATTCGTACTTGCTAAGAAGACACTCGCCCTCCCACTCATGTCTCTTACCACTGCTGCTTTTCCATCCTTAGCTCTCTTACACTCATAAGCCATGAAAATCATGTGTACTTCTGGAAGCTTCGGAGAAGCTTGCCTCAGTGACATCACATGTCATGGAAATCTGAGCTGACCTTGACCAGGTTCAGAACAGGCTCCCAGTGAGGACTCGGGCTGCAGAGATTGGCTTTCCTGGCCACCATCTCCTCACAAGGTCGGCAGCACAGCTTTGCCACAGAGTTTGCCAAATTGCCTACATTTCCCGACCTAAGCACTTCTATTAGAGAAGCGTTGTCATGGTTAGGTGTGTTTGTTTTGCGAGCATTCTAGAGAATCCAACAATAAGATTCGAAGCTGATCTGAGACATAAAGTTATAGCGCAAGCACAGAGGGCAGGGATCACAGGTCATTTCCCTGCCGCACTTTGCAAGGGTCCCCAGTTTCAGAGCCTTCCCAAAGCTGGAGCCTCTGCCCCCTGGTGCTGGAAAGAAAGCTGTTCGGACAGCACGCCCAGGCCTATCAATGCTCCACAGCTGGAGTCTGGGCTCTTCTGCATGTTGCTCTCACCTTCCCTTCTGCAGGGGCTGGAGCTTACAGTAATGCACCATGTGGACACACATCCACCGTATGGAAACTAAACTCGAACTTCTCGACAGACAGGACACTGAGCATGCCAGGCAGCTCACGCCACTCTGTCTCCATGCTCCCGTGGAAAGGGAAGCATGTGGAAGGGAATGGAGGGAGACTAATTTGGGGTTTTAATTCCATTATCATGTCAGCTGACATTATGACTGAATGATGTAGTTAAGATTTTTACGTCTAGTAAAGATTGGGCCTGGACCTGGAAACGATTGTAATCTGGCAGGCTTATTTTTGACTTTGGAAAGGGCAGAAACCATTTTGTCCTACTAGCGTAATAGGAATTGTCGCCAGGAGCTGAAGTCCAAAAACCATAAGAAGGAATTCAGTAAAGGGGCCTTGAGAAGCTTCATTACTTTAAGTTGCTGTTTTCAGGATCACAAAAAAAAAAAAAAAAAAAAAACAACCAAAAAAAACCCACACATCGTTTTTACATGTTAAAGCAAACCTACATGCCACCGAGTAGGCAGGCTTTGGTCTTCGAAGCCACCCCACCTGCTATGAGGTGTGACTCAGTTCCCCTATGTCCAGCCTGGTCTTTGTGGAAGCTGTTATTCACATTGAATGCAGGCTGTTGTTGGCTTGTTCACTCTGCCTTTTCTGTCAGCATCGTTTTCTCCAGAGGCTACAGGACAGCACTGATTCAGGTGAAATCCCATCTCTGCTGTGGAACGCCTCCTCACACAGCGTGCCACTTTATTGTCACATGCACACACCGCTCTGAACATCTTCCCCAGACACTGCTTTCCCAGGAGACAGACCAAAAGACTGTAGCAGCTCTGCTCTGATGACAACTTAGTGGAGTCAGCACAAGGCTATGCTTTATTCTTTGGAGTCTCTGACCAGCAATCAGTGCGTAACTCTTACAGCAGGATCAAGACGTGAACCAGGATTATGTAAATGAATGTGTTGGCCTCTTAACACCAGTTGCTAGCAGACTTCCTGTGAGGAAGTTAGTTTCGTTTTAATGAAATGCTTCAGTTTTTTTAATCTTCCTTGTTTGTGTGCCTCCTCCTCTTCCACCCCCAGTCTCCCAACTGTGTGCTTACTTCCCTTGTTTAACTTAAGTGAAGCTTTTGTTCCTGAGAGTTGATCTGGCGGGTGGGTGGGTGACTTCTGGTTTTGTGTTTCTTTAGGGCATCCATAGGCCTCAAGGGTCTTTCTCTTGGGGTCATATTCCTCAGAAAGTCTTCAGTCTTTCTTTGTTTTTGTTTTTCTTAAAGGATATTTTTAAAGCTTAAATTTGTATATTAATTTAGGACTTTATTTAGAAGTATAGGCTGTCATTGATGGCAGCAGTATATTCTGAAATGTCTCATAGATATATATTTTTGAATAAAGGCCGTGTTGTTGAACAACATTCTGTGATGTTTCTTTTCCCTGCCTTGTGCAGCGACTAGAGATCATCAGGAGAGAGCGCTCTGTCTGCATGGAGCCTTCCCCTGGGGGCTGAGAGTGGCGCATACCTAAGACGACAGGATGAACTTACTCTCCGAGTCTTTCTCGGAGCTCGATTGTCCAGTTAGCAGTCCACACTGTGGCAGAGAGTGCCAGCTGGGTTTCATCCTTCTGCAGGAGTGAAGACTGGCTGGGCTTGGGGTGGGGAACTGGTGATGTCCCCCAGACACACAGGATAGCTTGGGAGGTCTTTGGTTCCAGTGTTTTCAGTCACACCACCGGGCCTCATGGAAATTGATTTGCAGTGTGGTGAAGCTGGTCTTGGAAAAACGGAAAATAATCCAACACCATCTTTTTAAAGTGTTTCCTTGGATTTCTGTTCTCCTGGTGTTGACATCCAGCAGAAGACCACTTGACTGAGTATTACCGGTTAAATCTCAAAGTAATAGAAAAGGCCCTGGAGACAGGATTCTCTGAAGCAACTGATGTGTTTGGGAATGGTTGTGATTTTCCCACTAAGTGATAGTGGTGTTACATCCCAGGTGTGGTTACCTGTTTCTCATGATGCAAGGGACTTCCTTCTTAGTAATGGTGGTCCATCAAGACCACCTGCACCGAAAGTCTTAAGTTCACCGTCAGGAAAGGGTGAGTTTTGCCTGCTTGTATGTATGTGCAGCATGTACATGCCTGGTACCTGCAGAGGCCAGAAGGTAGCATTGGATCACTTGGGACTGGAGTTACAGATGGTTGTGTGCTGGGAATCAAACCTGGGTCTTCTACAAGAATCAAAAATACTCTTTACTGCTGAGCCATCTCTCCGGCCTTCTCCCAACCCCCACCCAGTGTTCTGGTTTAGTAAAGGTTGAGTGTAGGGTGTGAATCTCAGTAAACAAGATCTGTGTCCCAGCTTTCCTGACCTCATTAATTCCCTTCTACCTATAAATAGTATGTTCATAATTCTCTCTTGATTTCTATTAGCATGGCTCTGAGGTCCTCACAGTTGGAAATGGAGCAACCCACAAATTGACAAATCTGCCAAAACCTTGTATGATTAAAGCCTCTAACTGTGTGACCTTTCTGGAGCAGGTACCTCCAGCTCTGGGCTTCAGTTTTCCTGTCTTTGAGAAGTATGGTGCTAGATTAGTCCCAGGCTCTCTGCCATCCCTGAAAGCTGAGGGTAGTTACTGCCTCCATACCCTTTGAGAACTCTGGGTAGCATGTCCTGGGATGCCAGTAATATAAATGTGATAAGTGAGTAGGGTCCTGATGCTGTACAGGCTTCAGTGACACCTTGGAGATTCGGGTCTGCAGGGATGAGGACCCGTCAACATTGCTGAGGCCAAGAAGGTGGGTGAGCACTGTGACTTGCCAGCTGTCAGCTGTACTGGGTTTATTTGGGGTCTTTTTTAAAAAGCCATTTTCTGGGCCTGGTTTTGCTCTTTCTCCTGGAATAAATTTATCTGACTTGAACTTATTTCTCACCACCTCTGTGAAGTTTCCCATTTAAAAATCAGTCTTCCACTCTCAGGCACAGATTCAATTAAGAATCCATTATTTCGTTGCACAGTAGGTTGGGATTCATACAGCTTTATGTAGTGTTGAAAACCCAGTTTGTTCAATTTTTTAGACCAAAATAGTTATTTTGCATTAAAAATTCATTCCCACCACTGGTTTGATAAATATTAAAATTAGCATCATGAATCAATTCATCTTTTAAAAAGAAAGTGCTGTCTCGTCTCCTGTGGTGACCTTGGGCAGGTCTCTAAGCGGTCGCTTAGGTGCTTAGCTGATTTTCATTAGGTTGGCCAAGTTACTGCTAACGTCCTTTCAAGGTCTAAAGTTCAATGCTGGGACTTCCAGAAGATTTCTGCCTAGTGAGAATCTTACTAGTGGATTCAGTGCCTGCATAGTGCCCTCCATGGATTTTAAATGTTGGCTGTGTGAGTCTTAGCTAAGAAACAGGTAAGGCAGTTACAAACATCTCTATTGGTAATTTTTAAGCACAAGGTCTGTCCTAGTGGGACTGGTACCAGCTCTGAGACAAATTAGGCCTCAGTGATGGCTGTGACTATGTTAAATAATGTGTGTAGGTATTTACATGCACACGTGATAAGAAGTTAAAAGTGGGATGGGTGGGAAGGCTGTATACCATAGGTGATATTTATAGTAAAGGGGGTCAAAATCCCCATAACCCCCTCACCTCAGGGTGATGCATCAAAATCAAAGGAAGATATCTGGGGTGAGAATTCTTTCAAAGAGTACCACTGCTCAGTGTGTGGGGTCTCCCAACAGCGAGCAGTGGGTACCAGCAGCCTCTTACTCCAAGCCTCCATGAGCTCAGAGTGGGCTCTGTAGGGTGACAGTCCAGTGGACTACGATGGTCTCTGCCTGGCAAAAGCTAAATGATGCTGTGCCAGTAGCTGCTGCTCAGATGAGGGATCGAGAAAAGGTGTGTCCCAGCCTGGTGAGGCCTCCACTCCTCGAGTCTGTGAGGGCAAATTGGGTGAGAGCAGTGCCCACACTCTGGCATGTTCTGTCGGGACATGCTGGGGAAGGACCTTAGGTGAGCTAAGAGCCAGGGAGACTCTGGGATGGGGTAAGCTTAGGGGACTGGGAGCAAAGGCTGAGCACATTCCAGAGGAAGTTGTGGAGCCTTGGTCAGGCAAGCTGTGTCACAACCCTTCAGAAAGGGCTGCTTCTCGTTTTTCCCTTCCCTAGCACCACTCAGTCCCTGGAGGGGTTAGAGCCTTAAACATGGTCTTCCTATGCTATGTTAGTGTCTCAACTGCAGTGGACCAGGAGCAGCCTTGTCAACTTTAACTGCAGCTTAGCTCTGTGTATGTAAATAGCTGAGTTGGAACGCCCTGTGCCTTTGTTAGTACTCCGCAGGGAAATGTGGGGGCCTGAGTTTTCCTTTGGTTAGAGGTACTTGGCCACTCAGTGGATCTCAGTGCTGCTGAGACTGGAGTCCCAGCAACCTTCTGTGTATAGGGCTGGGGGTTTAAGACCTTCAATTCTCCATTTGCTGCTGTATTTCTGTTACCCGAATTCCTTTCCACAGCCCTAAGCTGTTAGTAAGCGCATACTACCCTGCTCTGCGTGTATGTCAATTCCGCTTTTAATTGTGGTAAGATATGCAAAATATGATTAATCACCTGGCCCGTTTTTGATGTTATTTGCTGTAGGCATGACCATTGTGTGGCCAGCACCACTATCCAGTTCCAGAACATTCTCACCCACCTTTAGGAAACCAGATACCCACGAAGCAGTCACTCCCGTGATCCCTCACTCCCCTGGCAAACAGCTTCTTTTCTATTTCTTTGAATCCCTTAATCTAGATATCTAAAGTAAATAGATTTGTACAGATGTGACCTTTTGGACCTGGCTCTTTGCACTTGGCACAGTGCTTCTTGGTTCTTCTACCTGCCTTTGTGCCAGGTGTCAGATCTCATTCCTCTCTAGAGCAGAGTGACATTCTGCTGTATGGGTGTGCCACATTATGTTTACCGGCTAACTCGTGGACCTCTGGGTTTGGTTGGTTGGTTTCCCCTCTCAGCTTTGTTGATGAAGCTGCCATAGACTCATGTTTTGGTTTGCACACCTGTTCTCAATTCCTTAAGGTATGTGCCTCAGAGTACAATGGCCGGGTCACAGGGTAATTGATTGCTTAACTCCTCATGGAATGTGTTAGCTGAGTTCTCTGAGGATTAGAACCTGCAGAGATCCATTGTATTGTAAAAAAGGAACCTATTAAATTGGCTTATACAGTAGGAGGCTGGCTGGTCCTTGGCTATAGGCTTGCTAGAAAGCCAGACCCAGGATCTGCTCACCCCAAGAAACTAGAAGCCTCAGAAAAAGAGGGACTGAGCTGATACAGTCTCAGTTGGAGGTTGAAGACCTGGAGGCTCCCCAGAGTCACAGGTTTGAATCACATCCAAAGCAGTCAGACGTTCCTGGGTGAAGGTAGCCACCGTATCAGCAAGTGTGGTGTGTGCATGCGCTGCTTCCTTCTCTTTGGTTCCGTTTGGGTCTGTTGTGTGGAACCGTCCACGGTCAAGCTGACCCTTTACCCTTCACTTGCTCTCACACAAACCATCATCCTCTTAAGAGGCCCTCTCCCAGAATCTAGAATGCAGGCTGCTTTCCAGCCAGTCAGAGTGACAAGATTAGCCGTCATGAGCAGCTTTCTGCAGCATCTGACCATTTCTGTCTGTGCTGACTGACTGGGCAGCATTCCAGTTTCTCGACATTCTCCCTGTTAACAGGCAATCTAAGAGCATGAAGGCTTACTGTGATCTTCTCAGATTTGATATAATCTTTATAAAGAGTGGTCATTACCACTATAAATGCATATATATATATATATATGTGTGTGTGTGTGTGTGTGTGTGTGTGTGTGTGTACACACTTCCCACACCTGTTATGGAAGGCAACCAGCCCTACTTGTTCCAGTGCTGATTTCCAGTCTAATCTTAACTAAAAATACCTTCACAGAACTATCAGGAACAGTGTCTAAGCATCAGAGCCTGTGGCCTAACCAAGTTGATACAGTTATACAGTTTTTTTAAGTTTTTAAGTATGAATGTATGTATGTATGCATGTATGTATGTATGTATGTATGTATGTTTGTTTGTTTATGGGTGTCTTGCTTGCATTCATGTCTGTGTAAAACATGTGTGCCTTGTGCCCTCTGAGGTCAGAAAAGACCACATCTCCTGGAACTGGAGTTACAGATCACTGTGAGCTACCATATTAAAGATGTCTGCCACCACTCCCAGTGAGCATATCCATGACCTCAAATATTTATTTTGTGTTTAAGTGTATGTTAGAAACATTAAAATATCCACTTCTAGCTACTTTGAGGCATAGAATTAAATGTTGCCCACCATAGTCATTGTACTGTGTCATGAGCTGCTAGCCTCTTCTGGCTGAGCCCCCATCAGCCATCTGTCCCCCACCCCTCCTGTCACAACTTTGTTCCCTGCATCTGTGGGATCAGTCATTTGCCTTCCACATATGAATGAGAACATGCAATAGTTGTTTTCTCATGTGGATACATCGTGTGTGTGTGCGTGTGTGTGTGTGTATGTGTGTGTGTGTGTAAGTTGTAAGCCACCATGTGGATGCTGGGAATTGGACCTAAGTCCTTTGGAAGAGTAGCCATTGCTCTTAGCCACTAAGACATCTCTCGAGTCCTTTAGTTGTTTTGTTTTTTACATAATTACATTTATTATAGTGTGTATGTTTGTGTTGTGAGGGGTAGGGTGCACCATGGCATGCTTGTGGAGGTCAGAAGATGATTCTGTGGAGTTGGTTCTCTGTGGGTTCTGGGACTCGAACTTGGGTCTCCAGGCCTGAGTGGCAAGCACCCTTACATGCTGAGCTGTCTAGCTAGCCCTATCTTGAGAAGTCTGCAAGGTGTTTCCTGTTGTTTGTTTGTTTGTTTGTTTGTTTGTTTTCGAGACAGGGTTTCTCTGTGTAGCCTTGACTGTCCTGGAACTCACTCTGTAGACCAGGCTGGCCTCGAACTCATCTGCCTCTGCCTCCTAAGTGCTGAGATTAAAGGTGTGTGCCACCACTGCCTGGCTAAAGTGTTTCCTATTATGGATGGACTAATTTCTGTGTTCCCAACCACCATGCATGAGAGCTTTCTTTCCCTCACATCCTTGTCAGCATGTATTATTTTTTCTTCTGTAAGACCCATTCTAACTGTAAAGTGGCATCTCCTGGGTTTGCTCTATATTACTGTGATGACACGTGATGTTGAGTATTTTTTCATATACTTGTTAAATACTTTGGTGTCCTTTTTTTGGAGAAATGTTTATTCAGAGCACTTGTCAATTTTTAATTGGATTATTACTGTTTTGCTGTTGAACTTCTGTTTGTTCTGGACACTAATCCCTTGCTGGAAGAAGAGTTGGCAAATATTTTCTCCCATTTTTTAAGTTGTCTTTTGTTGCTTGCTTTTAAGTTTGATATAATCCCGTTGGTTGAATTTTGATTTTGTTTCCTGGTCCTAGCAGTACTTGTGAAAGAAATTATTCTTTCCATTTGAATGGTTTGGGTTTCTTCTCAAAATCTTGAATTTTTTTTTCCTCAGAGCTACCCCTTCCCTGCTATTGGACCCTGGAGACAAGGTCTTACTATCTAGTCCAGGCTGGCCTCTAATTCTCTTGTCCTGAGTTCTAGGATTACAGATGTGCACCACCACATCTGGTGCTAAACACTTTAAAATGGGAATTTAAAAGTTCATCTGGTAATGTGATGACTTAGTCAATTCAGGTTAACCTTAAGGATTTTCTTTCCAGCTCAACACTTAATAGGAATGTTCATAGACCTTAGCTTCCTGATAGAATTGTAAAACTCAAGACTATTCATGAGCCAACTCTAGACTCACTAAGAAAAATCTCTACCAATCTTCAGTAAGGACATCATCTATTAGTTAAATGGAATTTTGAATAAGAGTTAATAATGAAAAATAACTAAGCAATGAAGAATTAGCTGCTGTGAGAGACCCTAAACTCAATCATATCAACAATCACAAAAAATGCAAGTAGCTTGACCATCTCAGATGACAGAAGCAAGACCCAACTATGTGCTGCCTGGAAGAAACAAACTTAACTATAAAGGACACAGCAGTTTAAAAGTGAAGAGTGGGGGCTGGGAATATAGATCAGTTGGTAGAATGTTTACCTAGCATGCGTGAAGCCATGAGTTCAAGTCCCACGTCCCAGTACTGGGAAGACAGGCAGGAGAATCAGAAGTCTAACATCATTCTCAGCTGAGGTTCTTGTTTGTTTTGTTTTACTGAGTTCAAGGGCAGCCTGAGATACATGAGACTGTCTCCTTTTGGTTGAGAGGAGTAAAGATGGGAAATACATATCACGCTTATACAGAGCCAATCTGGGTAATAGAACATTGGAAAAATGACATCAAAGAAAAGAATGTTACTATTGGTGGGACGGTTCATTTTGTAGTGGTAAAAGGCTAAGGTAATAAAAAGGTGTATTCCTCAGCAATTGTGCATTTAATAACAGCTCGAAAATGCAGACTGCAAAAGCAGATGAAGTTGTAGTAGAGATGTCAATACCTACTCTCAACGATTGACGGGATGAGGAGGAAAATGCAGACTGCAAAAGTGGATGAAGTTGTAGTAGAGATGTCAATACCTACTCTCCATGATTGACGGGATGAGGAGGACAGACGACACGCTTGTGTACACTCATCCATCCCGTACGTTAGAACCCTGGTCCCTAGAGAGATATCTGAAAATAAGGTTTGAAGTCTCGGTGGGAGGTCTCTACCGGGAGGAGTGTCAAACTGTAAACACCCAGGACAGGGAAGCTGCAGTTGCCAGTCTTTGCACACACAGATCAATTATTCATAAACACTCAGACCCAGACCCCCAAGGAAAACTTTGCCATAACTCTTGAGCGTGGGCATATGGGGAGCCCATGGGGCCGAGGCCTTGGGCATGGCCGTGACCACGCCAACAATATACATTTACTCAGGACTTTCCTCACCCTTGGCTTCCCCACACCTGCACCCCAAACCCGGCTCCCTAAGAGGAGACTAGCAATAGTGTAGTAAAGAGCTTAGGGAGAAACACCCTGGCCCTGGCTTGACCCTGAGCTCAGACACTCGGGAATCTCTCTGATTTATCAGCCAGTGTTTCAGAGTTAAAGGTCAAGCAATGCTGCTTGGGTGTAGTTTTCCAATAGCTCACTGTACACGCTTCAAAGACCCTATAAAAACTTGCCCTTCTGCCCAGCGCTCTGCTGTCTTTCTTCCCAGTCACAGCCATTCTCTTTTCCCCAATAGATCTCTTGTGTGAGTTCTATTGCCTGTTGTGAATGTGTGGTATTCCTTGGCTGTGCTCCTGCTGCGGGGTCTGAGGCACACCAAGACCCCATCCCTCCCTCGTCTCCAGTCCACCTACAGTGAACTCACCTTCCAACTCACCCTAGCAGTAATCCAGGAAGTTTCCCCGTTAGTCAGTGTTAACAATTTCCTGAGTCCAAGGAGGTGACTGTTGAAGTGGAGGTATTCCCCCCCCCCGGGTGTCCCCCCCCCCCCCCCGTCCTCCACCCTCCACCATAGCTGCAATCCTGCAGCTTCCTTAGGCCTGACTGGGCTATTGTGACCCTTTCCTGCCCCCGTTCTATTTTGCCTCCCCCTCGAAGCTGCCTGTACTCCCACAGCCTCCCCACACTCTCATGGTTTTATACTATTAGATCCCATTCCCTGGCCCGTTCCCGAGGATTAGATCTCGGTCCTGAGCTCGGTTTTTTGTTGCCTTCTGGCAAGGTTTTGGAACTTGTCAAAAGCTCTGGTCCTCATTCTTCCTGAAACCTGGGGATGCTCTCAACTACAGGCTTCTATGTTCGTTTTTTTTTCTACACCTCCCCCCAATCCATGGGAACAGTGACACCCATGCCCTCTCATTCTCCCTTGGGATGCCTCCTAGAAAACTTCCTACTGCTCCACCTGCCACCCGACTTGAAGAGCCCTAAATCTGGCCTCAATAACCCTTAGCTTACCAACCCCAATGTCTACCCAATGGCACCCTAGGTCCCAGTACTATTCAGGACCTTCATAACTACTGCAAGCAAGCAGGGAAACGGGATGGAGAATCCCTGCCTGCATCCAGGCTTTCTCTTCTCACCTCTCCAAGTCCTATTTCCAGTCCTCCTGTTCCCCCACCCAGCTCCTCCTAGCCATGGAGCCTGAAGCAGATGATTCCCCACCACTCTGACCCAGCTAATGAGCCTCTCCCTATCCGCATCAACCCACAGCTCCTCCTCCTGCTCTGGCCCCTCTGGTCTCCCCTTCTTCCTCTTCAGGAACAGGCCACACTAAACAAATCTTCCTGGCACTCACCTTCTGCCTACCGTCAGCTCTTAGTCCTCCCATGGCTGGTTCCCTCTGTGCCATGGAATTCTCTCTCCCTCTCGTCTCCCTCCCCCTCCCTCTCCCTTTCCCTCTCTCCCTCTCCCTCCCTGGCCTAACCTGGCCGTGGGTTCTCGTGGTTCTCCTTTTGCAGGAAGTCTCTCAGATGGACGGCTTCATCAAGGTACGTTTCCTCTTCTCACTAAGCAGACTTTCTCAGATAGAAAAAAGGCTTGGGGTCCTATATCACTATTCATCCACCTTTATTAGAGAATTCCAATATATACCCAATCTTACAACCTCACCTTCCAGGAGGGTTATATGATTCTCACCAAGAACCCTTTCTCTGAGAGCTCGAAGGAGTCCAGGAATAGGCTAGGGCACAGGCAGAGTCCACCAAATTAATGCTGCCCACTCAATTGGGATTGGGATAATCCCTGACTTGGATTCCTAATGGAACAATACCTTGGGGACATTTTAGCTAGAGACAGACTCATAACTTGCCTCCTGACCAGTCTCTGTAAGGCTGCCCCAAAAAGAAGTAAATTATGAAAAAAATCTAAGAGGTCATCCAGGACAAGCACAAAACTCCATCTAGATTCCTGGACTACCTTACGAAGGCTCCACTACAATAAACCAATCTGGAACCCAAGACTCAGAAGGGAAACAACTCATTATGGTCTCCTTCTTCTTCCAGAGTTTCTTTACATTAGGGCCAAACTTAAATGCCTAGAGAGGGCCATCCTGACTTCACAGGCAGAAAGTCTTGGCGGTGGCCTTCAAGGTGTACCATGGGAGAGATGAAAAAGCCCCCAAACTAAAAACCTGATGCTAGTGAAGGCCTCTCAGTTGGCCATAGCAACTGCCCAGGCCCCCTTGCCTCTCAAAATCTGAGAACTCCCAGGTTCCTGTTTCAGATGTGGTCAGAGGGAATCACTGGGCCCAGGCCTGCCCAAGCCCTCGTAAACCACTTCACCCATGTCCAAAGTGCCATCATGTTATCTGTCCCTGTGTTCCTCAGAGTGTTGGGGCATCAGGCCCAGATCATCCTCTAGCCGACCTCTTAGGCCTGGTCATAAATGACTGAAGGGGCCTGGACAACCTAGGCCCAACCATCACCTACTCCAACAGGTAGCCACAAGTAGGTATCATGGTATCAAAGTGACCAATATCCTTCCTTCTGGACATTGCGGCCACTTACTGTGGTCTGATGGAGTTTGGAGGAACCACTTCCCCTATTTATTCCTCTATTATCGGGAATGGGGGGGACAGTCTTACCAACCTTACCAAACCACACCACTCAGCTGTATCTTTAGGGGTATTCTGCTTACCACCTCCTGGTGGTACCAACCTGTCCTAGCCCCTTGCTGGGGGAAGAGAGACCTCCTAGCCATAGTGGGAGCCTCTATTTCCTTTGTTCCCTTCATCTGCTTGGCCCAGGCTCACTGGCCATTCCCCTCTGATTTTCCTCCAAATCACACAATCTGACATACCCTTTTCCTTGCTGGACTGACTTCCAAGTGCATCCCTGAGTGTGGGACGCTCAAACCCTTTTATAGTCAAACATGACAACTACAAAAACCCTTTCCCTCCTGTTTATGGCAAAAAGCAAGATGCCACCCTCCCATCCATCCACCTGGTTCTGGTTGTTTGGAAAGTTTGTCTGTCTGTCTTGTGACTGCTCTGTGCTTTCTGGTCTGTCCATCAGTCTGTGGCAAACATGGGAGCCGAGACGAAAACAGGTCAGGCTCAGTTGAATGTATGAATGATAGTGGCCACCGCATGTTTTGTTTCTGACTGGTCTCCTTGGAGTTTGTGAGCTGTCTGTGTTCAGTGTTTACTGGTTATTTCTTTCCTCTGTCTGCCGCTGCCAGCCACCAGCCAGCCACCATCACTAATGCTGCTTACCATGGTTGCTTTTATGGCCAGGGCTTAGAATTTATCTCTGAGCTCTCTGGTCACTAGATTCAGCACAGCTGGGATTCAACTGTCTTTTGAGGATGCAGAGCCTCAAATTTTGTGGATAATATTAAGGTTGTTTTATGCTGTTCTGCTTTATTGAAAAGCTGGCTCTGGAGTTGGGTTTTGGCTCCTCCCCCCAAGACCCTATCAAGTTTATCTAAAGGTTTCCTCCAAAATCTCTGTCCTGTGTCAGGCAAGCCACCTGACTGCAACAGAAAAAGGAGACGAAGACAAGACCAAAAGATTCAAAGGAACCTGCCTTGCAATGGCAGCTCCCAGCAATAACGACTCACGTCTCTGGTGAGTGTTAGATGGGAAATGGAAAAGCTTAAATAGGTTCTGAAGCGCTAAGGTCTGAGGACAGGAAAGCTGGTGTTTCAAAGTATGAAAATGCAAGTTGTAAAGGTTATAAGAAACTAGTCTAAGGTATGAAAAATGTTTCAGATTTCTTTCTCCCTCTGTGATGGTTTGTATATGTTTGGCCCAGGGAGTAGCACTATCTGGAGATGTGGCCTTGTTGGAGTAGGTGTGTCACTGTGGGCATGGGCTTAAGACCCTCAGCCTAGCTGCCTGGAATCGAGTCTTCCACTAGCAGCCTTCAGATGAAGATGTAGAACTCTCAGCTCCTCCTGCACCATGCCTGCTTGGATGCTGTCATGCTCCCACCTTGATGATAATGAACTGAACCTCTGAACCTGTAAGCCAGCCCCAATTAAATGTTGTCCTTATAAGAGTTGCCTCAGTCATGGTGTCTGTTCACAGCAGTAAAACCCTAACTAAGACACCCTTCTATTTGAAGGTGAGTTTTAATATTGATCAATGGAGTTCTGGTAAGCTGATAAAATATTGACTGCTGTTATCTATCACAAACTGAAGATTTTAAATATCCCTTGGTTGTCTTCTAAGTATAGATTTAAAGGTACTTTTCATTGTGCTAAAAACATGTCTGCCCAATCTCTATGTCCGTCCCTCTAGTCAGAAGAAAAATGTTTGTGCTTCTTAACTCAAAGCCTCGACTACGGCTTGGAAGTGTGAATCCACTCCAGCTATTTTACAGACAGCTGCTAGCTGCTCTTCTAAATTGTGGATTTCAGTACAGATTATAAACAGTGGCAATGTTAATATGTCTAAAACTTTAATGTCTTCTTATAAACAATAAATTCATGTAAGCTTCGGGGAATTGAGGGAGTCATAGGACTTGGACCCACCTCTCATAGGTCAAGTGGGCTAAAATAAGTTCCCCTGCTTCCCCATTCCTGTGGGCAGGATCTCTGTACCCTGGTCTTGGGGTGCCTCCCTTCCCCAGTTACCAGGACTTATGGGCCCAAAAGTTCCAAATATATGACCTTCCTTTTTAACTTCTGTCCCTAGTCTGTATCTACCTCAGCAAAGTTCCACTCTCCCAGTGAACACCATTAGCTGTGGACTACCAGTACACCAATAGCTTCGAGCCCTGGACTTGCTGAAAGCTGATATGAATCAGTCCAGCCGATGTGACTGCCCCATCTCTTCAGCTGGGCCAGCAAACCAGATGAATGCCCCATTGCATAGTCCTCTCCTGCCTTTTGACTAGCATCCCAGCCTTTCTGGGCTCTGACAACTAGTTTCAGCAGCAAGTGGTTACAGAAGGGAGCATGTTGCCCTTCTAGTAGGCTGGAGTATTAGGTCAAAAGGAAACACCCTGGCATAGAGGACAAAATGGCTACTTCTAGTGCCTGTCAGCATACCAGGAGAGATACTTGTTAGAACCGAATTGGCCCAAATCTATCAACAGGTAGATTCTTTAGCTGAAATAGTTCTACATTATGACAGGGCACTCCACTGGCTTTATGCAGAACAAGGGGTTTATTGTGTGGCTCTAAGAAAAAAAAATCTTGTTCTATACAAACCACTTGATAACCATTAGAGAAAATCAGCTAGGATTAGATCCACTAACAGTGGGGAAGGGTGGCCTTTGCCTCTTCCCCAGGGAGAAATGCTGCTTCTAGGCCAACCAGTCAGGTAGAGTAAAAGACAAGACCTGAAAACTCCAGACAGATCTCCAAAAATGTAAGGAACAGCTCAATGCCTCTGGCCAGCGGATCCTTGACAATCCAGTATGGAGTTGATATTGTTCTTCCTCCCTTCCCCTCCTTTCCTAATCCTAATTGTTTCCTGCCTCATACACTTCTTGTCTAGACTTTTTTCAATAAACTTGAAAGATTTCTAACCAGACCTTAAATCAGTTGTAATTATAGGATTATCAGCCCCCCACCTATGGGATCAGAGGCCTATAACCCCAATTATGCCCTGATGGTGAAGATTGAACTTGCCAAGGTCTTTGATGTCCCCGTACAACAGGAAGTAGTCTAATGATAATAGTGCCCTTGTTCCCGACTTCTGATTACTTAACAAAAGTAAACAAAAAGGGGGAACGCCAAGAGAAAAATGCCTTGCCCCTGCTTTGACTCTAGAGACTTAGAAATCCCTGCCCCTGTAACTCAGCATCAACAGCCAAATGTTGTTTCAGAGTTACCAACCAAGCGATACTTCCCACCCTACTAAGCTTTCCCTTGTGTTCACTGCGCATGCTCCAAAGAGCCTATAAAGCCCTCTCCCCCGGGCCTTCTGCCACTTGGCTCCTCATTGCCAAGATACCCTTGTACTGGAAAAACACATTTAAACAGAACTTGTGTCCTCTCTCTGGCCTCCCAGTGAGGGCACAGCATGAAAAGGCTGTCTACAAGCCTATCGATGAGCTTTCTCCAGAGCCCGGCCACACTGCTTCCTCCATCTTGGATTTTCAGCCTCTAAAATTAAGAGTAATACATTTCTGTTGTTCAAGCCACACTGCCTATGCTGTTTGCTACGGCAGCCTGAGTGGGCCAACACAAGGAAGCTGACTGGAACATCGACTGATCTGACCCAGGGATGTTTCTCCAGCCCTGTTGCCCAACTACTTTCAGACTACAAACTTTTCCAGGTCAGAGGTAGCAATAAAGACCATAAAACAAATACAATCATTTTGTTTGTTAGTTGGCTTTTTTTTTTCAAACAGTAGACCTCGAACTCGGAGATCCACCTGCCTCTGCTTCCAGAACGCACAACCATGCCCCACAAATCTAGTAAAATGTAAAAGCCCTAGGAAGTATGTTCTCTTGCCATTGGGGAGCTAAATTAGAAACGAACACCCAAAAGGAATCCCCCTCCAATATCTGAAAATACACATGAATTCAAAAAGAAATCAAAGAGAAGTTCATTGTTCGGCCTCATTAAAATGCCCAACTACCAGAGCTATGGAGATAGTCAGTAAAGGACTTTCTGTGTAAACATGAGGGCCTAAGTTTGAACTCTCAGCACCATGTAAAAGCTAGATGTGATAGTGTATACCTATAGCCATCGCCCTGGGGGACAGTCAGGCTCCAGAGGCTCCCTGGGGGACAGTTGAGGCAAAACAGTGAGCTCCAGGTGAAAGACCCTATCTCACAACCCAGGAGAGTGACTGGAGAGATGGCTCAGTGGCCGAGCATCCTGCCGCTGGACGTGAGCCCCATCCTCAGAAACTGCGTGGTGGAAGGAGGGAACTGACCTCCTCACACATGCAGTGCACGGCCACGCATGCTCACGAGTAAACAAAAATGGAAAAAAAGAAAGTTGAAAGGTGGCGAATAATAGAGGAAGTCACCCAGCATTGACCTTTGGCCTGGGCATGCACACATATGGGCAAGCACACTGCACACATACACACACCCCTATACACATATGCACCTTCATGCGCGCGTGCACATACACACACACACACACAATGTCAACTATAATTTTTTTTAAAGAGAAACTGTGGCCTCAACATACACATATATGGACAAGCATACTACACACACACACACACCAACTATAAATTTTTCAAGAGACACTTGAAAGAAAGTCTGGCCTTGACATGCCCATATATGGTCAAGCATACTGAATAAACACACACACAATACACACCCCCTACACACACACATGCACACATGCACACACACACACACCTTTACATACAAACACATGTACCCACACAAATTGCAACTGTGAATTTTTCAAGAGACACCTGTAAGAAAGTGAGGCTACAATCACAGATCAGGGTGAAGTGAAGGTTCAGATGAGCAGTGTGCACTAGAGAGGTGGGCGTTACCCCTTCCTTTCTCACAGCATCTCAGTGACTGCATGACACTCCCATCTTACAGATGGAGAAACAGAAGATCCAAGAGGTCACCGCTCACCCACGAGTGCGAAGGATGAAATTCAACCCCGGCTCTGCCTGGCTCCAGCTTTCCTTTTGCTGTGCTCCATAGATGGAGGCTAGACTTGGAAAACACACAGCCTTTTGTTCTACACAAGGAAGAAACTAAGGTCCAAAGGAAAAGTCTCTCTCTGTCTCTCTGCAGCTGTTTCTTGCCTCCCGATTTATTGCTCTGTTGTTACAGCCAACCAGAGGTGAGCAGTGAGACAGAACCTGACTTATCTAGTGTAATGTCAACATGACACAGATAACTGCTGTCCTAAGACAGATAATCATGTTTCTATTGGCATTGTAAGGGAAGAGCTAGCTGCTGAGCAAGAGTGTGTGTGCTTGCACAAGGGTATGTGTGTAGAGGGATGTGTATATAGGTATACTTTGTGTGTAGGTGTATATGTATGCAGGGGTGTGTATGTGTGTGTAGATATGTATGTGTGTGTTTATGTGTTTGTATGTGTATGTATGCATAGGAAGGTGTGTATGTATGTGTGTATGTGGGTATATTGGGTGTGAAAGGGTATGTGGGGGTGGACCATGTGTGTATGTATGTGTGTGCGTGTGCGTGTGTGCACATGTGTGATATGTTGGACATGGAACTCAGGGCTACCGAGACACATCTCCAGCCCAGCTAACAGTTATCAATCAATCTCGGGCCTGGGTTATGTCTGGTATCCTTGCTGTGCCCCAGAGCCCTCACCTCACACAAAAGGACTGTGCTCTGTGCACTTCTCAGAGCAAGGCCAGAGAGTCCAAGATATTTTCAGAATGATGGAATAAAGAAATATGCAGACATGGTTTTATGGTAAGAGGACTCAGGTTGTGATCTTTTTGGTGCTGTGGTTTGTGGTACGGTGTTTGTGCAGTGTATGTGTGTGTGTGCTATGTGTATGTGTGTTGTATGTACTGTGTGTATTGTACATGTGTGTTGTGTGTACATATATGTATATGTATGTGGTATGTATATGTATATGTGTGGTATATGTGTATATATATGTGTGTGTATGTTCTGTGTGTGTGCATGTGTGTGTATGTATGTATATATATGTGGTATGTGTATGTGTGGTGTGTATATGTGTGTGTGCGCGCATGTGTGTATGTATATGTATATATGTATGTAGTGTGTGTGTGCATGCGTGTGTGTGTGTATGTATGTATGTACTATATGTATGGTGTGTATAAGAATGGGGTATATGTATGTGGTATGTGCGTGTGTGTATGTATGTAGTATATGTGTATATATATGTGGTGTGTGTGCATGTGTGTGTGTGTGTTTGATGACTCCTTTAGCTTTGTGGCAGTTCTGGGTGCTGCCATGGTGCTTGCAGAATTGCTTGGAGGAGACCCAGCCACTGTGTGACCTGACTTGCTCGTGATGCCTTTTCCATAGCCCAGCACAGGGACCGCCTGTGCACTACAGCTGCTTTGCCCGATGGCCTAGCTGGACCATTTAGGCAGACACCATGTCCCACATACCTTAAAATACTTTGTTCAGCTCATGCGTCCTGTTACCACGTCCCAGGGTGGATGACAGCAGTTAGCACAGTGTCTGTCATAAAAAGAGCAGTGATCTGAGGATGTTAGCCTCTGTGTGGCTGCCAAGAAACACGCCTCATGCAGGCACTGATGAAACAGTATTTTACATGAGGACAATCAGCTCGGCGTCTATGATGAACACTGCTCCCCAAGGACCCGCTGCCTGGGACCAGTTGTGGGCAATGAATTACAGCATGGCACAGCCCCCTCCGCAGGATGCTTTACAGGGCAGGCTTTGCAGAGCTCTGGCTTCAAGTGACATGCTCTTCACGCCAGCAGAGACTGTGATGGCCCTGAATTATCTTGCTATTAATTAATGAGATCTTCATGTGTTTCCGACATGTGCACTTTCAGACTCTCAGGTACTTACAGTGGGTACATCTCTGTACTCTGGCTTAGGGACCTACTCTGCAATATAGTGGCCTAGGGACCTACTGTGTAACACAGCCTCTAGATAAGCACTAGGCTGAAAGCCAGGTTCAAATATGTTTTGTTTCCCTCAAAAGGATCTCAGTAACATCACCTCCCTGCGGGATTTGTTTCCATTTCACTGAAACCCGATTAGTCCACTTAGAAGACTTCAGGTTAAGGCAAAGAGCCTTGAACTCCTTGGAAGCCCCAACCAGATGACTGCAGATGTGATATGAAGTACTTTCAGACCTCCCTGGAAGCTCTCTAGAGGTGAACACTGCCTGCTGGGCAGAGAGGAAGTACACAGGAAGTTATAAGCAAGCATTCACCCTAGACCCTGGTAGGTTCAAATTTCAGCCTCATCATTTGACTTTTATGTGGGCTTCATTATTCAAGCAATAGGTAGGTGTATGCAGCAGGGGCTTGGATTCATACTGCTCACCTAAGCCAATCTACATATTTCTTGAGGAAACTGCGATGCAGAATGCAGGCGGGGCGGGGTGGGGTGGGGGATAGCCTGAGCTGAGCTCCAGCTGGATGCAGCTTTTCTCCTCTGGGATCTGCTGCAAGAGCTCCATGCTTTTAAGGTCACAGCTATTCTGACAAGATGCTGAAAGGGACAGCAGCCAGTCACAGAAGGGTGGACAAACCTCCAAGGAAGGGCTGGAGGACCTGGAAGACCATAGCTTGTAGAGAAAGAGAAAGCAAGTCAGGTGTGCTCAGGGGCTATGCATATGTGTGGGTCACGGAAGGCAGATAGATAGCTCTTACATGGAGGATAAAACTGGGACCAAGAGCTAGAAGTTCTAGGAAGAAGAGCACATGGAGGATAAAACTGAGACCAAGAGCTAGAAGTTCTAGGAGGAAGGGCCGTTGAGACAGTTGGCCCTTTTCAGCCAGGAGCTCTAACAGAGCCCCTTCTGTACAAAGACAGTTAAATAGCCTACAACACACCAGACCCCCTCCCAGATCCAACAGTCTAGACTCCCGACATTTTTGTTGGCCTTGAGACGGTAATAATCATGGTAGGGACAAGACCACTTCTATTTTAAAGCTGGATGCTCACCAAGAACGTGATAAATGGTGTCCTTACAGATCTCCCAGGCTGCTTCCTGATGAAGTGCTCAGTGCCCTGACATGGCTTAGGATCTGCCTGTCTCTGACAAAGTTGGGAGTCAACCCAGATCAGCACCATATGGGAAACTTGGTCATTGCTCAAGAATCCAGAGGAGGTCCTCCAGACACTTTTGATATTTGCCAAGGTTGCCTGCGGAACTTCAGAAGGGCCAAGCAGATGTGGCCCTGGTGTACCCAGAGCACAACGGCATCTGGACTTCATTGTCATGACCTAAGTCATCCCCAGCATTGGCTTTCTTACCTGCCTCAGCTTACACGAGCAAGAGAAACTGGCGATGAAGCAATCAAAGTTTATGTGGCCTGGAACGACATTCTGCCATGACCTGTTTCTGATAAGCCATGGCTTAAACCAGGTTCTCTCTCACCTCCCCAACCCTCTCCCACAAGGGGACAACTAGTAGTTATCACCTTGTTGCTAGAGGCATCCTCTTAAACCAATCGAACTCAGCTGGGAGAAGACTGAGGAAAACAAGTCTCAGCTGTGATGGAAGAGAGGCCATAAATGCCCTAAGGCTGGGGAGGCACCCACGGGATAAAGAATGGATAAAGAAAGATGTGGTGCTGGTAGTGGTGGCGCACACCGGTAGGATTTGCTGAAGGAGGCTAGAGGCAGGAGGATCACGAGTTCAAGGCCAGCCTGGGCTACACTTTTTTGCTGGGCAGTGGTGGTGCACGCCTTTAATCCCAGCACTTGGGAGGCAGAGGCAGGCGGATTTCAAGGCCAGCCTGGTCTACAGAGTGAGTTCTAGGACAGCCAGGGCTGCACAGAGAAACCCTGTCTCGAAAAACTAAAAAAAAAAAAAAAAAGAAAAAAAAAGAAAAAAGAAAATGTTGTGCTCCCCGACAATGGAGTTTCTTCTGCCATAAAGAAAAATGAGATTATGGAACTTGCAGTGGAGTGGGCGTGATCTTTGGGTAAAACATACCCAGTCCAAAAAGAAAAATAGAGAGTGTTTTCTCTAATACACAGAATCTAGATGTGCATGTGTATCTCTGTGTGTGTGTGCATGTGTGTGTGTGTGTGTGTGTGTGTGTGCCATGAAAACATGAAAGCAGAAGAGGGTCTGTTGCTGAGAGAAAGAAGACAAACAGGGGTTGAGCAAGTGTTGGGAGCCGACTCTTAGCCAAAAGTGGCTATCATCTTTACAGCCATCTCGAGCCATATACCCTGACAAGAGACTTGTTTCAACAGCCTGCAATAGCTGAGCGCACTCTGATAAACATCTTGTTACACTGTTTAGTGCCCCCAGCTGCCAGGTGCTCCTGGTATCCATGGCTACAAGGCACGTGACGTAGTGACTTCAGTTGAGATTGTCCACGAGGGCAAGTCACGTGGTAAAGGGTATAAATACCCAGGATTTCCCTTCTATAGGGGAGTAGGGGAGTAGAAAGTAGGAGGTAGAAAGTAGGAGGTAGTAGGAAGAAGTAGAGGAGTACAGGAGACTGAAGGAGTGAGAATATAGTAAGAAGACAGGAGAATAAAGAAGACTTGAAGAGACTCCACCGGACTCTGGCTTGTATCTATCTTTTGCGTCTCTCGCCCCTTTTTTCCCCTTCCTCCGTCCCCACGTTCTCTCTTGCTAGACCCTGACCTGCCGACCGGAGCAGCAGAACCGGCCGGCCTTTACAAAGTAGCAGAACCTGACGGCCGTTACAAAAAAAACGGCAGCTACAAGCAAGAATGGGTAATGGGTGTGAGTATGAGCCAGGGAGGGGATGTGCCTGTGTGAGGATGTCCTAACGAGACCCGTTATTTTGTATGCACATAACAAAAATCCATCTTCTCCATGATAATAAACAGATGAAGAAGAAAGCAAGCAGGCTGGAGAAGAGGATAGCGTGAGGCTGACAGCCAGCCACGCTCAGTTCAGCCAAGTGTCGGCACTGGTGGACTGCATCAAAAGAGGGTCTGATTTTCCTAAAGGAAGCCAGACCCTGGGTTTTCATGTGAAAGCGCTTGGCTTCAGAATACCAGTTTGCCACTCTTATCAGAAGTGATCCCTTCCTCTGGAGGTCAGTGGCGGAGGTTCACACAGCGGGCTGTGGGCTGGGGAGGGCTCTATTCTAGGAACAAACTGATCAAAGCTGAGTCCTATCCTACCTGAGTGCCAGGGGCCAGGCTTGGAGTTTAACCTTGCTTTCCAGACTCATATCCCCACTTGGAGTTGACCTAGACTATCCCAGTGTCCGACCAGCTCAGGGCAGTCTGAAGCAAGCCTGAGATACACGAGACCCCATCTTAACTCTGACTTTTCTGCTGTTGTGGTAAAATGCAGTGATAAAGCAACATAAGAGGAAAGGGTTCATTTCAGCTTATGGTTTCAGAGGGGATACAGTCCACCACCGAGGGAAGACAAGGCAACAGGACCAGGGTGCAGGCTGGTCACATTGCATCTGAACTCAGGAAAGAGAGAGTGAATTGGCAGCGGGGTGGGCTATACCCTCAGATCTCACCTAAGGTGAGACTCTACCTCCTAAAAGTTCCACAGCCTTCCCCCTTTGGAGTTGGCCTAGAATATCCGAGGCCCCAACCATCTCTAAAGGTCTAGAACCTTCCTGGAGGGAACTCAAAGAGGTGGTGTTTTAGAAATGTGGAGGAGGTTCTTGATTTGGGGTAAAGCAACTGTTTCTTGATTGGTTGCGTGTCTTTAGGGACTGCTAGCGCCTAAAGAGTTTGCCAAGAGGAGGCTCTGTCGGTGGCTTACAGAGACTGTGTGCCAGAGGCTTTAGGCTGACAGAGTGATCTGCTGGCATTTGTCCACTGCCCATGGTGAAGGCTGGGCAGTAATGGATGGAGGCAGGGACTTGTGACATGGAAACTGGCAGGGAAGCCAGTCACACCAGTGGCATGGCCTCTTGACAGAAGTCTTACTGACTACAGCACTGGTATCCTTGTCCTGTCTCTGGGTCTCAGTATCTTCTCCTGAATGTGAAGCTGATTTCTGAGTCCCCTCTTCACTCCAGAGTTAGGTCATTCTAATGGGCGTATCTTTTCCAAACTGTTCTTTATCATCATCAGAAGGACTTCGACTGTGGGCATGTGTAAGAGGCCTACTGTGTGATTGTGCTTGTGTACATGGACACATGGGCACCTGCATGTGGGTGTATGTGAAGGCCATGGGGAAGCCTTGGATGTCATACCTCAGCTCCAATGCACCAATTTTCTTTCAGGCAGGATCTCTCACTGACTGGAGCTTTCCCAGAAGGCTGAGCTGGGTGGCCTTCATGCTGCAGAGATCTGCCGCCCTAGAGCTGGGATTACAAGTGGCACACTAGCCTAGGAGTTAGATTCAAGTCACCATGGTTGGAATACAAGAGTTTTAGCAACTGGGCTATCCTCCCAGACCTGTTTGGGTTATTTGTTTTTCTATCTGTCTGAGTCAGGGTCTCCCTACGGAATCCACTTGGCCTGGACCTTGCGATCTTAATCAGCCACTAGGCATGAGGCATGATGGGTACAGTTAGCAAAACTAAACACAGTTGGAGTTGAGATCTACTGCTGTTAGTGGAGTGTTGCCTAGCACCCCATAATTTGCAAATTGGTGGTACATGCCTAGAACCCCAGCACTCAGGATATAGTGGCAGAAGGACCAGAAGTTGAAGGTCATCCTTGGCTACATGGCAACTTTGAGGCCAGCCTGGGCTACATGAAATCCCATCTCAACAAAACAAACCAAACCCATAGTCCATGTTTGTCTGGCATAAGCAGTCTTGAGGCAGATGTGATGACTAGTCCCCCAAAGAATGGGTGCTCACAAGCCATACTGTGACAAGACAGGTAAGTGTTCACAGGTAACCTGGCCAGGGACAGCGGAAGTGACTCACACTCGGGGCCAAAGGGCAACTAGGGGTTAGTCAGAACAAGAAAACTCATCCTAGAAAAGGAACAACTATGTAGGCAAGCCTGGATCAGGAGGGTACAAGGTTAAGTTAAAGTCTGAAAGGCTGTATCATCTCACATGGTATGGCCAGCAAGATCTGGGGAGAGCTGGGCCTGCAGATGTTGGGGACCAATGACTGGCTCTCTGGAGAGTGTCGTGAAGGTGAATCTACCTCCAATCTCTGTGCATCCAGGGGTGCCAGGTCCCAGCAGCAGCTCCCATGGATAGGCAGCTTCTGAGATGTGCCCCGCTCTGGTCATGGCCTCCTCCTGAGCATGGGTTCACTTGTTGACAGGAATCTAACCAAGCAGAATCACCACGTGGAGAGGTCAGTGCTGCGGTGACATGTGACAGGCTTGGACGTGGATCTTCTGAGACCTGTCAGCAGCTAGTGAGGAATTGTGGAACATGATCTTGCCCCAGGCAAGCCTTGAAGTGACTGCCGGTAAGGCCTTGAGTGCCGCTTCTCAGAACCGGGGCGAGTCAGAATCACCCAGCTAAGCCAGGTTCAGATCCAACTTTTAGAAACAGATGGAATTAGTTTCATGGCTCTGACTGCTATGTCCTGGGTGATTGTGCAGCAATAACAGAAGACCATCCTAGCTCATCCTCCTCGGGCTTTGCCTGGCTCCAGGCTGGGGATGAAAGTGGTAACCCTAGAGCCTGCACTTCAAGGGAGGCAGTGAGATGTTATTCAGAGGCTAGGAGCCTTTGGTACTGCTGCCAGCCAGTCCCAACTCTCCCGGGGTGCTGGTCAGAGGAGCGGCTCTTGTTTGGGAAAGGGACATTCTGAAAGCTGGCCTTTATTAGTGGCTTCATCACCCTCCATCTGCCCATGATGGGCCAGCTGTGAGCAGAGCCAGCGAAGCTGCCTGGTCCAGGTCCCCAACAGGCATCAGCTCCAGCCCAAGGTCTTCTGTCTTAAGAGTCAGGAGAGGGACTTCAGGGCTACCACTGGTACCGAGGACATCAGAGAAGGAAGCTTGTGCTATGGGGAACCTGTATACTGGCCAGTTCCACCGGTTTTCCTTGATGAAGCAGGCACAGCCATATAACCCATTTTACAGGGGAGAACTTGAGCCATGGGTTTTGAGGCTGCAAAGTTCAGGACCATTTGTCAGTCTGGCCCCAAAGCTCCTCCCTAGTGAGGAGCAATGCTTCAGCAACTTAGGAGAGCTACTTTGGGGTAAGGTCGGAGAGTTATAGAGGCAGGATTCCTCACCCACACCTGCTCTTACAAAACCAACCAGGCCACGCCACGTCATGGAAAGTTCCATCTGAAACAGCTACAAAACCCCAAACCAAACCAGGCAACATGATTTTTTTTTTCCTTTCAGAGTGTGTGGTCTGATCTGAGAATGTTCCAAGTCTCAGGTCTCCATGTACTGGGTGACGTGGGAGCTAACATGGCCCCCTGCTCCTGGAGATTTGTGATGGTGGGGACTCGGAAGTCAAGCATGAAAAGCTCTGAGCACGAAGCGAGGCACGGGGCAAATGCTTGGAGGGGTGCTGCTGTTTGTAAAGCCCTGTGACAGGGTGTGATATGAAGAGTCTTGGCTCTGGGCGGCAGCTGCTTTGACAGAGACCTCCCTGGTCTTACACTTGTGGAGAGATCTCCAGCACAACGGCCACCTCCAATGACACACATCTGAGCTAGGAGGCAGCCCTCGTGGGTGGGAGTTGGGGGACAGTGAAGAAATGATCTGCTGGGGGTTTTCCCTGAAACAAAAAAAGCAGATTAGACAGAGGCAAGATGAAGGATTGCTGCTGCCTCTGCTTCCCGGAGCCATCAATCTTGGCTCATCTTACTGCCAGCATCAGGGAGATTAAGTGGACTCTGAGAGGAGCCAGAGGCAAGCTGAGGCTGCCTCCCACGGCCTCTGAAGAAGAGCTGAGGGCCTGCTTGGGGGAGGACCAACTTCTCACTCAGTGGCCCCCCAATTCCATATCTACCAGCTCTGGAGGCAGCTGGTCCTGTCCCCGCCTGAACTCTTCCAGTAATGGTTCTTTGTTTGCATGTAGAGTCATCTATTTCCACAGGGGTCACCTCTAAATGTTCATAAGAGCTTCTTGGCTCTGCCACACAAATGCTTCACTGGCCGTTTCCTTGAGTACCTACTGCATACCAGTGCTATAAAGGGGGAAGGACTGGATACCAAGTAGGAACGAGTCTTTACTCCCAGGTCAAACAGATGCATTCAGTCTCCTGTCTATGGTGGCTGGACTTGGAATCTTCTGGCCTTGTGTTGGTGAAAACAGAACACAGTAGACTATACTTCGGCCTTTGAAATTTGTTATTTTGTGAATTAGTGATGTGAGAGACAATTTTCTCCTGAGATCCTGGGCCCTGACTGGATGGGTCAAAGCTCCGAGAGAGCCACACCATCACAAAGGAGACCACGACCCAGTAGCTCCTGTGGGTTAAGGACTGTCTTAGTTACTTTTCTATTGCCAGGATGGAATGCAATGACCAAAGCAACTTCTAAACAGAAAGTATTTAGTTTGAGGGTCACAGTTCCAGAGGGTTAGAGTCCATCACCATCGCAGCAGGGAGCATGGCAGCAGGCAGGCAGGTATGGTGCTGAGGGCTTATATCCTGATCCACAGGCAAGAGGCAGAGCACTACCTAGACATGGCACAGGCCTCTGAAACCTCCACACATCCCCTAATCCTTCCCAAAACAGTTCCACCTGCTGGGGATCCAGCATTCAAATATATGAGCCTATGGGGAGCGTTCTTATTCAAACCACCACAGGGATGTTTGGTGCATCTTAAGATATTTTCAGCCGGGCAGTAGTGGCACACACCTTTAATCTCAGCACTTGGGAGGCAAAGGCAGGCAGATTTCTGAGTTCGAGGCCAGCTGGGTCTCCAGAGTGAGTTCCAGGACAGCCAGGGCTACACAGAGAAACCCTGCCTCCAAAAAAAGAAAAAAAAAAGAAAAAGAAAGAAAGAAAGATATTTTCACCCTCTGTAGCTTATCTGTTTGCAACGTTGTCATTCATTGTGGGCAGCAATGTCAGGCCATAGGTGCTGCCAGGGAAAGTGAATGGGTGAGGACTGTAGATGTGGCTTGGCTGGCAAAGATGGTTGCAGACATGAACCAGTCGGTAAAGAGCGGGGATGTGAATTCAGTCCTCAGCACCCATGAAAAAGCAAGGCACTGGGCACAAATCCCAGTGTTGGAGAGGCAGAGACAGGAATCCCTGAGTTTTGCTGGCAAGGTAGTCTAGCCAAATCAGTGAATTCCAGCATCAGTGATAGACCATGGCTCTATAAGACTGGAAAGCAGGTAATGAAGACATAAAGTGACCTTTGGCTACCACATGCACACATATGAACATTTGTACACAATACATGAAAATACATAGACATACACAGACAGACTCAGACACACACACACACAGACACATACACACAGACACACACATACAGACACACACACACACACATTACACACACAGGGACTGTGGTAGCAGTGGCTGATGTTGCCCTTGTATTCTTGGGAGTTTGTTTTTTAGGTCACTTTATTTTGGAACCAGACGCTAGGAGAAGCTGAAGCTACATGGAGTGTCCCTGTGTGGGCACTGTAACATCTATGCCAGCCTTGCGAAGGAGAGGTCTGAGCATCCTGCAGCATAGGGAACCTTCAGGAGCCAGACACTCTGGAATGCTGGTACTCTAGATGGAATAGCTTTGAGCACAGGCTTTGGAGAAGGAAAGGACTTTATATTAGTATGCAGCTGGAGTGAGAGAAGCAAGCATGGGCCAGACTGGAAGGATTGTTGAATGATTTGGGCAAAGGCAAGGAATGATGGATTCTGTCTGAGAGGAGAGTGGGTGAAGAAGGAAGGGCACAGCACCCTGGGGTGCCAGTGGGTTTATGCTCACAGGCGAGGCTTGTGAGTTGGAGCTAAAGACTCAGTGGCTTGGGAATAAAAATCATCAGATCTTGAGGGGTAGGATAAAGGTTGAGGGCAGTTTGTAGATTTTGGTTCTGAGTGACTGAATGGACAGCGATGCCCATTACTAAGATGAGCAGGTCTAAGGAGGGGCAGGTTAGAGAGGAGGAGTCTTTTCTGATCCCCGGGAAGCCTGGGGTCCTCACAGGGATGGGAGCGGATATGTGCCAGTGCAGTGTTGGGAGGAGAGCTCTGGGCTGGTTAAACACAAAGCGTAAGCTAAGTGAGTTGAGTGAGGGGTGTTAGATCAAGTAGGGGAGTGGATTCTCAGGGGCCCTGCCGTCTGGGGTCAGGAGGAGGAAGAGGAGGAGGAGGAGGCAATGTGAAGGAGACCAGGAAGAAGCAGCCAGTGAGCTCTGAGGAGAGGAACAGGGAGTGTTGACCCCTGACAGCCAAAAGAGGGGATTATTTTGAGAGAGAATATGGTTAGTTAAGTGCTGCAAGCAGGGTCCAGCTCAGCAAGAGTGAGACTTGGTAGTACTTAGGGAAACATTTGACGTTAACTCTTTCACCCCCATGATAAAGGCTGGACCACACCCCTTCCTTTAGCTAATGAACCACGAATAGAGGTTTTATGGGTGTGAGATATATATCTATATCTATATCTATATCTATATCTATATCTATATCTATATCTATATCTATATCTATATCTATATCTATATCTATATCTATCTATCTATCTATCTATCTATATATATATATATATATATATATATATATATATATATAGTGTGTGTGTGTGTGTGTGTGTGTGTAACAGTTTATAGGGCCAAGGAGATGGCCTTGTGGGTAAAGTGCTCACTGAATAAGCCAGAAGATCGGAGTGAAAGCCAGGCACTCACATAAAAGCCCAGGCATGGTAGCACATACCTGTAACCCCAGCACCTCAGGGTGAAGGTAGAGACAGGAGGAGCCCAGAGACTTGCTGGCCAGCACTCTAGCTAGAATGTCAAGGTCTAGGCTCAGTGAGAGATTCAGTTTCATAAACTCAGGAGGAGAGCAATTGAGGATATGATGCACATTCTACTGGTAAAGTGTCCCGGGCTGCCTGAGCGCACGGGCTGCCTGAGCGCACGGGGAAGCTGTTTCCAGAAAAGGGGTTGAGATTAGGGAAAACCACCTGTTGTGCCCATGATGGTGGTTCCAGAGACAGTTAGTTAAAGAGGCAAGAGTGTTGTAAAATGCAGACAAGCCAAGACCCCAATGGCACAGACAAGCTCTCTCGTTTCCTGGACACCTAGAGCTAAGTCCTCTGCTCACTCTGATGTCCCGACTAAATGGACCCAAAACCTCTGGTGCTGTAAACCACCATGAACCCTTTTCTTTAATGTTCCAGTCAGATAATTTCTCACAGCATTGAAATGTTTGGCTGACACACACACATTTTAAACAATTATCTTCTTATGTAAGATGAAGATCTCCCTTGTCTGAGTTAGTAATCCTTGCCTACCTCTACCTACCCCTAACCCTGGAGGCAAGCCCCACATCCTTAAAACAACACACTGGAAAACAGCTGTCTTCATCATTTGACCATTTTGTGTTTACTTTTTTAAAAGGGGTATTTCCACAGTGCATGAGCTGGTGAATCATTCCTTGAAGGGAGGTTGATGCGAGAAAATGGACATCAAGAGTGAATCCTCCACACATTTTAAAAGATACCACTAATAGCTGGGCAGTGGTACCACATGCCTTTAATCCCAGCAACGGGGAGGCAAAGGCAGGCTGGATCTCTGGGTTATAGGCCAGCCTGATCTCTAGATCAAGTCCCAGGACAGCCAGGGCTACACAGAGAAACCCTGTCTCAAAAAAAAAAAATAAAATAAAAAAATAAAAAAAATAAAAAAAAATAAAAAATAAAAATAAAAAACATTAAAAAAAAAACAAAGGGCATTATTGATATTGTTTGAGTGTGAAATTTCCTCTGCAGGGTCATAGACCTGAACATTTGTTTCTCAGCTTACGGTACTGTCTCGTCAGGAGGCTGTAGAATTTTTAGTGGCGGCTCCTGAGTTATTGGCAGCCTTGCCTGATTTTAGCCTGCGCACACTTCTGCTCCCCGCCCCCTCCTGATCCACTGAGGTTTGAGCAAGCAGCCTCCTGCCCTTGCCAGCACGGAACCAGCAACTTCGAAGGGCTTCTGCAGCTTCCTTGCTATGGTGGACTGTACCTTTCAAACTGCGGGCCAAAATAAATGCTTTCTCTTTAAAGTACAGATAGCCCAGAGGCGAGGACAGTAGTTGATATGGATGCCTGTTCCATGCTAGTCCCTGTGCTGGGCTCCGAGTACTCAGAAGGCTACCGTGCTCCGGCTAAAACGGTCTTCTGTCTCCAAAAGTTCATAATAGTGCAACAGAGGCGAGTCCTTAAATCATGTCAACTATAATAGATGTCATCAACCCTAGAGGCGCCCTTTAAATCACCGCTTAGCAAGTGCTGAGCCAGAAGTTTGGAGGGCAGACACGTGCTTCTGACTGGACTCTATTGAGGAAGTTTTTGTAATGGCCTTTGATCTGGGTCTTGGAAATCAACAACTTTTAATCACTCAGAGGAAAAGAAGAAGGTAGGGTGGACTTAGGCAAGACAGCAGCCTGAACAAAAACCCAAGTACCTTCTTAACTCAAGATTTTATGGTTTAATCGTATGTATTTGTATCCCTAGTATGGGTGTCATGACTAACGGAGGCCAGAAGATCAGTGTGCCCCAGGAACTGTTGGTCTGTTTGGGGACATTTTTTTTTTTTCGGTTTTTCGAGACAGGGTTTCGCTGTGTAGCCCTGGCTGTCCTGGAACTCACTCTGTAGATCAGGCTAGCCTCGAACTCAGAAATCTGCCTGCCTCTGCCTCCCGAGTGCTGGGATTAAAGGCATGCGCCACCACCACCTGGCATGTTTGGGGACATTTCACATAAATGGAATCATACAATGTGTGGTCTGAAATGAGCATCTTCTTCCAGGTAGGAAAATGTTTTCAAACCACATCTGTACTGTGCTCATATCAATACTTCCTTTTCATTGCAGAATAATATTTCAGTGTTTCTTATCAATGAGTGCAAGTTTGGGTTGTGGCCACTCCGGCTGCTGTGAATGTTCAAGTACTTTCTGTGTGGATGTGTTTTTCACTTTCTGGTTTCACCCTGGGAAGAATCGGAAGGTCCAATGTTTGTTGCATGCCTAACGTATTGTCATATGGGATCGTGTCTTCAAACAGCTGCACCACAGAGTTCTCCAGCAGAGCTCTGAGAGCGGTCCAGGCTTTCCACACCCCACCCTCGATTGTCATTATCTGCTTCAGTGTCACAGGCCCCGTGTGGTTGTGACATAATCTCCTTGTGGTTTGAAAGGGAAAACTTCTCAGTGATGCCAAGTATCTTCTCTTGCGGTCAGTAAGCCATCTGTATAGAACCTCTCCCTCTCCTCTGACTTTGTGTGTGTGTGTGTGTGTGTGTGTGTGTGCGCACACACATCCATGTGGGGGGGGAGGGTGGGTGAGTGGGTGTGCATTTTCTGCAACGGAAGACTTCAATAGCATTTGAAGAGTCCTGTAAGAACAATTCATTCCATCTGGGCATGGTGGTGTGTACCGTAATCCCAGCATTTGGGAGGCAGAGGTGACTTTCTTAGTTCAAGGCCTACTATAGAGAGACCCTTTCTTGAAAAAAACAAAACAAAAAAGGACAATCAATGCCTCCTCTGGGTCACCGTGAGGAGCTGATGGTTAATGTCTGCACGGTGCCTCCATCTGTGTCTGCCAGCGCTAAGAGCCAGCACATGGTTACTGTTATTTCAGTTATTGTTAAAATCTAGCTCTGGGTCTGGGAAGATGGCCCAGTGGTTAAGAGCTGAGTTTGTTTCTTAACATCTCCATTAAGCAGTTGGCAATCATCGGTAACTCTGGTCCTAGGGGATCTGACATCTTTTTTCCTGACCCCCACAGACACCTGCGTGCATGCAGAGCCCATATATCCTCTTAGGCACATGTGCATACACATAAGATAAAATAAATAAGTCTTTAAAAATGTAAACAATGTTATATTTAAACAATAATTCATCTCTGACGGGAGGTGACTCTGGCCTCAAGTTGCTTTGCTGGGCTTCATGTCTCTCAGGACCATTAGGGGTCTCAGAAACTCAGACTGCAGCCACACCATGCCCAAGAAGCTCTCCCTCTACCAAAGCAGTGCGCCAATGAAATAGGAGCTAGGAAGAAGGAGGCGGGGTCTCTGTGATGCATGAGAGACAAATCGCTAGGGCTGTTAAGATTTGGCACAGCCAAGCGTTGGATGCAGATGATTTGTCAGCCCTGAGCGGGGCTGGCCAGCCCTGGGAAGGAATGGAGGGGGAGTTGGCAGAGAAAATCCTTTCAGGGGGCCTGGGGCCTGGTGGTGCCTGGTGGGGTATGGGCTGGCAGCAAGCATCTTCAGCCATCCCTGTAGCACAGGGCCACTGTAGCATCAGAGACCAGGCGCCCTCCTCTTCAGTCCTCATCACTGGTCCCTATGTAATTCTCTCTTCCTGGCTTTACTCCAAACTCCCTGTCTGCCTCTCCTCTGGGAGTCCACCATGAAAAGCTTCTCTGCTCTCTCTCTAGGGGTCACTTGGCAGCTGTCCTTCTCCCATCTCACCACTTCTGCCCTGACTCAACACTCCATTGCTGGACTTAGCTTTCTAGAGCAACAAGATGGGCTGCCAGTGCTGTCAACCCACAGCCCTCCAGAGGCCACCAGTTATGACATCCCAATTCGTCCCCGTGCTGAGGGTAGGTGTAACTGCAACTGCAGGACAGCATTCCTATTCAGGGTTGTCATGAAAATAGAAAAGGCACAATCAGTAGTCTGTGTGGGCTCCTAGCTGTAATCCCAGTACTAGAGGCATGATGCAGGAGAATTTCTGAGCGTTTGAGGCCTGGGCTATGTAGTAAGCGAAATTATCTCAAAAGAACAAGAAGGAGGAGGGGTGGGGAAATGTGTTAGTGGATAAAGGTGATAGCTTAGCAGTTATGAGGACTGGTTCATGTCTCCTCATGCGAAAGCCAGGTGGGCCTGGTGGTCACCTAGAATCCCAGCGCTGTGGAAACAGGGACAAGGGGTTCCCAGAGCAAGCTGGCTAGCTAAACTAGCAGGAAGTGGTGAGCTCCAGGCTCAAGGAGTACCCTCAGCCCAATAAATAAGTGGCAGTTAATGGAAGAAGACACCCAATGTCAACTTCAGTCCCACCCCCACATACTCGCCAGCGCATGTGTGTACTCTATCACACGTGCAAACATACACATAAAGACAGGCACAGGGTGTAGCTTTGTTGGTAGAGAGCCTGCCTGCCCGACTGCATGCATACTAAGGAGTTGGAGGCAGGAGAATAGGAAGTTTGGGGTTATTCTCTCCACCAGTGAAGTCTGAAGCAAGCCTGAGATACATGAGACCCCATCTTAACTCTGACTTTTCTGCTGTTGTGGTAAATGCAGTGATAAAGTAACATAAGAGGAAAGGGTTCATTTCAGCTTATGGCTCCAGAGGGGATACAGTCCACCATCGAGGGAAGACAAGGCAACAGGACCAGGGTGCAGGCTGGTCACATTGCATCTGAACTCAGGAAAGAGAGAGTGAGTGAATTGGCAGTGGCCTGGGCTATAGCCTCAGATCTCGCCTCAGGTGAGACTCTGCCTCTCAAAGGTTCCACAGCCTTCCCCATCAGTGCCACCAGCTGGGACCAAGTGTGCAGATATGTGAGTTTATGGGGGGCATTTCATGTTCAAATCCTTCCCCGGGTGGGAAGAGGAGGAAGGAGGAGACACAAATGTTAAGTGCACAGTTACCAGTGTGTTTTCTTAAACATCCCAGCCATGTTAACCATCACCCAGAACCAGAATCTGCAGGCCTCCTAGGT